>NW_028270177.1:77242552-77562203 GCF_037043375.1 Chiloscyllium plagiosum
TGTTTTGAATATCGTAACTAACGCATCCAGTACCTCTGCTGTTGCCTCCTTTAAAATGATAGAATGCAGGCCGAGGGCCTGACCTAACTTTAATCCCATCAATGTATTTAATATCTTCTTCCTCATCATTGTACTTCCATCAAGATCCTTTGCAATTGTTGAACATTTTGGGAAGAAATTATCTTCCACAGTGAAAATAGGTAATGTTGGTTTTGCCTCTGCCACTTCTGAGTTTCCCAGTATTACCTTGCCGTTTTCATCCTCTAAAATACCAACATTTCGGTACAGCATTCTTTTCCTTATTGTCTACTCCGAGAAGTGTTCTTTATCAATTCTTATGATTTCTGCTCGTTTTCCTTCGTAGCCATTTTGATTTTGTTTTTAGTAACCATTTGCTGACAATGTAAGCGTTTTCTTTAATTCATTCACAGGATGATGGCGTCGCTGGGTTACACAGCACTCATTGTCCATCCCTAATTACCAAGAGGGTAGTTGTGGTTCTGTTCGACGAGCCCGAAGTTTTTGTTGCAAACGTTTCGTCCCCTGGCTAGGCGACATCATCAGTGCTTGGGAGCCTCCTGCGTAGCGCTTCTTTGATGTTTCCTCCGGTGTTTATAGTGGTCTGTCCCTGCCGCTTCCGGTAGTCAGTTTCAGCTGTTCGCTGTAGTGGTTGGTATATCGGGTCCAGGTCGATGTGTTTGTTGATGGAGTTTGTGGATGAATGCCATGCCTCTAGGAATTCCCTGGCTGTTCTTTGTCTGGCCTGCCCTATGATAGTAGTGTTGTCCCAGTCGAATTCATGTTGCTTGTTGTCTGCGTGTGTGGCTACCAAGGATAGCTGGTCGTGTCGTTTCGTGGCTAGTTGATGATCATGTATGCGGATTGTTAGCTGTCTTCCTGTTTGTCCTATATAGTGTTGAGTGTAGTCTTTGCATGGTATTGTGTATACAAACCACTACAGCGGACAGCTGAAACTGACAACCGGAAGCGGCAGGGACAGACCACTATAAACACCGGAGGAAACATCAAAGAAGCGCTTCACAGGAGGCTCCCAAGCACTGATGATGTCGCCTAGCCAGGGGACGAAACTTTTGCAACAAAAACTTCCAGCTCGGCGAACAGAACCACAACAACGAGCACCCGAGCTACAAATCTTCGCACAAACTTTGAACCCAGAGGGTAGTTAATCGTCAACCAAATTTGTGTGTGTTTGACGCCACATGTAGGTCATACCAGGTAAGGAGGGTGGTTTCTGTCCC
Organism: Chiloscyllium plagiosum; assembly: GCF_037043375.1. NCBI lineage: Eukaryota > Metazoa > Chordata > Chondrichthyes > Orectolobiformes > Hemiscylliidae > Chiloscyllium > Chiloscyllium plagiosum. The sequence goes on from NW_028270177.1 coordinate 77,243,812, forward strand.
GAAAGGAGCGTCATGAAACAGATGGGTGTATCCAACAATGAGCAGTGGATTCATTATCATTGATAGACTCTTAATTCTAGGTTTATGTTTAATTTATCTTCCACCATCTACCATGGTGGCATTTGAAGCCGTGTCCCCAGAACATTACCTGGATTAATAGTCGGCGATAATACGACCAGGCTATCACCTTCATGTTATTATTGATTTCCTTGTTAAGACATGGATCACTTTTCACCTTTATACAATGCCTGTTCCACTCAGGATTACACTTTAATGAGGGTTTTTTTTTGATTATCTCCCTAAGTAGTTGCCACTTTTCAACTGTCCTGCCCTTTAATGCTTTGCCAAGTCCACTAGAGCCAACCCCTTCCTCAGGCCAGTAAGATTATCATTGTCCAACACAACCTCTCATATATGACGCTGTCTTTCCTGTTTCAATCTGAATGTGAAACCCCGGCATCCTGTGGTCACTCTTTCTAAAATAATCCAGTACTACAATATGATTTATCATGCCTTCCTCATTACGTAATACCAAACCCAGTTCTCTGTTTGGTTAGATATGAATGTTCAAATAACCCATGATTACTCTTGTGCCCTTGTCTCAAGCCAACAATATTCCCTGCTTTATGCTATTCGCTACTTTGAAAGTAGGTTGCCGGGGTGGGAGCTTTTGGGCTGGAAATGCTCCTACCAATGGGTTTCTTTCCATGTGTATTATTTTGAACCAGATTGATCAGTCATTATCATCCCACGTGCTAGTATCATTTCTTAATACAGCCTTGACATTATCCTTAACCAATATAGACACTCCACCTGCTGTTTCTTCTTGTCTGAATAGAGTCCCCTTGGACATTTAACACCCCAGTCCTGACCTTTCTGTAACCACGTTTCAATAGTCTCCACAAGGCCATACTCATTGACCTTTGTTTGAGCTGTCAGCTCATTCATTTTACTCCAAATACTGCACACATTTAGTTAAAAGGTTTACCACATATTCAACTCGACTATCTTCCTCTTCCTTGTCTCACTTCCAGGTGGCACAGGGAGCAATCCCAAGATTACAATACTGGAGATCCTGCTTTTAAACTCACTCCGAGCTCCCTGAGCTTTTTTTGCAGGACCTTTCACTCTTCTTACGTATGTCATTGGCACCAACGTGTACCACGACCACTGGCTGTTCACTATGCCCTGAACATGCTGCGAGCCATTCTTGATCCTGGCACGAACTACCCTTTGTATGAAGAATACATAGAATCACAGAGTCCCTACGGTGGGGAAGCAGGCCGTTTCACACAGCATGACCACGCTGACCCTCCAAAGAGTAACGTACCCAGACCCATCCCCCTACTCTGTTACTCTGCATTTACCCTGACTAATGCATCTAACCGGTACATTGCTGAACACTATTGGCGAAAAGTAAACATCCCAGACCTATTCCGTTACCCTATGTTGAATCTGCTTTCTCACAACAGATACAGCCAGAACTACTGGGCATTTCCAGCAACTTCTGCTTTTGTCACTGATCACGATCGCATATTGATAAGAACATGTGCAACTCAGACTTGAAAAATGCCGAATTTAATATTTCAGGAGAAACCTAAATATTTGGTTTTTCAATAATCCCAGTAAATGTTCATTAAATTACTTCCGTCCTGTAAATGAACGTCATGTGCTCACTTTTCTATCCTGAATAAAGGAGTTTTTTCACCTTTTTAATATCAGAAAACTCGGAAACGTTGCACACTTACTTCTTCTTCTGGGAATGTGATTGCATCTCATTCTTTCATGTCAGTTTAATTATAGCGGATTAATCACAAAACACACGCACACAGACACGCAAACAGACACACACACACAATGTATTACTTTGTTGAAGAATACCAGTGACATCGTTAGTAACTGGAATCATAACTGGAAAGAAGGATTTAGACAAAGGAAGGATGACAGTAAACCGGTCTTTTTATGGAACAGAATATGTTATTATGTGAACTTACTAAGATCATCAAATTTGCAGAAAACCAAAGATATTGTTATGAAGGTGTAGAGGTGTACATTGTTCTGAAAGGAGTTAAAGTATAAAATTTGACTGTGAAATCAACAATGAGCTGGAGTTGCCATGGAACAAAAACAAAATCAAATTGGGCCAATCAGTTTAAATTATGCCCAAATACACTGAAATCCAATCCAATCATGATTCCAGCATGAGGTGAACGTTTTCTCTGTGTCTGGTTTAAATTAGGAGAGGGGTCTATTAGGAGAGGGGTCTAAATTAGGAGAGAGGGCTTTCGTTTGCGATTTGAATAGGTTTAGACAGATCCAGTCTGAGATTTGGGCAGATTTAAATAGGTTTGTGCTGTGAAAAACACACAGTAGGTTTAATTATTTGCACATTATTGTCCGAGAGCTTTAAATAAAACGTCGGTTAGACAGTTTGTTAAGTTTCGGTGACCTGTGGTTGGTTAAATTAAAAGTGAGAGAAATAGCTCTTAAAAATGTTAAAGACGTTCTGGAGTTTGAAGATGATTCCCACATTTGCCGAGGGCGTTTAGAAGGAACGATAAAGGCCAAATGTTAAGAATTAGCAAATAACTTAGATTTGGGTCAAACCAAGAACAAGAGTAAAGCAGAAATTGTTAGGAAATTACTGAGACTCTAAGGTGCGTCAGAGAAACAGAGAAGTGCAGGAGATTTAGAAAAAAACGCTTAAATTACAATTGAAGAAAATGCAGTTTAAAGATAAACAAAGGGAGAGAATAAGAGAGAGAAGAAAGAGAGGAGAAGGTTCTTAGCTGATCAAACAGAGAAGACAGAGCGAGAAAAAGAGAAAGAAATTTCTTAGCTGAGCAAAGAGAGAGAGAATTCGAACTTGAGAAATTGCGATTTAGTCAGCAAAGTCAAGTTAACAGGATGGAGATTAAAAGGGGCGTTAGTGATATATACAACTGTGTCAAAACACTGCCACGTGTTGATGAGAAAGGTGCTGAAGCCTTCTTTATTTCATTTGAAAATTTGGCTAGGCAGGTGGAGTTGTCCAATGATCTATTGGTAATGCTAGTTTGGACTAAGCTGGTAGGCAGGGCTAGTGAGGTATTTGCTGCGCTGTCAGATGAGGGTTCAGGAGATTATGAAGACGTCAAATAAGATATTTTAAGTACTGACGTACTGGAAGCATATAGATAGCAGTTCAGAAAATTAAGGAAGGAACCAGATCAGCCTTATGTTGAGTTCGAAAGAATTAACCATAGGCATTTTGATAGATGGGTGCGGGATTGAAAGATAGCTAAGACCTATGAGGCTCTAAGGGAGATTATTCTGCTGGAGGAGTTTAAACACTCACTAGTAGAAATGATAAGAATTCAGGTGAATGAACAGAAAGTTCAGGAATTGAGAAGAGCAGGAGAATTAGCAGATGAATACATGTTGCTGCATAAGACAAGCTTCCAGCCAGAATTACGTCCTGTGAGGGATAGAATTTGGGAGAAGGGGAGATTCTAGAATATAAAATAAAGTGTAGAGAATAGGAGATTACCACAGGTTAAAGAAGATGCTCAAGAGAGTGGAAAGGAGGCGAAAGGCCTCAGGTGTTTTCACTGTAATGGAATGGGACACAGAAAATTACAGTGTCGGTGATTTCAGAAGGGCACTAGGAAAATGATGTTTTTACTGCCATAAGGAGGGATACGTATGGTCACAGTGCTGGTCGTTAAGAAAGGCACTGTGGGAAAAGATGTGGTAAAAGAAGCTAAGCCAGTGGCATTAGTGGAAGTTTTAAAGGAGACACCAACACGAGCTGAGGAGCTGCAGGGAAGTGCACAGCCTAGGCAGGGGCTGGGTGTGGAGTTAGTATCTGATATCTATAAAGAATTCACCTCTGTGAGTAACGTTTTCTCAGAAATAACAGGGGGAGAAGGGCAAGAAGTTATAATTTTGAGAGATACAGGATTTAGCCAGCCTCTAATAGTAAGGGATGAGCAAATTTGCAATCTCTCTGATCTGTTACCCGAGAGTGTGGTGATTTGTGGAATAGATGGACAGAAATTTAGCATTCCCCTATGTAAGATCCGATTGGAATGCCTACTGATGACTGGGGATGTTACAGTTGGAATGATTAACAGAGAGTCAGTTCCAGCAATCCAGTTTGTTCTTAAGAATGATTCAGCAGGGTCCAAGTTGAGAGTGGTACCCCTGGTTGTGGAGAAGCACAAGAAAGACCAAGAAACTGAGGAGTTAAATCAGAAATATCCTGGTATTTTCTCAGGCTGCACAGTAACCAGATCCCGCTATCATAAGTCACAGCACGCAGCACCGCTAAAGACAAAGATGAAGGAGTTGATGTTCAGTCACCGGACACCCTGTTTGCCGTAATGATGCAAGGAAAACCTGAACAGGCAGTGGATCAGACAGAGGTGTTTAGTCCTGAAAGACGAAAGGATTTGCAACAAACAGACAAGATGATAAAACATTTATATATGGATGTGTATTCTGAAAAGGAGGCAGAGGATATTCGTGAGGGTTATTATCTGAAAAGTCGAATTTTAAGACAGAAATGGAGACCACGTCAAGTTAGTGCAGAGGAGAAATGTGCCAAAGTGCACCAGATTGTGTTTGCGATAGCATACAGACAGGAAGTGTTATGGGTAGCAGATGAACTACCGATAGGAGGTCACCTAGGGGTACGAAAGATTCAGGCTAAGGAAAAAAACATTTTTATTGACTAACTTTTGGTTAACTTTTGACATACATGTCATACATGCCAAATGGTAGGTAGGCCAAAGGCAGTAATGAAACTAACACCTCTGTTGACAATTCCCGCATTCGAAAACCCCTTCATGCGGGTTATAAATGATTGTATAGGTCCCCTCTTGTAAAGTAGAGGAGAAGAAGAACTGGAGAAACAGGTGTCAGTTACTGCCGCGCAGAGTGAGGAATCAAATCCAAATCTTGTGGATTTTGATGTGCCTCAAAGTATGTTAAAAATGCAGAAGTCCTTGAGGTTCGTAAACTGTCTGTCTCAGGAACATAGAACAAAGTTGAAAGGTTTGTTATTGCAGTATGAGGACATATGTAAGAATCATATGGGGAGAACTAATGCTATTGTACATGAGGTAGACGTCGGGAACACTGTTCCGATAAAACAGCATCCATATTGGCTTAATCCTCTCAAAGCCAGACAGGTCCAGAAGGAGGTGGAGGCCATGTTCAATGACGACATCATCAAACCAAGCCAGAGCGAGTGGAGCTCGCCAATCGTCCCAAACCGGACAGGAATCAATAATTTTTCTTGGAAGGTCAACACTGTTACAAATTCAGAAATATCCAATAACAACATTGGAGGACTGTATCGAGAAAGTTGGACAAGTCAGTTACATCACCAAGTTGGATTTAATGCGTGGTTACTGGCAGGTACCTTTATCAGAGAGGGTGAAATAAATTTCTGAATTGTAACGCGAAATCAGCTGTATCAATTAAAACAAATGCCCTTTGGAATGAAGAACGCACCCAACACATTCCAAACACTCAAGAACAGATGTATGGCTGGTTTAACAAACTGTGCAGTCCATTTGGATGACGTAGTGATCTTTAGTAAGTCCTGGAAAGATAACTTGGTACAGTTGGCAGAGCCCTTTGAACGAATGCAAGAAACAAAACTGGTGGTAAAATTAAATCAAACTGAATTTGTGAAAGCACACGTGATGTTCTTGGGACATGTTCTTGACTCCATGGAATGCAAGGACAAAAGCTACCGAGGAATTTCCACGACCAACCTCAAAGAAAAAAGTACTTAATTTCTTCGGACTCAGCGGATTCATTCAGAGGTTTGTTCCAAACTTCAGGAGTGTAGTGGCAACGTTAACCGATTTGCTGAAAAAGAACACAACGTTTTGGTGTAAAGAACAATGCCAGGAGGCCCTCGACTATTAAAAAGAAATATTAATCACCAACCCAGTTTTAGATACACCAAACATTACGAAACCTTTCAAAGCTGCAATCGATGCTAGTGACATAGGAGTAGGAGCTGTATTGCTACAGGACGATGAGATGGAGTTGTACTTTTCAAAGAAACTCCACAGCCACGAGAGGAAACATTCCATGATTGAGTCAGAACTATTGAGTTTAGTACTAGCCTTATGGTATTTTAATATGTATGTCACGAATAATGCATTGGAGACAATTGTGTACACGGATCCCAATCTATTTACATTATTAGAATGCTTTAAAGATTATTTCATTGGAGACTATGTTACAGACTTTTAATTTTAAAATTGTACATGCAGCGTGTCATAAAAATGTAATTGCAGAGGCGTTCTCACGGATTTAACTAATAAAGTTTAGATGAGATTTGTATTTATCCAATGTTAAATATAGATATGTGGGAAGAAGTTAAGGTGAACTTGGATTTAAGTTGTCAGTATGTTATAGTAATCTGTTTAAAGAATACAAAAATAAATAAGACCATGTTTTCATTATGATGCTTCATTTTTGAGAGGGAAGGTGTTATGAAGGTGTAAAGAATATTGTACCTTTAAGAGAGTTGAAGGATTTACAAGCATAGCGAGTTCTGGAAAATTTATAATGTAACATTTGGTCCAGAAGCTGGCAGTACCTGGATAGCTATGAGACAAAAATAAAATGAAATTCGATCAATCAGTTTACATTATGTCCCAAGATTCTAAACTCCAATCAAGTTTGAATTTTGCATTTTCACAATGTTAAAAGAAAAAAATGAAATGACCCGATGCTTTGAGGTATAAAACCAAAAGAAAAAGAACAGTTGGGGGAGAACTACCAAACCACCAACATCTGCAGATTGCCCAGAGAATAGCTCTCCTAAATATGCCTTTATTTGTCACTGACCTGTGAAACAGAAACGCAAAGGAGAAGAAAAGATGACAGAGGAAAATACAAAGAGAAGATTTGACAGCGGTCTGGTTCTGAAATTTGAATGTTTTAGTAAATCTTAATTGGGTTTTTTTCATTGGACCAGTATTGTAGAAGGGAAAATAAAAGATAGGTCAGAGAAAGATGATTAGAGGTTTAGATAGGGTTGACCGTGAGAATCTTTTTCCACGTATGGAGTCAGCTATTATGAGGGGGCATAGTTTTAAATTAAGGGGTGGTAGGTATAGGACAGATGTTAGGGGTAGGTTCTTTACTCAGCGAGTCGTGAGTTCATGGAATGCCCTGCCAGCAGCAGTGGTGGACTCTCCCTCTTTATGGGCATTTAAGCGGGCATTGGATAGGCATATGGAGGATAGCGGGCTAGTGTAGGTTAAGTGGGCTTGGATCGGCGCAACATCGAGGGCCAAAGGGCCTGTACTGCGCTGTATTCTTCTATGTTCTATGTTCTAAAGGAGTTGCAAATAGTTGTTAGTTAATTCTTCTCTGTTAGACTTTTTTTTAAAAAAGAAGAGTTGTTAATTTTTATTTTAAATAGTGACCTTTAGGATGGCTCTTGGCCTCCCGAGTTTTAACAGATTACAGCACAGGTTAAGCCTTTTCTGTGTTGCAGGTTTAAATTAGCGGGGGCGGGGGGGAGGGTTTTACCCCGTGTTATAACACATTAAGTCTGAATTCTCTGCACAAATGCTGCCAAACCTGTTGAGCTTTTCCAGCACGTTCTGTCATTGTTTCAGGTTTACGAATTCTGCAGTTCTCTTGACGTTCTTATGTGAATCATTGACAGCCACGGTTGAGGTCCTGGAGGACAGGAGGACAGCTAATGTTGTTACATTATTTGTAACAAGGCTGCAAGGAAAAGCCAGGGAGCTGCAGACCAGCGAGTTTGATGTCAGGTGTGGGTAAGTCTTTGTAGGAGATTCTGAGAGGCAGGATTTACATGCATTTGGAAAGGCAAGGATTGGTTAGTGATATTCAGCATGACTTTGTGTCTGGGAAGCCACGTCTCACAAATTAGATTGCAGTTTTGAAGAGTTGACGAAGAAAATAGATGAAGGTAAAGCAGCATACATTGTCTACGTGAATATAGTGAGGACCAACAGGTTCCACGTGGTAGCCTGTTTAATAAGGTTACATCACAGGGGATAAGGGAGAGCTATCCAATTAGATACAAAATTGGCTTGACAGTAGGAGGTAGATGATGCTGGGAGAGATTTGTTGTTGCAATTGGAGGCCTGTGACCAGTGGTTGCCACAAGGACCAGGCTGCTGCTGTTCATCGTTTTCGTAAATGATTCGGATCATAATATAGGAACCATGGATAGTAAGTTCACAGATGAAACCCCAAAATTGCTGTTAATAGTGAACAGTGAAGAAGGTTATCATGGAGAACAATAAGATCTTGACCAACTGAGAAAGTGGGCTGATGATTGGCAGATAGAGCTTCATGCAGATAAATGTGAGGTGTTGCATTTTGTAAGCCAGGACAGGATTTATACAGTTAACGGTAGGGCATTGGGGAGTGCTGTCAAACAGAGAGATCCAGGGTGCAGGTACATAGTTCCTTGAAAGTGGAGTCACAGGTAGACATGGTGGTGAAGAAGGCGTTAGGCACGCTTACCTTCATCAGTCAGAGCATTGATTATAGGAATTGGGATATCATGTTGTGGCTGTACAAGAGAATGGTAAGGCCACATTTGGAGTACTGAGTACAATTCTTGTCGCCGTGCTAAAGGAAGGATGTCATAAACTTGAATGGGGACAAAATATTTTAAATGATATGAGGAAGATTGGAGGTTTTGAGGTATAAGGATAGGCTGTGATTTTGTCCTTTGGCTTAGGAGGTTGAGGGGTGAACATATTGGGGTTTATAAAATTATGAGGGGCATTAATGGGATGAATAGCCAAAGTCTTTTCCCCAGGATGGAGGCTCCCAATGACATGAAGCGAGCTGTCGGAGGAAGTGGTATTGGTGAGTGCAATTACAACAATTTAAAGGCAATTTGATGTGTACATGAACAGGAACGCTTTCGAGGGGTATGTGCTAAAAACAGAAAAATAGAACTCGTTCAGTTTAGAAAACTTGGTGAGCATGGATGAGTTGGGTCAAAGGCTCTGTTTTCATAACGTATGAGGGTAAGAGTCTATTAATTCTTCATTGCCCTCAATTCATTTCCAAGTCAAACGTCCTCTGTAAATACTTTCAGTGATATAAATATTTGAACTTTGCTAAATACAGAATTCCTGACATTGATGTGGTGCTGTAGATCACAGCAGTAACATCAGCAGAAGCAGTATTATATTCAAGGACAATATGTAACTTTTTGAATGGGATAATCCCTCAGACTAGCACTACCACCAAGCTGACAACTCTGACATCTCCCGGGCACTGTGTAAAATTACTCAGCTATCTCCAGTTCCCAAAGAGAGGAATAGATGCAATCTGACCAATTACCATACCCTCAGTGCCATCACAAAACTCAAATTAGTGGTCGTTTCTCTGACAGAGCTGTCAAGCAGCTCAGAAATAAACTGCTCAGTGTGGTTTCCGATTGGTCTCCAAGTGAAGATGGTGCTGTTGTAGTAATGTTACTGGATTACTAATCCAGACCAGGCTAATGCTCTGGCAGCTGGTGGAATTTAAAAACAATTTTAAAAATATCGAGCTGTAAAAGCTGGTGCCAGTAATACTCACATTAAACCCAATGTTGACTGTAAACATCAATTTCCTTCCCCAATGTACGTCCAGGAAGTGAATTTCCCGTGTTTTCCTGGTCTGTCCTAAAAGTGACTGCAGATACACAGACATGTGATAAACTATTCAGTGATCTCTGAAACGGTCAAGCAAGGCACTCAAATACATCAAACTGCTCCGAGGTTTGGATGGATAAAACCGACACAAAACTCGATACTGGAAAAGGGAATGGGAAACACAGTCCTGTTGACACTGCAGAGATCTCCTTCCTCACATGTGACAGCTGTACTCCAGCTGTCTCCTGATCCCTTTAGTGTCCGGAAATCCTTCTTATATTTAGTGTCCTGGCACCCTCAGGGCGTTCTCTATTATGTGGGAGAGAACGCCCCAGGTTTACCAGTTTCGGAATAGAGACATTTATTCTCATCTCAATGCAGAGTGACCTGCCCATATCTAATACTGTTGCCCATTGTTTTAGATGTCCCAGCCAGAGGAATTGTCATCCCTGTTTCCAATCTGTCTCCCCCTGTCAGAGTTTTATATATGTCACTGAGATCTTCACTAATTTTCCTAAAGCGCATGGAATACGGGTCCAATCACCCAAAACTCTGCTCCCACAACAAACTTGTCATCCCAGAGATCAGTCTGGTTATCCTTCACTGTACTTCCTCATTGTCATGTTTGTCTTTTATTAAGTAAGGAAACCAAAACTGCACACAATACAGCGCAATGTTTGAGATGTGATCTCACCAAGGCCCTGTACAGCTGCAGTAAGATACCCTTACTCCTGTACTCAAATTTCCCTGCAATAAAGGTCAATCCATCACTTATCTTCCTAACTGCTTTCCGTCCTGCAATATTGCTTTCAATGACTGGTGTATAAGGAGATCCAAATCCTTTTCAATGTTACAGCTTCCCACTTGGTGGGTCTGCGTATGTTGGCAGCGTGCCAATGCCATTCCCACTATTGACTTCGAGGTTCAGAAATTACTGCCCTGCATTGACATTGGAGGTCTGCAGAGAAGAAACAAAGTACGACCATAAATCCCTTTAAAGATCAACATGTTTCAACTAATCTCTTTTCAAATGATAGGTTGCTGTTCTACTGTTCCCACAAAAGTACATACCATCACACCCACCCCATTGCTCTCAATCTGCCAGGTATTTGCCCATTCACTCCACTTGCCTCAACCACCTTGGAGCTTTTTTACATCCTCCTCACTCACTCACAATCCAACCTCGTTTAGTGTTGTCAGCAGGTTGCGAAATATTGCATTTGATTCCCTTAACTAAACGTTTGACATGCATTGGGAAACGCTGGGGCCCAAGCAGCAATCCCTGCGACACCCAGTTATCCTTGTACTTCAAAAAAGAATGCTTTATTCCTGTTAATTGTTTCCTGTCAGCTCTCCTATTCTAAAACTATGTTCATATTTAGATTAGATTAGATTAGATTATTTACAGTGTGGAAACAGGCCCTTCGGCCCAACAAGTCCACACCGACCCGCCGAAGCGCAACCCACCCATTCCCCTACATTTACCCCTTGCCTAACACTACGGGCAATTTAGCATGGCCAATTCACCTAACCTTCACATCTTTCGATTGTGGGAGGAAACCGGAGCACCCGGAGGAAACCCACGCAGACACGGGGAGAATGTGCAAACTCCACACAGTCAGTCGCCTGAGGCGGGAATTGAACCCGGGTCTCTGGTGCTGTGAGGCAGCAGTGCTAACCACTGTGCCACCGTGCCGCCCGTAACCCTAATCCTGTAACATTTGCACACTAGGCCAGAGTCTTTACCAAGAGCTTTCTGAAAATCCAAATGCATTGCATCCATTGCTTCTCCTTCTGAATCAACCAGTCAGTTTCTTAAATATGATTTCTATTTCATGTTGACCCATTACATAAGAACTAGGAGCATCAATAAGATCATGGCCGATCATTTCTGGGCCTCAGCTCCACTTACCTGCCCTTCACCACAACCCTTTGATCCTTTACTGCTCAAACAAAATCTATCTGACATTTAAAGGCATTCAATGATAAAGCTTCAACTATTTCACTGGGCAGGGAATTCCACAGATTCACAACGTTCTTGGTCAAGAGGTTCCTTCTCAATTCAGTTCTAAATCTGCTCCATCTAATTTTGAGATTTTGTCCTCTTATCCTATTCTCACCTGCTACTGAATACATCCTCTCTATTTTTATTTTATCTATTCCCTTCATATTCATACCTGTTTCTACCAGATTCTCCTTCATTCTTTCAAATTCCAATCAACATATAATTATAGTCTACTTAGTCTCTCCTCATAAGCCAACTGCCGCAACTCCGGAACCTAGCAAACCCCTCTGCATCCATTGTAGTACCAAGACATACTTTCTCAAGTAGGGAGACCAAAACTGCACACAGTATTGCAGGTGTGACCTCCCAGCACCCTGTACAGCAGCAACATAACCTCCCTATGTTTAAACTCAATCCTTTTCGCAATGAAGAACACAATTCCATTTGCCTTGTTAATGATCTGCTGCACCTGCAGAGCACCTTCTGTAATTCATGCACAAGGACACCCAGGTCCCTCTGCAGAGTCGCATGCTGCATTTTTAACATGCAAATAATAGCCTTTTTTAACTGTTCTTCCTACCAAAATGGATGAAATCACATATATTATAATTGTACTCCTTCTGCCAGACCTTTGCCCACTCACTTAAACTATTTTTGTTGCTTTGAAAAGTTTATCAGTCCTCTGCACATTTGCTCTGCCACTGATTTCCGTATCATCTACAATCTTTGAGATATTACACGTGGTCACCAATTCCAAATCGTCCATCTAAGCTGTGAATAATTGCAGTTCCAGCATGATCCCAGAGGTACACCACTAGTCACTGATCAACAACCAGAAACTCACTCATTTATTCCCACTCTCTGCTTCCCGTTAGTTAACCAATCCTCTACCCATGTGAAAACATTACCCGTAACGCCACACATCTTTACCTTATGCAGCAGCTTTTTTGGCGGCTCTGTGTCGAATGCCATTTGTAAATCTCGGTACACCACATCTACTGGGTCCCCGTGGTCATAATGTCTGCATAGCTTTCCAGTAAATTAGTTAATTATGACCTGCCTTTCATGAACTGATGCTGTGTCTATCCAACGGAACAATTTCAATCTAGATGAATTGCTATTTCTTTCCTTGATTTCAGCTTGAAGTATTTTCCCCACTACACATGTTAGGCTAACTGGTCTATCATTCCCACTTTGTTTCTACCCTTTTTAAACAGTGGTATCTGATTTCCTGTTTTCTACTCTGCTGGAACTGTACCAGAGTCCAGTGAATTTAGAAAACAAATGTATTTGCTATTTCTTCCACCACCTCTAATAGTACCCTGGGATGCATTCCATCAGGGCCAGGAGACTTATCTAACTTTAGATCCATGTACTTGCCCAACACTATCTCTCTCATGGGAATGGCTGTTTCCAGGTCCTCACCTACCTTCCTCTCTTTGACAATTATGGCATCTTATTAGTGTCCTTCACTGTGAAGACGGATTAAATATATATTCAATTCCTTGACCATTTCCTCACCCTCTAAAGGACGAATGCTTACCTTAGCCATTCTTTTTGCTTTCTGTATTTTTAGAATCTTTTGATATCTATCTTTATATTCTGAGGTAGTTTGCTCTCATAATCTATCTATCTTATAGGGTCATAGAGTCATAGAGATGTACAGCATGGAAACAGACCCTTCGGTCCAACCCGTCCATGCCGACCAGATATCCCAACCCGATCTTGTCCCACCTGCCAGCACCCAGCCCATATCGCTCCAAACTCTTCCTATTCATATACGCATCCAAATGCCTCTTAAATGTTTCAATTGTACCAGCCTCCACCACATCCTCTGGCAGCTCATACCATACATGCACTTTTATGTTTCTGGACAGGTTTTATGTTTTGTTGCTTTCTTTTAATCTTTATAGCTTTCCCAATCGTCTAGTTTCCCACTGGTCTTTGCCATTATTTATGCTCCAACCCAGGGACCATCCTGGTGAATCTCCACTGTACCCCTCCAGTGGAACCACATCCTTTTGGCCCATCGACTCCACACTGATCCTCCGAAGACCATCCCATCCAATTCCCACCCAATCTTTATAATCTGGCATAGTCGTTGTACCGTCATCGGTCTACAGCACGGTCTACACTCATCCCACTCTCCTACTTGAGGCCTGTTGCCGGGAATGTTATGAAACTTCAAGAGCTCGTCCAAGACCTATTTAGCTGTTATGTGGTTACCATAACAGCTCCCCTCTCAGGAAGTGTATTCCAGAACCGAACACCCTCTGGATGAAAATCAAATCTCGATTCCTCAAGCCCTTCACTTTAAAAGTGTGTTTCCCTGGTTTTGCCCCTTTGACTAAAAGGAACAACTGCTCTCTGTCCATGCCCCTCGTAATCTTATCCTTCTGAATCACACCCCCCTCAGTCTTCTCTGCTCCAGAGTAAACAAACCAGGCTTTTCCAGCTTCTCTCCACAGGTGATATGCTCCAAACCAGGGACCATCCTAGTGAATCTCCACTGCACCCCTCCAGTGGAACCACATCCTTTTGGCCCATCGACTCACACTGACCCTCCGAAGACCATCCCATTCAATCCCCACCCAATCTTTATAATCTGGCATTTTCCAAGACTGATGCCCCTAGCCTCCACATCCCCGTGCATTATGGGTAATTTAGCTTGGCCAATCCACCTAACATGCACATCTTGGGACAGTGGGAGGAAGCTGGAGACTGAAATTGAACTGAGCTCTCTGGTACAGTGAGGCATCAGTGCTAACCACCGAGCTACCCATTGTGGGCAACACAACTTTCCTAAATATTTCAGCCCTTGAAAAGTGACATTTGACCACCGAGATTCCATAAGTCCTCAAACCTGTTATTGATCAACAGGAGGTGGACATTGAGATCTTGAGCGGCTTGGCCAGAAACAGGAGCAGGACATGCAAGTCCATTGAGACTATAATGTCGGAGCAGCAGGAGGACATTCAGCAAAGCGGGTGTGTAAAGCAGAAACAGAATGAGTCCAATCAGCCACTCATGCCTCTTACATGGCAATTCGAGCAGATCTTTTACAGCCTTGTGCCTGTTACACAGGAATTGTGAAAGGGAACATTGAGGTTATAGAAGGGAAGGACATCGAATAATCAGCTTCACTGGGGGATGAAAAGTAGGGAGAAAACTATTGGGATTGAAGACAGATTTTTAGAATCCTATATGAAGGAATTAATAACAGGAGATTTCCAAGTCAAGACACAATCCAGCACAGTCAACATAGTTATACGAAGGATAAATCATGTTTGAATGATTTGACTACCTTGCTTTCAATAAAACATAACAAGCTAGTTGGATAATGGGGATCATGTAGATGTATTATATCTGGACTTCCAGATATCAGTGCATAACGTGCCTCGCAAAATATTAATATGGAAGACAAGGACACATGGGGTTAGGAACATTTTACTTGCCAGGGGAGATTAGCTAACCAGTAAAAACCATGATATGGAGTCTCTGGTTTTGGACTGGTTTGGACAAGGTCAAAAATCAAACGATACCAGGTTAGAGACCAATAGGTTTATTTGTAAACACAAGGTTTCCTTGCGCTGCTCCTTCATCAGGTGTAAGAGGGAGGAAGACCTTAAACACAGAAGTTGGAAGAGAAGATCAAAGGGTTGTACAACTTATGCACATGAATTGTACACACCTAAGATGGCGCTTAAATACTTAATCAGTTAGAATGGAGATGCAAATTTGATTGATTAATATGCAAATTGCAGAATTTATTTCAAGTCACTCTTGAAAATACCTTCAAGAAAATGGAGATTAGATTAGATTAGATTACTTACATTAGTTTAGATTACTTACAGTGTGGAAACAGACCCTTCGGCCTAACAAGTCCAAACCGCCCCGCCAAAGCGCAACCCACCCATACCCCTACATTTACCCCTTACCTAACACTACGGGCAATTTAGCATGGCCAATTCACCTGACCTGCACATCTTTAGACGATGGGAGGAAACCGGAGAACCCGGAGGAAACCCACGCAGACACGGGGAGAAAGTGCAAACTCCACACAGTCAGTCGCCTGAGGCGGGAATTGAGGCAGCAGTGCTAACCACTGTGCCACCGTGCCGCAAGTAACGCATGCGGTCAGACAATGCATTCTAAGTGTGAGACCTTGTTTGGACGCTGTCTGTGCCTTCATCTGGAGTCAGACTGGTTTTATTTACAAAGTAGGAGTTTGCAAAATATCACATTGACTGACTATCCACAAATTGTATGTTTTTGGAAGAAAATAAAATGTATCTGCAAATGCAAATGGTCAAATGCAAATTCACCCCGCAGATTTATATGTGCATACGTGTGCGTGCGTATGTAGGAGAGTGGGGCGTGTCTGTGTGAAGGGGGGGCGGGGAGAGAGAGAGAGAGAGAGACATTCCATGTACATGAGAGAGAGAGTGAGGAGTGTGTGTGTGAGAGTGTGGGAGGGAGAGAGTGCATGCGTGCGTGTGACAGAATGGAGTGCGCGTGTGTGCATGTGAGAGAGGGAGAGTGTATGTGGAGCAGATAGGGAGAGTGTGCATCAGTGTATGCAACGGGGAGACAGAGAGTATGTGCTTGTCCAGGCGAAAACACAGATACAGCAAATCTCTTTCGCCCCACACACCCACTGCGTGGTTTCAGAGCTTCCCCTCTCTGCAGCCTCTGATCCATTTGTTGTTCATGTTACACACCAAGAAGCAGTAACTACAGTCCCCATGCTCCATCCAGAGTTGGGTCAGCAAATCCTAAGGTCTCCCTGAATGTCTGACGCAGCTCACAGCACAACCTCCAGCAAACCATCCCCAGCCACCCCATTAGCTTTTCAATAACAGGAGTCAGTCAGAAGCCCCTCAGCTCCAAGTTAGATGCCTGTTCCTTTACAATTATACTCCAGAATTTTCCTCGTGTTACTGACTGCACGATCAACTGAGAGAGACAAACAGACGTTCCGTGAGCAGGCGCATATCAAGTTTCAAACACGTGAGTCAAAGCTGCTGGAACACTCTTGTCCATGGAGAACCACATGGGACAC
This sequence comes from Chiloscyllium plagiosum, assembly GCF_037043375.1. NCBI lineage: Eukaryota > Metazoa > Chordata > Chondrichthyes > Orectolobiformes > Hemiscylliidae > Chiloscyllium > Chiloscyllium plagiosum. The sequence goes on from NW_028270177.1 coordinate 77,260,526, forward strand.
ATCGGGAAGGGAACAACAGCCTGCCATACACTATTTCACTGTTTGTGAGCTTCACAGTGCCAGCAATCGATACAGGAAGGAGTCAAAAACTAAGGCCAGGGAAGATACAGAAAAAAAACAAATAGCTCATTAACTGATAACTTGCTGAAAATATGGATAAGGAGATGGGGGGATTGGAATAACTGATAAATGAGGCAACACTGGGCCAATTCACAAGAATGCAAACCAAGAATAAAGGCATTGCCAGATCTGCTGGAATGGTCCATTGCCTCAAATCCTGAATCTGCTTCAGAGAACCAGCCCAGACACCATAAACTGGGGTAAGGTAACAGCTACGATGGAGAGCTGCGCAAGCCGTGCTAGAGGATTACTCCATAAACTGGACTATCTGTACAACATGAGGTGCATTGCAAACCTTTTCCAGGATATTGCCACCCTCTACCAATACCCTCTGCCTCCTACCTTTTAGCCAGTTTTGCAACCAAATGACTTTCAAATGAACCACCTTGTTAAACAGATGACCATGCACAATGTTATTCAACGCCTTACTGAAGTCCATATCGACAATGTGCACCAATCTATCTTAATTAATCTTTTTAATCGCTTCTTCAAAACAATCTCAGTCAAGTCAGTGAGACACAATATTGCTTGCACTAAGTTATGTTGGATATCCCTAATCAGTCGGAACCTTTCAAAATCTGTGAAAATCCGATGACTCATAATCCCTTCCAACAACTAACCCACCACTGACGTCACGGTCACTAGCTTTTCTTTATTACCCTTCTAAGTCCTTTAAGTAGTGGCACCACGTTACACAACCTCCAGTCTTCCGGCACTTTACCTGTGGCTATTGATGATAGCAAGGGGCCCAGCAATCACTTCCATATCTTCCCACAGAGTTCTAGCGTACATCCAATAAAAGCCAGGACATTTTCCTCCCTTTGCATGTTTTAAGACCACGAGTAGCTCCGCTGTAATGCAGACAATTTCCTAATGACACTACTTATTCCTCAAGTTCTGTAGCTTCCATATCCTCCTGCATGGTAAATACTGATGCAAAATATTCGTCCAGTATCTCCCCCATTTCTTGTGGTTCTGCACATGGGCAGCCTTGCTGATGTTTAAGGATGTCCTATTCTCTCCACAGTTACTCTTTTGTCCTTGACATATTTGTAGAATTCCTTTGGATTCTCCTTAATCTATTGCATGTCCCCTTTTTATGCTCCCAATTTCTCTCTTCAGTATACTCTTGTTGTCTTCAGAATCTTCTAGTAATTCACATTAAATCAGGAATTAAGAGGCTAATGATGACCATTCCGATTGTCGGAAAAATCCATCTATATCACTGACACCCTTTACGGAAACAAACTGTCATTCTTATCTGGTTTGGCCTACAAGTGATTCCAGACCCACAGCAATGTGGTTGACTGCTAACTGCCCTCTGGGAAATTAGGGATGGGTAATAGATGCTTGCCTAGCCAGAGACGCCCTCATTGTGTGAATGAATTAAGAAAAAAAAACTTCAATTCCTGCTGTCTATACCTGACATATACTTCCCTATTATCTGTGACCAGAACCTCAACTTCTCCAACCCTCCAGCATGCCTTACACGTACCAGACTTACCCTTCACCCTAACAGGGACATAATGTCTCTGTACTCCTGACATCTCATTTTTGAAGGCTTGCTACTTCCCAACTGACTCCCCTTCTCTGCGAATATCTGTCCCAATCGACTTTGGAAAATTCTTAGTTAATATCATCAAACTTGGTTTTCAACAATTTAGATCTTTAAATTCTGACCTGCTTCGTTCCTTTCCATCTCTATTTTAAAACTGATAGAATTATGAGGACTTGCCATAAAGTGTTCCCCCACTGTCACCTCAACCACCTCTCTCCACTGCCTTATTTACCAAAGGTAAGGTGACGTTTAGCTCCTTCTCTGTGATCGAGAGAATTGGTCATGCAGCTGCAGAGTTGTAACTGGGATTGGGGTCAGCAGAATCTTCGACTCATTGGTTTGAATCTAAAAATAATTTGTCTCAGTGCCATTTTCATTGAGTGTGACAGAGGGATTGTCTGCACGAGGCTGAGCTAGTTTCCTGTGCTATCTTATCGGACTCACTTCATTCGCTACCCACCCCACCCCATGGTGTCCCTCTCCTTCAATACCAGCCCGAATCTCCCACCCATCAAGGTTGGAGGTACTCACCATCACCCACATGCCCCTTGTTCTTCCGTGATCTTTGGCACTGGTGCCATCTTTAAAAGGCCAATAGGCACATGGTTGAGTTTTCTCAGGTTAGAGCTGTCCTGCACAATTTACCCTGAGCATGGCAGATAAGGGGCAATTAAACTACGGTTTGTCGACAGGGGCACAGAGGTCCTGCTGGATGGTCTAGTACAGAGGGGGACCATTCTCTTCCCAGAAGGGGCCCCACCGCCAGACCCAACGATCATGGTCTGGGCTCACCACTCAGAATGCAGCACCTTCCCCCTCTCTCTCTATCTCTCACTCTCTTTCCACTCTACTACAGTTCCTTCACTATTAGAGCCACATGGATACAACACTGTTGGCTGACTCCCTCTGGACACGGCACCATCTCCCACGCCCCCCCCCCCCCCCCACCACCACCACCTACACCGTCTCTTATTCCAGGACAAACAGCTTGGAATAGGATTGAAAGAGCGAAGCCGTGTGGTGGAGTGCCCGATATCCATCTCCGCACCCCACCCCACCCCCGCGCCCAATTTACCTGTGTGTCTGCATTTCACTCTGTGAGTATCTATACATGTGTTCAGGTCTGACGGTGTCTGCAGTGTTTAAAATGACACAATCTCTCCCTCAGCTGGCCTCCACACCCTATTGCAGTGACAGTGGCAGAGGGTGATAAGCTTCGAAGATTCAGTCTGGGAGGGAGTAGGGCAGCAGCTCACATCACCATCCAAACTGACAGCACCTTCAACACATACACCTCCCCCCAACGGCCCCACCCCCACCCCAACACACACACACACACAATGCTGGTAACTGGAGGGTTGCAAATATACTTGGGCCTGTCAGAATGGAAATACTCACCCCTGAGTGAACCATTTTGTCAGGGGATGAGGTGAATTTGTTTGTTATTCTGTGACTTTCAATACTTAAGAATTACGTGAGAAAGTATTGAAAAGTCGGGAAAAAGGCGCAATGGTGTTGGTAATGACGCAGGAACAAAATTGCTTTGTATCAGACAAAATTGCTTTGTATCAGACAAAGATATTATTTGAAAAATCAAACGGCCGTGCAATTTGAGAGATTCACAGGAAAGGATTTATTATCTTCTCAGAGAGTAAAAAACTGTGCCACTGCTGCAGTTGTGCGGGGAGGCCAGCAGAGGGAGGTATTGTAAGAATCTAATCATAAAATTCAGTGTTTTGCACTGGTGCGTCATGGTGCCAGGCACCCAGGCTCGATTCCACCCTCGGGCGACTGTCTGTGTGGAGTTTCACATTCTCGCCATGTTTGCCTGGGTTTCCACCGGGTGCTCTGGTTTCCACCCACAGTCCAATGATGTGGAAATTAGGTGAATTGGCCAAGATAAATTGTCCATAGTGCCCAGGGATGTGTAGGTTCGGGGCGTTAATCGGGGTAGACGTAGGATAGTTGGGAAATGGGTCTGGGTGGGTTACTCTTCGAAGGGTCAGTGTGGATGCGTTGGGTCAAAGGGTCTGTTTCCACACTGTAGCGATTCTGTGAACTCTATGAACAACAGGGACAGACAGAGAGAGAGGAGGAGGGAGACTTTGATTCCAATTTCAATCTATTTACTTCAAAAACAACACTGTACAGAGATGCAGACAGAGGTACACACAAACTGAGATACTGACACTAACACACATAACATATGCCCACAGAGATACGCACATAGATATGGACATTTACACACAAACACACGAACATTACCCCATATAGAGGCACAGACTGCCCTTAATACAGAGATATATACTTTTTTTATTAATACGTTATCAAGGGTCAGTCGGAGAAGGCAGGAGAATGGGATTCAGAAATATTTTAGCCGTGATCAAATGCCATGGAAGACAAGATGAGCTGAATGGTCTAATTATGCTGCAGGGTTCATTGCTCATTTGATCTTGTGGTACCTGGGATTGTCTTTCCACGAGGCCAGTGGAGGCTGAATTGGCTAAGTATTTGATTTAGGAGATTTAATGGAAGTGTGGCCAATTTTGATGGGCTGAGTGGTTGATATCTGTTTCTCATTGTCGACTCCTTATATATCAAAAGAATGGTGATTGGTTTGAGGGGAACACATTTTTAGAATAAGGGCATTCCCATTTCTGACTGAGACAGGGATGTTTGTTTCTCTTTCGGGTTGTGTGATCAGTGGTGTTCTCGTGCCCAAGGAGCAGTGAAGACTGGGTTACTGAAAAAAACTCAAGGCTGAGTTCCATAGACCTTTGATGAACAAGATAATCCATGTTTATTCGGAACAGACAGGAAGGGGATGTTTACTTACAATCACATCAACAATGCACATTCTGAATGGTGCAGCAGGTGCGAGGGGCTGAATGGCCAGCTGTTGTTTCTAACCCATCTGTTGATCTCTCAAGCGCTCCGTATTCTTACAGGGGTAAAGAAAGATCTCATTCAGCCAGTCAGCATAATTATAATGAGACAGGAGGAGACCATTCTGCCCTCTAAGGATTTATGCAGGAATAGATTGAAGTCATTCAGCCCGCTAAGTACATTACACAGTGTAAGATGAGGTCATCCAACCTTTCCAGCCTTCTGCCCAGCAACAAGGGAAACCCGGTTAACGATCTGGGAATAAACTTTCGGGATACATGATTATTTTCAGGTTGTAAAGTTGTAACTTGGTGGAGTGTCTCAGGGATCAGAGTGAGATTTTCAATTATTTACAATCTACACCAATGACTTGGATGAGAGGACTGATTGGCTTGGAGCTCAATTAGCTCATTCACCAAGACAGTCATTTAACTGGACATGGAGACTCTGCAATGGGATACAGACAGGGGACGTTAGTGAGCAAATCTTTGGCAGAAAACAGTATAATGTGGGATAAGGGAAGCCAGTCTTGTGTTGAAAAGCTAAAATAACAGTAACCTACTTAAATGGAGAAACATCTATGGACTCATTGGTACAGAGGCATTTGGACGTTCTGGTACATGAACCACATAAAGCCACATCTCTCAGCAGATTCAGCAAGTGATTAGGAAAGTGTAGCGAATGATGCTGTTTCATGCAAAGGTAATTGGGTATAATCATCGGGATGTTTTACTGCCTGTGGACAAGACAATGCTGAGACTACATCGGATATATTGTGTGTAGTAATGAAACCCTAAACTGAAAGAAAAATATGCAATTGTTTCAGAAGCTTTTTACAGATGTTTCACTTTACTCTTTGCTAGCATGAAGGCCAAATGGAATTATAGTTTCATACAGCACGAAAACAGACCCTTCAGTCCAGCTCATCTGTACCGACGAGATATTCCATTCTGATGTAGTACAATTTGCCAACATTAGACCATAGTGCTATAAACCCTTCTTATTCATACACCATTCATTGTCTCTTAAATGTTGTTATTGTACCAGCCTCCACCATTTTCGCTGCCAGCTCATTCCATGCACACACTACCCTCTGCACAAAAATGTTACCCTTCAGGTATCTTTACAATTTTGCCCTTCCCACCTTAAATCTGTACCCTGTGGTTTTGTCTCCTCCGGCCTTGGAAAATAACCCCGCCTCTAAGCCCCTCATGGCCTCTACAAGGTCGGACCTCTTCATGCTTGAGAATGAGAGATGTTCGTATTAAACCACATAAGCCCGTGAGGAGAGTTTATTGGGACGTAGCTAATGGATGAGAGAATAAAACTAAGGATTCTGTTTTAGAAAACAACATACTCATTTTAATACAGTAATATGAAGACATAAATTTATTGTTCAAAAATTATGCAGACACATATACACATGTCTTCAAATTATAAATTACAAATCATTTCAAAATGGAGCAGATAACAGGGATGGAGTCATGCAATCAGGGAAATGCTCAACCAGACCTGATATAGACCAGGTTGATGTTCGGGTCACATTATTGCATGTTTCCGATCAGAGAGGGAGAAAATGCAATCTGTCGTAGAAATAAACAGCCATTGCTACATCTCTACTTGTACTTCTCTACTTGTACTTGCAACATATGAGAGCTAAAAACCAATCAGACATCTTTAGCACTTTTTGAGGGTTACTGCTGAGGATTCAATGTGATCTTACCACTGACTGCAGCAAAGGGAATTCAGCCAAATCCAACTATTCCAGGAGAGAGCCCAGAGCTAGCAGCTTCTGTGAGGCAGAATAACTTCAGAGGCAGAATCACAATTGCAACAGTTTCAATTTTGCTTTTGTCATGAAATTAACTGTTATTTGGACAAAGCTCTTCCGAACTAATATTCTGCAGTTTCATTTTTTTTCTGTTCTGCCTTCAGATGTGTGTGTGTGTGTGTGTGTCTGTGTGTATGTCTTTGTGAGCATGTTTCTCTTTCTCAGATTTATACAAAATAAATGTTGATGTACATATTGTCGATGTTCAAATTGTATATCTTTTGTGTGTATCCATCGTAATTCGAGTAACGTTGCTTTGGTTTTAGATTAGATATTTTTAAAAATTGAGTTTACAATATCACACTTAGTTACACTGATAATTTCTCGTGACCTCTGGAGGACTGGGACTAGAAACAGAAACAATGAATCTCTAATCTTGGTAGGAACAGGGATAAGGAGGAATTCTCAAAAGGCCATTTGAGTGGGAATTCTCTGCCCCACAAGCTTGTGGTATCTGTGTGTTTGAGTTTACTTAAAGATGTGTTCGTTAAATATTTGACGGGAAAGTGACTCAAAGATAATGATCTGCAGTTGGGAACGTGGGACTGGAACCGCAATCTGATCAGTCACAATCTTAGTTCCTGGTGGGGCAGGGACCCACACCTGTTTCTCAGTTCGACTTTGCTCCATTCCATTCAGCCCCTCAATCTGCTACTCAAGAGCAGTTGGAGACTACTTAATCCTACTACCTAGTGCACAGAAACCGAGGTGACCATTCAGCTCCTGAATACAGTCAGACATGATCTGGTGTGGATTGGAAAACGCTCTTGTAAAAAGAGTGGGTGTTACTGTGAAACAGTCCCCTCCTCTCTCTTTACAGAAGTTCTCCTGGTTCTATTTATTGTTCATGTTATAGACCTAGATTCAAAGTGAATAATGCCCTCATACTGTACCCAGATAGTGATCACAAAATCTTCTGGTCTCTCTGACTACAACATTCCTTCACAGGACTTCCAGAAAAATAACAACGATGAAACTTCCAATAACAGAATGCAAGAACAAAAGAAGCAGGATAGATCATTCAGCTCCTACAGCCCGCCTTTCCCTTTAATAGGGTCATGGCTGATCTGCTCTCGGCCCCAGCTCCTGCAGTGCCTGATGTGTCAAACATCCGTCCATCCCTGTCTTTCAAGTATCTCAGTAATCTATCTACCCTACCTCTCTGGAATAGAGACATGCCGACGGTCACTCCCCTCTGTGAGAAGGAAACACACTGCACACATACAGCGTGGCCTTTTGACGTCAACAAAATATATGAATACCAGGAAAGAATGAATGGCCCTGATAACAAGGCAGTATTTGACTGATGATTGAATCAAAGAACCTGAAGAAAATGTAACTTAATGGATGTTAGGAGGAATCTCCCCACCGGTTGGAGTGATTCAGCACAAAGAAGATGGCTGTGGTTCTTGGACATCCACCACCTCAGCCCCGGGACATCTCTGCGGGAGATTCACAACACAATCTTCCTCAGTTTCTCCTCAATGTCTTTCCCCCCATCATAAGCTCAGAAGTGGGGAAGGTCAATGGAGATCACACAATGTTCAGAATTATGTGTCCTCCCTCAGCACCTGTGAACACGTGCAGCAAGACCCGGGCATCATTCAGGCTTGTGCTGTTAAAAAGTCGGTAACATTCATGTAACAGTACTGCTGGACACTGTGCATTACTACAGTAAAGGGAAGAGCTCATTCAGCACCTCAAGCTCGCTTCACAGGAATGTGAGAAGCTCATTCAGTCCATCAACACTATTGGATAAGAATTGGGATAGCCTATTCAATCCCTCCTGCCTATTACACAGGAAGAGAAGGAGCCCAGTCAAACACATTGAGCTGTTAAACAGGAACCAGGGATTGCCCAATCAGGCCCTTGAGCTTCTCCAATGACACCAGGAGGCGGCCATTCAGCCCCTCAAGCCGCTTGTACAGAAATAGGAGGATGTTATAGACACCCCCACATGATAAATCAATGAAGAGAAGAGACTGCATGGATACACTGCTCCATGTTGTTCCTCCTGGCTCCATTGCTAATTGTACACAACTGATACATCAATTTGGTTTGCTGATGGTGACGAGAGAAGACAAATGTTTCATGTGAAGTCTCAAGGAAGCATCTTTCATCTCTGAGAAGGTAGACTGGTGTTCTCTATGGAGGGCAGAAGCTATTGTGAATGGCTAACTCTTTCAGAAGTAAGGCATTGTCGCTACTGACAGAGTTGTGAACAATGTGACGCTCAGTGCAGGGCCACATGCCATTTGCAGATTGAAGTGGTAAGACTTCAGTCAGAGCCTGAAGCAGTCTCTCAACCAACATGGGAGCTCCACAGAACTACATAAAGTTCCCAGAAACACGTATCATGGGGAAAATGCAATTTCTCATGCCAGCAATGTCTTTAAATGAAAATAATGTGTGTTCGTCCATGATCTTCAAGTTTCAATGTAGTAGACTCTTATTCTCTCACCGTGCTACAAATTAAACATTCATTTCCTTCATGCTCTCTTCATGATACCATCATCCCTGCGATTATTGATTTATAAAGGAGACAAATTCTGTCCACAATAGCCTAAATACTGCCTCAACAATACTCCACAACTCCTACACATGATTCATTTTGTAATGAAGGCTGCCATTTCATTTTTTGTCCTGATTAATGGATGCCCTGCATGAACCTGCTCGTGACTTATGACCAAGGACATCCAGGTCCTTTATTGCCAAAAGCACTTCCCAACCTCTCACCTTCTAATAATTACATGAAAAGGACTGTACGTGTTGTTCACAGTCAAATCACTTCTTTGTGTTACAAATAGCGGTGTTCCAAGGATGCATGTGATACCCAATCAGTCGTGACCTTCTGTCCAAAGGAGGACCCTAGTCTCTGTTCTCTCCATCATCCAATTCTCAATACATGTAGGATATCCCTCTTACCCAAGGACTGTAACTTTTTTCACTCACCTGTGTGCAACCGTGTCAACCTTCTTCTGAAAATCCAAATACACCGTTCCCACTAGTTCTCACTCGTCGATGTCACAACCAATATCCTCCATAAACCCCAGTACGTTTTTCAACGATAGATTTCCTGTCCTGAATCTAGGTTGACGCTGCTCAATCATATCATTGTTCTCCAATGTTCTATTTATGATTAATTACAAAAAATGCTCAAAGCTTCCTCACTAGTGACGTAAACCTATCCCCCAGTTGGTTTTCTGTTTTCACCCTCCGTCCTGTTGTAAATATGTGTGGTCATAATAGCTGCTTTCTAGTAAGCAGGATCCTTTACAGAATCTATAGAGCTTTGACCACCCTCATATAATTAAGCAAGCTATCCAGCAAGCTCAATTCTCCAACGCTATCTCTGTAGCCCTCTAAATTCATCACTCATCTGCTCCAGCAGCTTACCAACCTTCAACACAATGAGTTTTTCCCAGTACTTCAACATTACTAATTCTAAATTTCCTGAAGTTCCTCGCTTTCGCAGTCACCCTGTTCTCTAGTACTTCCAAAAAGATTTTCTGTTGCGTCTTCTGTTTGGACAGAACCAATATGTTCACCTGACTGGACAGAGATGGCTTCTGTCACCTCGTGAGTACGTGAGACTCTGGCATAATGGATATGTCCCCCATACCTGGCAAGTTCCAGAATCAAAATGTTTGATGGACATTTTGAATACAGTCCTCTCCCTGGTGTGAGACTGCACAGCTTTGTGATCACTTCATTGTTGAAATTAACTGGCTTCACTATTTGCATCTGGGAAAGGTATACCATTGGGAAATATTTGTGGAAATCTCAGCAAGGACAGTGCAGTGTTCTGGTCCTCCCTATGCAGTCTCTGTAGACCCAGATACACTGTAAAATCTATCCCCATACCTTGCACGGAATAGGAACACCAGGTTCTCTGGTCTCCCTGAATGCATGCAGCAGCTAACAACACAAATCCAGGAAAACCATCCAGAGAACCAACACTGACTTTCTAATGTCAGGAGCAAGCCAATGCTTACATATATGGAGCACCCACTCAATGTATAAAATGCCTGCTTCTCCTCTGCTCTATTCCTGGTTGATAAACTGTTACATTTCTGTGCAGTCCCTGAATAATAAGAATAGTTCTTCTCTCCATGGAAATTGTTGACAATGTCACTGCACAATTTTCTGTACCTCAGTCACGATAACAGCAACAACTCTATTGATGGTGGAGATGCTGGGGAGGTGATGGTCACGCAGTATTTTCTCTAGACTATAAATTCTGAGATTTCCACAAATATTTCCCAATGGTATACCTTTCCCAGGTAATGACCCAAACCCGGCCATCATTCCCGCCATATCAGACGCTGGAATTTGAATTCAATAAAATATTTGGATTTAACAATCTAATGAAATATTGATGGGTGTAAAGACTAAGAACATCTGGCTCACTAGTGTCCTTCAGGGAAGGAAATTTGCTATCTTCACTGGTCTGACGTACATGTGATTCCAGACGATCAGCAGTGGTAGACTCTCAAATGCTCTTTGCAATGGTCTTGTCTGATATTCAGTTATACACTTCAAGGTCTCAAAGAAGTGAAACCAGACAGACCTGTGCACGGCCAATCTACAGCACGTAGAAGTGCAGTGGTTCAGAGATGCAATTCCCCAGCACTTTCTCAAATCAACTCGGAAAGAGAAATAAATGCTGGCCCAGCCAACACCCATGGCCCATCAATGAAGAAAAGAAGATGACCACACCCAGGATGGAGGGATAGAGGGGATAGAACTCCCTTGAAACAGGGACTTGGATATATATATATCTACATGGGCATGATACTCAGGAATATCGGAAAAGGTGAAAAATAAATGAAAATGATCTCCTAATTTATTTCCATACCAGCTTATTATCCACAGTCCCTTTGTTTATATTTTTCGATGTCTCTATTTCTCCATATATTCAACACAATGCATCTACAATAATATTACACTATTTCCCAGCTGCTTTCATGACTGATGCATGGTGAGTGGACTCAAAATACTAACTATGTTTTTCTCTCGACAGAGGCTGCCAAACCTACTCCGTTTCCCCAACACTCTGTTTCCTTTCTATTCAGAACCTAAGTATCTTTCTTTGTTTCATTTAACCTTTATTTTTGTTATTGTATGGGACATTGGCCCATCGAGTCCACACTGACCCTCTGCAGAGCACTGCACCCAGACCCACCTCATATCCTATTCTTGCATATCCCATGGCTAACCCGACTCCTACCCTGTCGCTGCGTCTCCCATAGCTAACACACCTAGCTGCACATGATGGGTAATTTAGCATAGTCTATCTACTGAACCTGTGTACATTGTGGGAGGAAACTGAACCTGACAGAGGTGTATAAGAGCATGGGAGGTATGATCAGAGTGAACAGACAGCATTTTTTCCCTTTAGTCAAAGGGTCAAAAACAAGGAGGATCACGTTTAAAATGAAAGACAAGACATGAAGAGAGGATTTGTGGAATCTATTTTGAACCCAGACGATGGTTTGTGTCTAGGATGCATTGCTGGAGGGGGTGGACAAGAAAGGAAACCTCACAAACTTTATAAAGCACTTGTGTCAGCATTGAATGGTGCATACTCGATGGGTCTTGTCTTTCATACAAGGTTTCATGTGGTGGCAGCCATGAAAGCTCTGATATATCCTGAAGCAGCAACAAATGAGACTTGTTGGTTTGTTCCATCGAACTGTGCTCAGTAAGTGGCGAGATTACAAACTAGCATCATCCCATGGAGTATCAGTACTTACTCAATCTAGGACAGCCCAGACATCTCTTAAAACATCCATGTTAATCCACATGCTCAGTACAAGAATCGTCCAACGACAGCATCGCCATTATTTCAACTGTTTGACACCATTATTTTAAGGACACCAATAACATAGAAACAGACTTTGCTTCACTATTATGTAGACTTCTTGTGTAAGGTTGTTATTTCTCTGAAGAATAATACATTCCTTCTCATATATTCGCATTGAAAAAGAGTTCGTTTCCTACGAGCGACTTGTGTAACACTCCATCCATCAGCAGTAATATTTACTCCTAGTTAAACCGGTACATAAGATGCACAGCTGGCACTCTTTCTCAACAGCCACTTGAATGGACCAACACCAACTGGACTGGAACGTCTCAACGGCAATTAATGCTGATCGAGCTCCATTAAAATCACAAATGAACATAGAACATAGAACAATACAGCACACACAGAACAGGCCCTTCGGCCCACGATGTTGTGCCGAACATTTGTCCGAGCTTGAGCACCTATCCATGTACCTATCCAATTGCCGCTTAAAGGTCACCAATGATTCTGACTCTGCCACTCCCACAGGCAGCACATTCCATGCCCCCACCACTCTCTGGGTAAAGAACCTACCCCTGACATCCCCCCATACCTTCCACCCTTCACCTTAAATTTATGTCCCCTTATAACACTCTGTTGTACCCGGGGAAAAAAGTCTCTGACTGTCTACTCTATCTATTCCCCTGATCATCTTATAAACCCCTATCAAGTCACCCCTCATCCTTCGCAGTTCCAATGAGAAAAGGCCTAGCACTCTCAACCTATCCTCGTCCGACCTATTCTCCATTCCAGGCAACATCCTGGTAAATCTCCTCTGCACCCTCTCTATAGCTTCCACATCTTTCCTAAAATGAGGCGACCAGAACTGCACACAGTACTTCAAATGTGGCCTTACCAAGGTTCTGTACAGCTGCAACATCACCTCACGATTCTTGAATTCAATCCCTCTGCTAATGAACGCTAATACACCATAGGCCTTCTTACAAGCTCTACCCACCTGAGTGGCAACTTTCAAAGAGCTATGAACATAGACCCCAAGTTCCCTCTGCTCCTCCACTTTACTAAGAACCCTACCGTTAACCCTGTATTCTGCATTCTTATTTGTCCTTCCAAAATGGACAACCTCACACTTGACAGGGTTGAACTAAAAAGAAAATTTTATTTTCTAATAATTATTAAACAATGAGGACATCTTATTGATCCAACGAGTTTGTCACTGTCATTGAAGTTGTGTGATCTATTTCTGTGAAACAATTTCGTGCATAAATTGAAAGAATAAAAGCTCAGGTCATAGATACACGGTAACACAGCATTTAAACGCAAAAAGCCGGGGAATCGTAGGCTATAGATCTTCAGGTAACTGGAAATAGGGTAGTTTGGTGGTTTCTGGCTGATGTAATTGCATTGGGCTGAAGGGTCGGTTTGTATGCTGTATGACTGTCACTTTAATTGTTGGAAACAGAGAATGTGGTCTCACTATTTCCATAGCTTGTGAGCATCAAATAGTGGGGAATACAATCTCCAAGGGTACACAGGATCCTCACTATCAAATTGTTAAGAACCCCGTTTCTCTCTTTGTCACATACCAGTTAGTATTCCTGCACCACAAGAACCGCTGGGGTCTATCACCATATTCTGATCAGAAATTAAATACAGGCAACAGAATGCTGGCCTTGGGAATGAAACACACCTCACAAGAACAACTGAAAGGAATCTGCATTGTTAAAGTTATCCATTCGACCCAATCTGATTTCTAAAGCAGTTTCAAGCGAGGCTTTCCCTTTGTCCTGTGCTCCTGACTTCGCTACAACATCATGAAACTTTCCTGAGTGCTTTGCAGTGCTGTTTAAAAGTCACGTATGGAAAGCTGTGCCCAATAATCTGAAAGGAAAACTCTTCATGTTCATGAGAAACTTGTCATTTTTTTTCAATATCTGAAGACAACAGAAATGTAGAAACTAGCATCAGGAGTAAGGAATCAAAACAGCTCCGAAATGCGATAAGGTCGTGGATGATCTGATTGTGACCTCAATCACACAATCCTCCTTTGTCCTTACAATGTTAGTGCGTCATTCTTAGTCAATAATCTGCCTGCCTCTGCTTTAGGAATATTCAATGTCTTATTCTTCAACGCTATCTGGGAAGAGAATTCCACAAAGACACAACACAATGAGATGATTACACCAAATCACCAACTTCTTAACAGAGACATTCTTCAGTTTTATAATCCATCCAATCATGGCAATCTCTCATACAAGCTGAAACATTGTTTCAGAATTCAACTTGAAAGACTAAATGGAATGTTCTGGGGTTAAACAATATCACATGTTGTTCGGCTAATGCCCAGCAGGTCCAGGGCCAGTCAATTCAAGATTTCCTCCAGAAATATATGCAGCTGAGTGAATCTTCTATGGATTCCATTTCATATCATTGTGGTCATCGCTCTCTTGATGTGCTAACACCATTACCGTGTAGATCTGTAGAAAATCGCCCCTACTTTTAAATGTTTTCTGTTTCAGAAAGTTTCAACATTTATCTTAGCTCCCTAAAAGTTTGATGTACACGTAAAGTTCTTATTTTGTAACCCAGGTGCCTGGTTCCTCTGTGCCTAAAGCCAATCTCTCCAGTGAAAGAATACACTACGTTTCCATTCCCGCTAATATCTTTGAGCACAGACACATTTTTCCTAATATGTTCCACACACCAATATTTGCCTGTTCACTTGACCCAAACTATGTCTCTTTATAGACTCATGTCCTCTTTATATCTTCCTTCTCCAACAGTTTCAACATTTTGTACTCTTCCTTAATACAGACAGAATATTTGGCCAAAGAAACACACTGTGAAACACAATGAAATATTTTTACTCCATGTCTAAACTATAAATTTGAGACAAAGCTGAAGTGTGTTGCAGTCCTATCGCTCAGTTCCCAATTACTCAATGTAGGGTCAGATGGTGTTGAATGTATGTGGGTAGAATTGAGGAACCACAAATGTGTAAAACCATAGTTGGAGTAATGTACAGGCCTTTGAATCATAGTCAGGAGCTGGAGCGCATGATAGACCATGAGATAGAAAATATATGTAGGAAATGCAAAGTTACAGTGAGTGGGGGGATTTCAATATGCAGGTGGATTGGGAAAATCAGACTGGTAGTGGTTTGCAAGGAAAGGAATTTGTGGAATGTCGACAAGATGTTTTTTTGGAGCAGCTTATGTGCAAGCAACAAGGGAACGGGCAATACTGGATTTAGTGTTGCGCAGTGAGTCAGACGTGAGAAGAAGGGTTAAGGTGAAGGAACCCTTCGGAGGCGGTGATCCTAATATGATTGAACCTAAACTTCAATTTGAGACGGAGAAAGTAGAATCGGAGTTAATATAAAAGCTGAATAAAGGCACCTACAAAGACATGAGGGAGGCGGTGGGGAGAATTGACTGGGAGAGGAGCCGAGCAGGAAAGACACTGGAAGAGTAATGGCGGGAGATTTTCGGAGCAATTTAGGAGTCACAGCAGAGATTCATCACGAGGTAATAGATGCATTGTACAGGGATGATGAGACATCCATGGATGACTGGGAAAGCTTGGATAGGGTAAAAACAAAAGAGAAAGCAGATGGCATGGCAAATAGCAATGGGAAACCAGAGGAATGGGAAGCGTACAAAGAGGAACAGAGGGCAACAAAATAAGAAATAACCAGGGGGAAGATTAAATATGAAGTTAAGCTATCCAGTGATAGAAATGATGACTGTAAGAGCCTCTTTAGATATATTCACGGCAAAAACGGGCAGCAGAAGTGGATATTGGGACACTGGAAAATGACGCTGGAGTGATAGTAGTGTGGAACAAATAATAGATGAGAAACTGAATAATTATTTCACGTCTGATTTCACGGTGGAAGACATGAATGATATCCGAAAAATTTAAGAGAGTGAGGAGGCAGAGCTGATTAGAAGTTGCTCGAAAAACTAAATGGATAAATAACCTGGATGGAGACATTAATGGTGATATTCCAGAAATCTTTGGAATCAGGGAGGGTCCCAGAAGACGAGAAAATTACGAACGTGACACCCTGTTTGTTTTTAATGAAAAGAAGATTTTTGCATTTTTTTTTTACAAAATTACAAAAATAGTACAAACTGGTGTATTCTGCTTTGCAATATAGATTCGATTAGATTAGATTACTTACAGTGTGGAAACAGGCCCTTCAGCCCAACAATTCCACACTGCCCCGCCGAAGCGCAACCCACCCATACCCCTAACCTAACACTACGGGCAATTTAGCATGGCCAATTCACCTGACCTTCACATCTATGGACTGTGGGAGGAAAACGGAGTACCCGGAGGAAACCCACGCAGACACGGGGAGAACGTGCAAACTCCACACAGTCAGTCGCCGGGAATTGAACCCGGGTCTCTGGCGCTGTGAGGCAGCAGAGCTAACCACTATGCCACCGTGCCGCCCAATAACAACCCATTAGAGAATTTAAAAACAAACTACTAATCTATTCTCCAAGCTAGCAAACCATAAAATAGGATATCCTAAATTACTAAAACTAAACAAAAGGAGAAAAGAAAATAAATAAGTAAATAAATAACTAGATACATATGTTTTTAAAATTATATTAAGTCATAACAGAACCCGTATTGATACAGGATTCCTCGTCCCAGGAGCCCCCGAACCAGCCAGAACTATCCCCACGGCTAAGCAAAGGCACTGAACAATGTGGCTGATATATCTGTGCCAATGTAGTACAAAAAGATCTGCCATCTTCTATAAAATAATTCCGTCTTTTGGTTCATCATATTCATAAGGATGTCAAGTGGGATATATTCCATGACTATCCTGTGCCAATTTGAAAGTCCTGGGGGACCTTCGAATATCCAATTCATTAAAATGTTTTTGCCCGGACAAAAGAAAAGGATAATGAATAATTTCCTCCCGTATACATCCAAAGAAGGGAAATTTGGGGAGCCCAAAATTAGAGGCACTGGGTCCCAACCAATCTCAGTACCAAAAATCTTTGCTAAGGCATTCGCTACTCTGTCCGAATACATGCGGATCTTACGGCATGTCCTCAGACAATGCGTGAGAGTCCTAACTTCTGTTTTGCATGTAGGACACAGAGATGCCCCTGCCTTGAACTTTGCAAGTCACTCAGGTGTCATGTGAGCCCAATGAAGTATCTTCAATTGGATAGCCTGAGTTCTGTTTCAGATAGACATCTTCCTGACTTTTTCCAGGACGTCCTCCCACATCTCTAAGCAGATTTCCATCTCCAATTCTTGACTCTAGGTTTTATATAACCGTTCCATGTCATTTGATACCTTATTAAATAGTTTGTGATAGAGAGTACTGACCATGGGCGGACCCATCGGCCGAAGCACTCTCCTTTCCCTATCCGATTTATAAGGATCAATTTTCAACATAGTCTTCTTTTGTATAAAGTCTCCTTTTCGAAAATATCGAAAAACATCTTTGCTATGCAGCCCAAACTTCTGACGCAGCTGTTTGAAGGACATCATGCCCTCCCCATCGAACAGGTTTCCCAAACAGGGGATACCTCTGGACTCCCAGGATCTGAATACAGCATCACTCAGCCCTGGCTGGAATCCCAACATTCGCACTATAGGTGTATAGGGGGAGGATTTTTGTAGGTTACCCTCATCCTGTCGCATTATCGTCCAGGCTTTGATTGTATTTAATACAGTAGGATTTGTACAATGATCCGTAATAACTCTCACCTTGTCCGTAAATCGTAGATTGATGAGGGGATATTTTGCTTAGGTGGTCTCAATATCTAACCAGAATTATTGTGGGTCAAAAGAGACCCATTCAGCTACGTAGGATAATAGAGAGCTCAATTTGTACCTCCTGAAATCTGGAAAATCCAGCCCTTCCATTACTTGTGGAAGCTGCAGCTTTTCTAATTTAATAATGGGCCGTCTATGACTCCAAATAAAGGAGCCAAATAAAGCTTACGCAGCGCCTGTCTCGGCAGCATCAAGGGGAGCATTCTCATAGCGTATAAAAGGCCAGGTAGGATATTCATAATTTCTCCAATAAATGTGTATAATTGACTTTATATAGCTGACCAAATGCCGGAGTATTAAAAATACCTAAGTAAAGAAAAACTCCCAGTGACCACCGAAAGGGAAAACGGGTTTCATCCGGAAATTTGGATATACTGGCAAGACCTTCCAGCGGCATGGCCTCTGATTTCACAAATTGATTTATAACCTGAGAACATGCCAAATAATTTAACCACTTGAATTAAGCGGGGCACAGATGTCAATGGATCATTAAAGAAAAGGGGGACATCAAATGCATTAGGAGTAATTTTGTGCTTACCCGAGCCAACCTCCGGAGCCATTATATTAAGGTCAGCTCGTACAGATTCCGCCAACGGCTCAATCACTAGCATAAATAATAATGGTGAGAGAGGGCATTCCTGACGAAAATCTCTGCCAATGCGAAACTATCAGAAATTAAACTGTTGGTGATCACCGCTGCTTTGGGATCATTATATAATACTGTAACCCATTTAGTAAAGACCTCTCCAACACCAAACCGTTCCAGCATATAAACGAGATATGGCCATTGTTCCCAATCGACTGACTTCTCTGCCTCTAGGGAGACAACTAATCCCGGTATCGCTCCCTGCTGGCAGGTTTGTACCATATTGAAGACTCTTCTAACGTTATTAGTTGATCTGCGACCCTTTATAAACCCCATCTGGCCTTCTTTAATAATGAATGGCAAAACCCTCTCCAGTCTTAATGACAACACTTTTTAGATAATTTTAAAATCCACATTCAACAAGGATATAGGTCTATGTGAAGAGCAGTCACCTGGGGCCTTTTCCTTGTTAAGAATGAGACAAACATTTGCTTCTCTCAGAGAAACCGAGAGGCATCCCTGACTATGTGAATAATTATACATATTTATAAGTGACCCGACTAATTCCCCAATCAATTCTTTATAGAACTCAGCCTGGAATCCATCTGGTCCGGGCGCTTTGCAACTCTGGAGCTGCCTCGCTGCCTCCTGTATTTCCTGGGTTGCTAGGGGAGCATTCAAGAACAACACCTGCTACCAGGTTAGGCCCGGGAGGGCAAGATTTTTTTAAAATACAAATACTCTCTCTTCCTTGTCCTATCCTCACAGCCCTGTGACCTATACAATTCGAAATAGAACTTTCTAAAGTCTGCATTGATCTTTTTACGATCACGATTTACTCTTTCGAAAGATGTAATGGCTTGGGAAGCCTTTTACTTTCTGGCAAGATACCTGCCAGGCTTGTCACCGTATTCAAATAATCTCTGCTTCGCAAGTAATAGCTCCCTCTTTGCTTTTTGAGTAAGTGTGGGATTCAAAGTTGCTCTAAGGGCTGTGATCCGCTGTAGTTTAGTAATGGGGGATGTATCCACCTACGCTGTCTCAGCCGCCTTCAAGCGAGCCTCGAGCAAACCCTATTGTTCTCCCTTTTGTCTTTTCCGGGTCACAGAATATGAGATAACCAAGCCTCACACATATGCCTTAGCAGTCTCCCAAATCACCGAAGGGTTACTGGCCGTGTTGGAGTTGATATCCCAAAAGGTTTTAAATTCCTGCCAGAACTATTTTATGAACTTACCATCCTTCAATAGGAAAGGGTCCATACACCAATGTCGGGAAGCTATCTAATCATCACTAGTCTTAACCTCCATATATACTGCAGCATGGTCGGAAATAATTATAATACATACTTTACAAAACAATATTGAGTTCAAAAGTGTCGAGGAGACAGATGCATATCGATTCTAGTATGGCACTTGTGTGGATTAGAATAAAAAGTAAAGTCTTTACCCTCAGGGTGAAGACACCTCCACACATCTACCAGTCCCAAATCCCTACTCAGATCCGCCAAATGCCGAGATCTCAAAGATGTGTCCGCAGAGATCTTAGGTATTCTGTCCAGCCCTAGGTTGATGGTACAATTACAATCTCCCCATATAATTGTGTGGTGCACCCAGAGAGCCATCAACTTGGAGAACGCTTCCATCACACATTTAAAAGCGTGCGCCAGGGAGCAATAGAGATTCAAAATCCCATATTCCTTTCCATATATTAGGGTTTTAATTACTGTATACCATCCAGACTCATCTTTTATTGGCTTAGCATTTGGAAGGGAAGATTAGTCTGGATAGGAATGGCTACTCCCCTACTTTTTGTGCTCAAAGATGAAAAGAACGCCTGTCCAAATCCACCCTATTTCAGCCTCGAATTCTCCTTATCACGTAAATGTGTCTCCTGTAGAAAGGCTGCATCCACCCTTTCTTTTTTAAGACTTGTTAATATCTTTTCCTTTTGATTAGTGAGTGGCTGTCTTTGACATTCCCTGTGCACCACCTAAACGAATGGCTAGCCATGATCGTCCAAACAAGCCCGAGACCCGCCAGGAGGAAGAATCCAACCAAAAGACATTGACTAAAACCCAAAAACGATTCACACGTAAAAACACTCTTTAAACAGCGAAATCAAAACAACTGAGAACTACTCCTAAAAACAAATAGCATAAAACATATTTAAAATGAGACTTTCCCCCTTGTTCACAAGGGGCACTACTAGCTTCCAATAATCCCGCCACAACATCTCCCAGCCAGAACCATGCCCTCGGTCCAGACATTACAAACTGGCGTAAATAAATTCCAATATCTTATAAGACAGAGGTTAAAATAGTGGGAGCTAACACCCCCGCCCCCCCACACCATCTTCGCCTCATCAAATGTCTTCCTCTTTCGGACGACATTATCCTGGAACCCGTGTATATCAAGACATTGGAATCCTTCCCCAACACTCTCTTGGACTCGAGCAGCATCTGTTTTTCCCTGTAATGTTGAAGTTGAACTAGGACTGGGCGGAGGCACTGGTCCGACCCGGGCCGGCGCACAGCAACCCGTTGTTCCCGTTCAACCCGCACCCGGCCCAGCTCCGACTCCACTTTCAGCAGCTGTGGGAGCCATTGCTTCAGGAAAGCAAAACACTGGGCTTCCTCCTCCCGTTCGGGATGGCCCAGTAACCGAATATTTTTTCCAATGACCTCGATTTTCGAGGTCGTCAATATGTTCCTCTAAAGTCGGGATTCGATGTTCCAGAGTCCAGACCTGACCCATGGATAACTCAGCAGTGGTTTCGGAAGCCGTGGTCCATTGCTCTGCATCTCCGACACGCTGCCCGAGTTTCTCGATCTCTCCGTCATGTTTCTGCAATATGACCGAGATTGACTCCCACCTGGACTGGGTCTCTTCAATGGACTAATCAATCTTCTCTCGGAGTGTAACGAGCTCCAAGATCAGGCTCGCCTCTGCGGGTGAGTCCCCCACGGCGGCCGCAGACGTCTGCCTTGCTGCCAGGTTGGGGGGTGGGTGTGAGGGGTGGGCAGGGGCCCCTGCCTGTTGTGAACTGCAAGAATCTTTGCCTTTGGTCATTTTCAAGCGTCAAATTCTACAGTCTGATGTGGAATGGCCAAAGCTGCTGGGTAACAACTATTTTAAATAATTTAACAGGTGAGGTGAGCGTGGGTACCCCAATTTGCCTGAGTCTTGGGCAGAGCAGGGCAGACTCATTCCTACTGGGTCTCCGCCATCTTGGATCTCGCTTACACCCTGCATAAAAAGTGAATAAGGCAAAAGACAGAAAATTATAAAGTGATTAGTCTAACCCCGGTCGTGGAATCCATTGTGAAAGATGAGATTTCTGAATAATTGCCAGTGCATGGAAAAGTAGGGCAAAGTCAGTATGGCTTCGTCAAGGGGAGGTCATGCTAATGATTCTGTTAGAATTGTTTGAGGATATATCAAGCAGGTTAGACCAAGGAGAGCTAATGGAAGTTATCTATCTGCACATCAAGAAGGACATTGACAAGGTGCCTAACAGGAGGATGCTGAGTAAGATAAGGGCCCATGGTGTCAGGGTCAAGTTACTAACGAGTATAGAAGCTTGACTGTCTGGCAGAAAGTAGACAGTGGAAATAAAAGGGTCCTTCTGTGGATAGCAGCCGATGACAACTGGTGTTCCACAAGGGAAACAAAACCTTTTACTTTGTACATTAACAATCTCGATGAAGGAACTGAGGGCACTTCGGCGAGACTTTTAGATGATGCAAAGGTAGGTAGTGGGACAGGTATCATTGAGGAGGTAGGGAGGCTGCAGAAAGATTAAAACAGAGTAGGAGAGTGGGCAAAGAAGTGGCAGATAGAGTACAACCTGGGAAAGTGCGCGGTGATGCACTTTAGTAGGAAGAAGAGAGGCATGGACTATTTTATACCTGGGGAGAAAATTCAGAAGTCTGAAGTACAAAGAGTGTTGCGAGTTCAAGTCCAGGATTGTCTCAAGGTAATCGTGCAAGTTGAGTCAGTAGTTAGGAAGGTGGTGTATCTGCCGCACACTATGTTTGAAATCTTATGTTCATCAAAAGAACTGAGTCAACTCTTATAAACAATAATATTTATTTATTGAACACAATTAATATTAGAAAAATAAAACATTATAACGTAATGTAAAACACTACAAATTATCTTATGTTTTAACTTAACTTTGGATGATCACATACCACCCCACTAGAAGTTCACCGCTTTCCAAGTGATGAAGTCTTCTTGTTCTTCTGATAAACTTGGAGGTGTCTTCTCTTTCAGTGGTTATTCTCGAGTTACCACTCTCTGAGGGGTTTTACGGTGATTCTTATTCTTCCAAGTCTTCACGCCTTTTGGGAGGGTGTGGAGGATCTGCCAATGAAATGATCAGGTTCATTTACCCTGATCAATCGGACTCAACCAGGTGTTGTCACATTGATGGCCCAAGGGCGACATTCCACTATCAAGTTTCTTTGCAACCATTTGTGGGTAGCTGCCTCCTGTCTAGATTCTGCAGCATGTGGATGAGCACACAGACTTTGGTTAAGGCTGGGTTCTACTTCCCAGCATGCGTTAATCATTGTTCATTTTTGTAACTCCATGGTAAATTTATTATTGTCCATCGTAAGATTATTATTTTAGGTGGTCAATCTGGTCAGAAAGGCAAATACAGTGAAGGCATTTATTTTCAGAAGAATTGAATACTACAGCAGCGATGGATTTCTGAGGCTCTATAAAACTCTGGTCAGACCACATTTGGTGTGTTGTGTACCGTTTTCGGCCCCATAACTCAGGAAGGATGTACCGCCCCGGAGCATTTTAAAAGGGCTTCATAAGAATGGTCCTCGGAATGAAAAGCTTAACATATGAGATCTTTTGGTCTATACTTGCTGCAGTTTATAAGGATGAAGGGGGATCTAATAGAACCATACAGAATACCGGTTGCCTGGTCAGGGTAGACGTTTGGAAGATGCTTCCACAGTTAGGACAGAAAGGACTCAAGGACATAGCCCGAGAGTCACGAGAAAATCTTTAGCACGGACCTCAGGAGAAACGTCTTCAGCCTGAGAGTGGTGAATCTATGGTAGAATGGCAGTTTCCTTCCCTAAAGGACATTAGTGAACCAGGTGATTTTTTCTTGGCAATCGATTCATAACCACCATCAGTCTCTTAATTCATGATTTGAATTTAAGCTCCGCCACTTGCTGTGGCAGGATTTGAACCCAAGGTCACTCGAACATTATCTGGGTTTATCATATCAGAATTCATGATAACACCACAAGGGCACTGACTTGCCCAATTCTCCACAGTGTGACTAGCATGTGCAGGATGACATGCACTGGGATTTGCCTTCATGTTATCCGTGATTTCCTTATCAAGATATGGATGATTTTTCTCCGTAATGAAATTTCTCTTCGGTCTTTAGTATCTCCCTAATTGTTTGCCAAATTTCTTCAGCTGTCCTGCCTTTGACTGTTCTTTTCTCCCCCCAGACCACCACAGCCAAATCCTTCCTTAGGCCAGTATAGTTATCATTGCCGAACACTAAAACTCTCATGTATGACTCAGTCTTCACTCTTTCAATCTGAATGTGAAACTCCATCATGTTGTGGTTATTCCAAGGCAAAGCTCATCCACCAATCCTCCCTTGTTACATACAATCAAATCTAAATTAGATTAGATTCCCTACAGTATGGAAACAGGCCCTTGGGCCCAACAAATCCGCACCGACCCTCCGAAGATTAACCCACCCAGTCCCATTTCCCTCTGAGTAATGTACGTAACTCTATGAGCAATTTAGCATGGCCAATTCACCTGACCTGCACATCTTTGGACTGTGGGAGGAAACCCACGCAGACAGGGGGACAATGTGCAAACTATCCGCAGACAGTCCCCCGAGGCTGGAATCGAACCTGGGACCTTGGTGTTGTGCTAATCACTGAACCACCATGCCGGCCCATTCTTTGGTTGTTTCCATGACATCATGCTCTCAGAAATGATCTCTCATGCACTCTACGAATCTTTATTCAAGGAGATCACTGTCAATTTGATTAATTGAGCCAATTTGCATGTTCACACCACCCATAGTTTCTGTTGTGCCCTGGTTACAAACCCTCACTCTTTTCTACCTCAGAAATACTTTGGGGGACAGTGGCTCAAAATTACTCTTCCCAAGAGGCTTCTTCTCTTGCTTTTTATTTGCACTGAGACGGATTTCAATTTTTTTTTGGCACAAAACACTTTGAAATGGTCTGAGTTCCCACTCGCACGAACAAATGTTTATTTTCTTTTCACTAGCTACATTTCACAGTAAATATCGACGATTTAAGAGGGCTAAAATAGTCATGAGATATTGATAGCAAACAGGGTTGAGGAAAATCCCAAAGACTTATTTTCATATATAAGGAGCAAGAGGGTAACTAGAGAAATGTTTGGCCCACACAAGGGCAAAGGAAGAAAGCTATGCATGGAGTCAGAGACAACGGGTGAGATACCTAGCGAGTACTTTGCATCTGTATTCACCAAGGAGAGGGACTTGACAGATGTTGAGTTTAGGGATAGATCTCTGAGTACTCTGGTTCAAGTCGACATAAAGAGTGAGGAAGTTTTGGATACTCTAAAAGGTATTAAGGTAGACAAGCCCCCAAGTCCGGATGGGATCAACCACAGGTTACTGAGGGATGTGAGTGTGGAAATAACTGGGGCTTTAACATATATCTTTGCAAGATGATTGAACATGGGTGAGGTCCCGGAGGACTGAAGAATTGCTAATATTGTCCCCTAGTTTAAGAAGGATAGCGGGGATAATCCAGGTAATTGTAGACCGGCGAGCCTGTCATCAGTAGTAGGGAAGCTGCTGGAGAAGATACTGAGGGACTTGAGGAAGGCGTTTTATTCGGTTCCCTTTGGTCGGCCGATGGAGAAGGTGAAGTCGCATGGGGTCCAAAGTGGTATATCTAGATGGATAGAGAACTTGCTGGGCAACAGGAGACAGAGATTAATAGTGGAAGGGGATTTCTTAAAATGGAGACCTATGCCCAGTGGTGGGCAACAGCGATCTGTGCTGAGACCACTGTTGTTTGTGATATATATCAATGATTTGGAAGAAGGTATCGGTTGCTTGATTAGCAAGTTTGCAGATGACACCAAGATTGTTGGAGTAGCAGATAGTGAAGGGGACTGTCAGAGAATACAGCACAATATAGGTAGATTGGAGAGATAGGCACAGAATTGGCAGATGGAGGTCAATCTGTGCAAATGCGAGGTGATGCATTTTGAAAGATCCAGTTCAAGAGTGAACAACACAGTGAACAGAAAAGTCCTGGGGAAAATTGACTTACAGCGAGATCTGGGTGTTTGGGTCCGTTGTTCCCTGAAGATGCCAACACAGGTGAGTAAAGGGTCAAAGCGGCACAAGGCTTGCTTCCTTCATTGGATCAGATGTTGAGTACAAACGCTGGCAGGTCATGTTACAGTTGCATAAGACTTTGGTTTGGCCGCATTTGGAATACTGCATATAGTTCTGGTCACCACATTAACAAAAGGATGTGCATGCTGTGAATAGGGTACAGAATAGGTTCACCAGGATGCTGCCTGGGTTGGACGGTGCTGGTTATGAAGAAAGATTGAGTAGATTAGGACTATTTTCACTACAAAGTCGAAAGTTGAGGTCTACAAAATCAAGACAGATATACACAGGGTGGATAGCAAGAAGCTTTTTCCCCAGTTTGTGGAACTCAATTACTCGGGGTCATGAGTTCAAAGTAAGAGGGAAAAGATTTAAGGCAGATATATGTGGGAAGTTCTATCCACATAGGGCGGTGGCAGCCTGGAACGTGTGGCTAGCAGAGGTGGTAGGGGCAGGAACGATAGCTTTATCTAAGATGTATTTAGACAGAAATATGAATGGGGAGGGAGCAGAGGAATACAGACCCTTAGAAAATAGGTGGCAGGTTTAGAAAATAGGAGGATCTGGATCAGCACAGGCTGGGAGGGCCGAAGGGTCTGTTCCTGTGTTGGAATGTTCTTTGTTCGTTATTATTCATTCTAAAAATAGCAAGTTTTCAACTTATCGTATGCTACAATTTAATAATGTAAACGAGTTATTTATTTGATAGTGCATGTTAATTTATTGTCATTTCTAAATTACAGTCACAGGGTCAAAGAGATGTACAGCATGGAAACAGACCCTTCGGTCCAACTTGTCCATGCCGACCAAATATCCCAACCCAATCTAGTCGCACCTGCCAGCACTCAGCCCATATCCCTCTAAACACTTTCTATTCATATACCCATCCGACGCCATCTAAATGTTGCAATTCTACTAACCACCATCACTTCCTCTGGCAGTTCATTTCACGCACGTACAACCCTCTGAGTGAAAAAAATGCCCCTTACTTCTCTTTAACATTTTTCCCTTCCTAACCGAAACCTCTGCCCTCTAGTTCTGGACTCCCCCACCCCAGGGAAAATACGTTGTCTATTTACCCTATCCATGCCCCTCATGATTATTTCAACCTCTATAAGGTCACCCCTCAAAATCCAGCGTTCCAGGGAAAACAGCACCAGCCTGTTCAACCTCAAGCTATAGCTCAAACCCTCCAACCTTGGCAACATGCACGTAAATCTTTTCTGAACCCTTTCAAGTTTCACCTCATTGATCAGGTCCCGGGGATTTTTGCATCTTCATGCGTTTCAAGACATCCAGCACCTCTTCCTCTGTAAAATGGGCATATTTCATGATATCAACATCTATCATGATATCACCATGATATCTACATCTCCCATGTCCTTCTCCTGAGTAAACACTGATACAAATACTCGGTTAGTATCTCTCCCATCTCCTGCGGCTCCACACAAAGGCCGCCTTGCTGATCTTTGAGGGCTCTTTTCTCTCCCTGTTTACCATTTTGTTCTCAATGTATTTGTAAAATCCTTTTGGATTCTCCTTAACTCTATTTGCCAAAGCTATCCCATGTCCCATTTTTGCCTTCCTGATTTCCCTCTTTAGAATACTCCTCCTGCCTTTATACTCTTCTAAGGATTCACTCAATCTATCCTGTCTGTACCTGTCATATCCTTCCTTCTTCTTCTTAACCAGCCCATCAATGCCTTTAGTCATTCAGCGCTCTCTCTACGTACCAGCCTTTCCTTTTACCCTAACAAGAATATACTGTCTCTGGACTCCGGCTATCTAATTTCTGAAAGCTTCCCATTTTCAAGCCGTCTGCTTACCTGCGATCATTTGCCACCATCAGCTTTTGAAAGATCTTGCCTACTACCGTCAAAATTGGCCTTTCTCCAATTTAGAACTTCAACTTTTAGATCGAGTCTATCCTTTTCCATCATTGTTTTAAAACTAATAGAATTGTTGGCAAATAACTGAAGCTCACAAATTTCAGGTGAGAAATTAAATCGATTGATTATATTTAAATGTTATAATTCTATTTGATTGTTCAATCAAATGCTCACTCTGAATATTCAATCTGTCAGATGTCAACTATTTTGCAAATGATAGACCGACAATGTATGCATTTGAATATTGAGATTCAATGTGTAATTGTGATCACCAGCATAGTCAGACAACATGTTCTTTTTCGATACAAAACAATATGTGCATTCCTTACTTTTGTATAGTAAAAGGTCGTTCGGTGTTTCCATTTTAATTCCATCAACATAGAATCAATTTTATTGTCTTCAGAGATGATGCAGTTATTGTTCAGTTGAATAATTGTAGCTCATATCTTCTTGTTGCACAATTCACAAACATGGAAAACTCCTGATTATTGCGCAGGTCAGAAAACCCATCACTTTGCATCATGACCGACATTAAAACTGGACTCCAAAAGGGTGAATTCGGGTACAGTGCTACTGGACCTCACAGCTGCATGTAGCACTCAGAGAGACACTGGCCTGGTCCTGAATCTGTGAAGAGAGTTTCCAACCTGGGTCAGGGCAGTCATTCAAACATTCCCTCACAGAGAATCATTTGGAATCCACCTTGAGCAGGAAGAAACTAGCCAACAGGCTATCACTGCTCTCAGTGTAGGTATAAATGCTGTCTGAATTATATACCAGTGACTGACGAGGAACCATGCCTTTCAAATTCACCCTCAGTCAGAGCCTGGCCCCTGGAGCAGATGTATGGACATGAAGTGCCAGTAAAACATCGCACAAATTACTTATTTGACATCTGGCATGTCCCCCAGACTCCATACATTTGCCCTCTGGACCAGACACTGTGTGAAAACGTTCACAATTGACAGTCTATTGCAGCATTTTGTGTCTCACAGTGAACTCTCTGAAATTATATCCAATAAATGTACCTTCACATTCAACAGTACCAAAATAAAATTATACATGCCTGTAGCTGCTCAGATACTAATTCATAGGTCACCCAGCAGAAGGTATCTGAAGAAACCAGGAGCAAAGGGCAAAGCCAAAAATCATTTTAATAACTGAACTTGGTGAATTTTGTCTGGTCTTGCTAACCACACATACTGTGCTGACACTCAGGTGAATGTAATAATTACATCAAAACTGGAAGTCTTGGTCTAACGCCCCTCCCCACCTTCCTGACCTCACACACCTCACTCCCTCACACACCTCACTCCCTCACACATTCACCAACTGATGAAAATCCACAAGCTGAGTGAAATTTGGAAAATTCTTGTTCACCACATCTACTGGTCTACCTTCATCAACGTGTGTTTTACATCTTCAAAGTACTCAATAAGGTTTCTGAGGCATGACCTGATCCTCACAAAGCCATGCTGACTATCTTTTATCTTTATCATTTTCTAAATAATTGTAAATACGGTCTCACAGAAACGTCTGCAATACTTTGCCAACCACTGATGTAAGACTGACTGTTCGGTCATTCCCAGAGTTATCCTTATTCCCTTTCCTGAACAAGGGAATAACATTTGTCACCCTCCAATCATCTGGCTGGCACTGCTCCAGTGGACGATGAGGACACAAAGATCATCGCCAAAGGCACACCAATCTCTCCTGTCACTTCCTGGAGTAACCGTGGGTAACCCCATCAGGCCCAGGGGATTTACCTATCCTTACGTTTGTAATTCATTCAATCAGTGTATACTTCCCGTCAACTTTTCTACACACTGTCCAACCAACCGATTGACTGCTTTCCATTTCAGTGCAGGAGACAGCGCTGCCTCCCTGAGGAATACAGTTCACAGCATTCTCTGAATCATGGAATGAACAAATAAAGGAATGCACCAATGCCTTCCTGATGAAGAGTTTATGACGGAAACATCGACTCTCTGGCCCCTCGGATGCTGCCTGACCTGATGTGCTTTTCCAGCACCACACTTTTTGACTCTGATCTCCATCAACTGCAGTCCTCACTTTATCCATTACTGAGGGCTGTCCCCTCTGCACACTGACGGGGGAATTAACCATCAGAAACTAGTTGTATCTGGAACTGACTGCTCAGTTCTGGAAAGTTGCACTTGATGAATACATTTCTTTAAAAATAAAGAAATTACAATTCCACAGATATTCATTCAGTGCCAGAGTTAGAGTTGTGGTTCATGGTTTGAGCAGCTTTGATAACAAACAGGAAATGACTGAAGAACTCCGAGGGACAGTGTATTCCAGGTATTATATTCCAGCTTACATTAATGCTGAGAGTATTATCAGACAGATGTGATAAGAGAATGAGTTGACATGTGGAGGTGTGACATTTGTACCATCACAGAGGCGGATTTGAGGGAGGTCAGGGCTAACAACTCAATACTCTGTTCTACTGGATCTATAGGCAGGCCGGTTCAGGGTTTTAAAAATGAGGTAGTGTTGCATTATTAATTAACAAGTCAGTTACTGCTCAAAGGATGGACAATATCTTGGAAGGATCTTCAAATGAGGCTTTGTGGGTCGAGGTTTGAATTAAAATGATGACAGACACACTGCCTTTTAGCACATTTTAGCTTACAGTGTGGAACCAGGCCCTTCGGCCCAACAAGTCAACACAGACCCTCTGAAGAGCAACATTAAGATTGACAAGTCGCCAGGCCCGGATCAGATTTGTCCTCGGCTGCTTTGGGAAATGAAAAATGTGATTGCTTCGCCACTTGCGAAGATCTTTGCATCCTCGCTCTCCACTGGAGTAGTACCTGAGGACAGGGGAGAGGCAAATGTAATTCCTCTCTTCAAGAAAGGAAATAGGGAAATCTCCGGCAATTACAGACCAGTAAGTCTCACCTCTGTCGTCTGCGAGGTGTTAGAAACGATTCTGAGGGACAGGATTTATGACCATCTGGAAGAGCATGACTTGATTAAATGCAGTCAACACGGCTTTGTGAGGGGCAGGTCATGATGAGGATCGAGCTGCGGATGTGGTGTATATGGATTTCAGCAAGGCATTTGATAAGGTTCCCCATGGTAGGCTCATTCAGAAGGTCAGGAGGAATGGAACACTGGGGAACTTAGCTGTCTGGCTACAGAATTGGCTGGCCTGCAGAAGATTGCGAGTGGTAGTGGCAGGAAAATATTCTGCCTGAAAGTCTGTGGTGAGTGGTGTTCCACAGGGCTCTGTCCTTGGGCCTCTACTCATTGTAATTTTTATTAATGACTTGGATGAGGGGATTGAAGGATGGGTCAGCAAGTCTGCTGACGACACAAAGGTTGGAGGTGTCGTTGACAGTATAGAGGGCTGTTGCAGGCTGCAGCGGGACATTGTCAGGATACAGGGATGGGCTGAGAGGTGACAGATGGAGTTCAATCTGGAGAAATACGAGGTGATGCATTTTGGAAGGTCGAATTTGAAAGCTGAGTACAGGATTAAGGATAGGATTCTTAGCAGTGTGGAGGAACAGAGGGATCTTGGTGTGCAGATACATAGATCCCTTAAAATGGCCACCCAATTGGACAGGGTTGTTAAGAAAGCATATGGTGGTTTGGCTTGCATTAACAGGGGTATTGAGTTTAAGAGTCGTGAGATCTTGTTGCAGCTCTATAAGACTTTAGTTAGACCGCACTTGGAATACTGCGTCCAATTCTGGTCGCCCTATTCTAGGAAAGATGTGGATGCTTTGGAGAGGGTTCAGAGGAGGTTTACCAGCATACTGCCTGGACTGGAGGGCTTATCTTATGAAGAGCGGTTGACTGAGCTCGGACTTTTTTCATTGGAGAAAAGAAGAGGGGAGGGGACCTAATTGAGGTATACAAGATAATGACAGGCATAGAGTGAGTCGAAAGCCAAAGACTATTACCCAGGGCAGAAATGGCTAACACGAGGGGTCATAGTTTTAAGCTGGTTGGACGAAAGTATAGAGGGGATGTCAGAGGTGGGTTCTTTACACAGAGAGTTGTGAGAGCATGGAATGCATTGCCAGCAGCAGTTGTGGAAGCAATGTCATTGGGGACATTTAAGAGACTGCTGGACATGCATATGGTCACAGAAATTTGAGGGTGCATACTTGAGGGTCAATGGTCGGCACAACATCGTGGGCTGAAGGGCCTGTTCTGTGATGTACTGTTCTATGTTCTATTTTCAAAGTCCTTGCACTTAATAATCACTTGTCTTGGGTGTGGAAATGAGATCCAGCATTTCAATGCTACATACTGTGAGTTGTGCACTGTTTTCATCACATTGTTATAAAAATGAACTGAATAAAGGAGGGGTGTTGTATTTATTGGACAAACTAAAAGTTGGTATTACGAAATGTTTTCGGACCTTCAGTAATAAGACTTTGCTGTTAATGTTTAGAACAATGATGCAAACATTTACACAGAGATTTCCAGCTCAAATCACACACAAGGATGTTGGGCTGGGCTGATGCCGGCCATCAATGGAGTTGCACAATTCGTTTGGATACTGATACTGTGGGGATAACATACACTGGATATGGTTTATGAGAGATTCAATGTAAGATGCTTTGTGCTGCTGGAATCCTTTACCTTTATAACGCATTCATTCAGGATTGGGTTCAAGGTACAGAATTACAGAGTTGAGGTGGCATCACCAGAAGGGATATACTTGGAAGAAATGGTTATTTACAGGTCATTGTTACAAATTTTGAACTCATCTGGACCAGCGCCATGTGCTAGGCCATTGATAGTCTGCCCCACACACATCTCCCTGTTGTTCAGGCATGTCTTTAACCAGTCTATTCTGATGGATTGTGTGAATAACTGTCCAGCTCAAGTTATGAAGCTCTCTGAACAGATTTTGGAAATGACCAGTGTTTTGGAGGTCGTGGTGAGGGCCAGTAAAACTGTGTCTGAATGTAGATTTTTTCTCAATGTCATTTCCAACAGCTTTGCTGCCTGCAAGATGGTGTGTTCACTGAAGTGAACATGAATTTGTTGTTTACTACAATCACTGAACTTTAATAGTTAGGTGTGCGCTCTGGAAAATCAATTATTGCTCACTTCAATTGCTTTCAACTAAAAAAAAATGATGTTTGGTTTATTTTAAAATATGTAAGAAATACAGTGATATTAACTCTTCATTATATAGAATGTTAAAGTGACCTATTGTATATTTTCCATAAACGAATCAAGAAACAATCAGATATTGTCTGGAAAGCAAGATTATGTGAACAAGACTATGTCCCAGACAACATCAGCATCCTCTCTGGCAGGTTCTGTCCCACTGAAAGGACACAGCCAGGCAGAAGATGGCAGCTCCTTCGCAATAGCCAATATAGGGCGTCATTGTGGTTCTCTGTTAGCACTGCTGCCTCACAGCACCAGTGACCCAGGTTTGATTCCAGCCTTGGGCAACTGCCTGTGTGGAATTTGCACATTCTCCCCGTGTCTGCGTGGGTTTCCTCCCACAGTCCGAAGAAATGCAGCTCAGGTGAATTGGCCATGGTCGTGCGTTGATCTTCGGAGGGTTGGTGTGGACTGGTTAGGCTGAAGAGTCAGTTCCAACACTGTCGGGAATCTAATATAATGATAGTGCTCAGCATTGATGCTAGATCCTGTGGTGGCGGCAGGTTGTGGGGAACCAATAAAAGGGAAACCTATAATTGACCACATCATCACCGATCTGCCTACTGCAGATACACCCCTCCATTTCATATATCGGTAACAATATTCTCTGTACAGTCCTTATGGGGAGCAAGGGCTAACTTCACATTTTGCAGACCCACCTCACCATGACATTTAATGAACGGTACAGAATTTGAACAGTTTAAGCAACCACTCACGATGCATCCATGAGGTACAATGGCCCATCGGCAGCAGCAGAATCATAATCTGTACAATGCATTCAGTCCGCAACTTCCTGGACCGACATAAGTCCTACTGTACAGCAAAAATCACGGACCGACATACCTCCCACTATCCATTAACCATCACGGCCTGAAATACCTCCCATTGTACAGTAACCATCACACCCCGACATACCACCCACGGTACAGTAACCATCACAAACCGATATACCTCCCACTGTACAGTAACCATCACAGCCCGATATACTTCCCACTGTACAGTAACCGTCACTGCCCGACATACCTCCCAGTGTACAGTAACTACCACGACCCGACATACCTCCCAGTGTACAGTAACCGTCACGTTCCGACATAACTCCCACTGTACAGTAACCATCACAGCCCGACATCCCTCCCACTGTACAGTAACCATCATGTCCCGACATACCTCCCACTGTACAGTAACCATCACGACCCGACATACCTCCCACTGTATTGTAACCATCACGGTCCGGCATACCTCCCACTGTACAGTAACCGTCACGGCCCGACATAACTCCCACTGTACAGAAACCATCAAGGACCGACAAATCTCCCACTGTACAGTAACCATCACTGACCGACAAACCTCCCACTGTACAATAACAATCACACCCTGACACACCTCCCAATGTACAGTAACCAGCACGGCCCGACATACTTCCCACTGTACAGTAACCATCACGGCCGGACATACCTCCTACTGTACAGTAACCATCACGGCCCGATATACCTCCCACTGCACAGTAACCATCACGGCCCGACATCCGTCCCACTGTACAGTAGCCATCACTACCCGACATACCTCCTGCTGTACAGTAACCATCACAGCCCGACATCTCTCCCACTGTATAGTAACCGTCACGGTCCGACATAACTCCCGCTGTACAGTAACCATCACAGCCCGACATCTCTCCCACTGTATAGTAACCGTCATGGCCCGACATATCTCCCACGGTACAGTAACCATCACGGCCCGACATACCTCCCTCTGTACAGTAACCATCACGATCCGACATACCACCCACTGTGCAGTAACAATCACGGACCGATATACCTCCCACTGTGCAGTAACCGTCACGGCCCGACATACCTCCCAGTGTACAGTAACTATCACGACCCGACATACCTCCCAGTGTACAGTAACCGTCACGTTCCAACATAACTCCCACTGTACAGTAACCATCACAACCCGACATCCCTCCCACTGTACAGTAACCGTCACGGTCCGACATACATCCCACTGTACAGTAACCATCACGGTCCGACATACCACCCACTGTACAGTAACCATCACAGCCCGACATACTTCCCACTGAACAGTAACCGTCACGGTACGACATAACTCCCACTGTACAGTAACCATCACAGCCTGACATCTCCCCCACTGTACAGTAACCGTCACGATCCGGCATACCTCCCACAGTAGAGTAACCGTAACGGCCCAACATACCTCCCACTGTACGGTAACCATCACGTCCCGACATACCTCCCACTGTACAGTAACCATCACAACCCGACATACCTCCCACTGTATTGTAACCATCACGGTCCGGCATACCTCCCACTGTACAGTAACCGTCACGGCCCGACACACCTCCCACTGTACAGTAACCATCACGGTCCGACATAACTCCCACTGTACAGAAACCATCACTGACCGACAAACCTCCCACTGTACAATAACAATCACACCCTGACACACCTCCCAATGTACAGTAACCATCACGGCCCGACAGACCTCCCACTGTACAGTAACCATCGCGGCCGGACATACCTCCTACTGTACAGTAACCATCAAGGCCCGATATACCTCCCACTGCACAGTAGCCATCACTACCCGACATACCTCCCACTGTACAGTAACCATCACGGGCCGGCATTTCTCCCACTGTACAGTAACCATCAATTTTCCGACGTTCCTCCCACTTTACAGTAACCATCACACCCAGACATACATCCCACAGCAAAGTAACCTTTACGGCCGGACAAACGTTCAAATATACAGCAACCATCACGTTCCAACAGACCTCCCACTGTACAGTATACATCACGGCCCGACATACCTCCCAGTGTACAGCAACCATCACGGCCCGACATACCTCCCACTGTACTGTAACCGTCACGGTCCAACATACCTCCCAATGTACAGTAACCATCACGGCCCGGCACACCTCCCACTGTACAATAACCATCATGGCCCAACATACCTCCCTCTGTACAGTAACCATCACGGCCCAAAATACCTCCCACTGTACAATCACAATCACACCCTGACACACCTCCCACTGTACAATAACAATCACACACTGACACACCTCCCACTGTACAGTAACCATCACGGACCGACATACCTCCCACTGTACAATAACAATCACACCCTGACACACCTCCCACTGTACAGTAACCATCACGGCCCGACATACATCCCACTGTACAGTAACCATCACGGGCAAACATACCTCCCACTGTACAGTAACCATCATTTGCCGACATACCTCCCACTGTACAGTAACCATCATTTGACGACATACCTCCCAGTGTACAGTAACTATCACGGCCCGACATACCTCCCACTATACAGTAACCGTCACGGTCGGACATCCCTCTCACTGTACAGTAACCGTCATGATCCGACATACCTCCCAGTGTACAGTAAACATCATGGCCTGACATACGTCCCACTGTACGGTAACCATCACGTCCCGACATACCTCCCACTGTACAGTAACCACCACGACCCGACATACCTCCCACTGTATTGTAACCATCACGGTCCGCCATACCTCCAACTGTACAGTAACCGTTACGGTCCGACATACATCCCACTGTACAGTAACCATCACAGCCCGACATACCTCCCACTGTACAGTAACCGTCACGGCGCGAAATTTCTCCAACTGTTCAGTAACCATCACGGCCGGACATACATCCCACTGTACAGCAAACATCACCGTCCAACCTACCTCCCATTGTACAGTAACCAACACGTCCCGACATACCTCCCACTGTGCAGTCACCATCACGGTCCGACATACCTCCCACTGTCCAGTAACCATCACGGTCCGACATACCTCCCACTGTACAGTAACCATCACAGCCCGACATACCTCCCACTGAACAGTAACCGACACGGTACGACATAACTCCCACTGTACAGTAACCATCACGGCCCGTCATCCCTCCCACTGTACAGTAGCCATCACTACCCGACATACCTTCACTGTACAGCAACTATCACGGGCCGGCATACCTCCCACTGTACAGTAACCATCAATTTTCCGACGTACCTCCCACTTTACAGTAACCATCCCACCCCGACATACATACCACAGCAAAGTAACCTTTACGGCCCGAAAAACCTTCAACTGTACAGCAACCATCACTTTCCAACAGACCTCCCACTGTACAGTATACATCACGGCCCGACATACCTCCCACTGTACAGTAACCAACACGGCCTGACATACCTCCCAGTGTCCAGCAACCATCACGGCCCGACATACCTCCCACTGTACAGTAACCGTCACGGTCCAACATACCTCCCAATGTACAGTAACCATCACGGCCCGGCACACCTCCCACTGTAAAATAACCATCACGGCCCAACATACCTCCCTCTGTACAGTAACCATCACGGCCCAACATACCTCCAACTGTACAATAACAATCACACCCTGACACACCTCCCACTGTACAGTAACCATCACGGCCCAATATACCTCCCACTGTACAGTCACCATCATTTGCCGACATACCTGCCACTGTACAGTAACCATCATTTGACGACATACCTCCCAGTGTACAGTAACTATCACGGCCCGACATACCTCCCACTGTACAGTAACCGTCACGGCCGGACATCCCTCTCACTGTACAGTAACCATCATGATCCGACATACCTCCCAGTGTACAGTAAACATCATGGCCTGACATACGTCCCACTGTACGGTAACCATCACGTCCCGACATACCTGCCACTGTACAGTAACCACCACGACCCGACATACCTCCCACTGTATTGTAACCATCACGGTCCGGCATACCTCCCACTGTACAGTAACCGTCACGGTCCGACATATATCCCACTGTACAGTAACCATCACAGCACGACATACCTCCCACTGTACAGTAACCGTCACGGCCCGAAATTTCTCCAACTGTACAGTAACCATCATGGCCGGACATACATCCCACTGTACAGCAAACATCACCGTCCAACCTACCTCCCATTGTACAGTAACCAACACGTCCCGACATACATCCCACTGTACAGTAACCGTCACGGTCTGACATACCTCCCACTGTCCAGTAACCATCACGGTCCGACATACCTCCCACTGTACAGTAACCATCACAGCCCGACACACTTCCCACTGAACATTAACCGTCACGGTACGACATAACTCCCACTGTACAGTAACCATCACAGCCTGACATCTCTCCCACTGTACAGTAACCGTCACGATCCGGCATAGCTCCCACAGTAGAGTAACCATCACATCCCGACATACCTCCCACTGTGCAGTAACCATCACGACCCGACATACCTCACACTGTATTGTAACCATCACGGTCCGGCATACCTCCCACTGTACAGTAACCGTCACGGCCCGACATACCTCCCACTGTACAGTAACCGTCACGGCCCGGCATAACTCCCACTGTACAGAAACCATCACGGACCGACAAATCTCCCACTGTACAGTAACCATCACGGCCCGACATCCCTCCCACTGTACAGTAGCCATCACGGCCCGACATACCTCCCAATGTACAGTAACCATCAGGGGCCGGCATACCTCCCACTGTACAGTAACCATCATTTTCCGACGTACCTCCCACTTTACAGTAACCATCACACCCCGACATACCTCCCACAGCAAAGTAACCTTTACGGCCGGACAAACCTTCCACTGTATCGCAACCATCACGTTCCAACAGACCTCCCACTGTACAGCATACATCACGGCCCGACATACCTCCTACTGTACAGTAACCAACACGGCCCGACATACCTCCCAGTGTACAGCAACCATCACGGCCCGACATACCTCCCACTGTACAATAACCGTCACGGTCCAACATACCTTCCAATGTACAGTAACCATCACGGCCCGGCACACCTCCCACTGTACAATAACCATCACGGCCCAACATACCTCCCTCTGTACAGTAACCATCACGGCCCAACATACTTCCCAATGTACAATAACAATTACACCCTGACACACCTCCCACTGTACAGTAACCATCACGGCCCGACATACCTCCCACTGTGCAGTAACCATCATTTGCCGACATACCTCCCACTGTGCAGTCACCATCATTTGCCGACATACCTCCCACTGTACACTAACTATCACGGCCCGACATTCCTCCCACTGTACAGTAACCGTCACGGCCGGACATCCCTCTCACTGTACAGTAACCGTCATGATCC
This sequence comes from Chiloscyllium plagiosum, assembly GCF_037043375.1. NCBI lineage: Eukaryota > Metazoa > Chordata > Chondrichthyes > Orectolobiformes > Hemiscylliidae > Chiloscyllium > Chiloscyllium plagiosum. The sequence continues at coordinate 77,299,784 of NW_028270177.1, forward strand.
GACATACCTCCCAGTGTACAGTAAACATCATGGCCTGACATTCGTCCCACTGTACGGTAACCATCACGTCCCGACATACCTCCCACTGTACAGTAACCATCACGGCCCGATATACCTCCCACTGTCCAGAAACCATCACGGCCCGACATCCCTCCCACTGTACAGTAACCATCACTGCCCGACATAAAACCCACTCTACAGTAACCATCATTTTCCGACATACCTCCCACTGTACAGTAACCGTCACGAGATGGTTACTATACAGTGGGAGGTGTGTCAGGGTGTGATTGTTATTGTACAGTGGGAGATATGTTGGGGCGTGTTGGTTACAGTACAGTGGGATGTGTGCCGGGCCGTGACGGTTGCTGTACAGTGGGAGGTATTCCGGACTGTGACGGTTTCAGTACAGTGTGAGGTAGGTCGGGTCGTGATGGTTACTGTACAGTGGGACGTATGTCGGGCCGTGATGGTTACTGTACAGCGGGAGGTATGTCGGGCTGTGATGGTTACTGTACAGTGGGAAGTATGTCAGGCCGTGACGGTGACTGTACAGTGGGAGGTATGTCGGATCGTGACGGGTACTCTACAGTAGGAGGTATGTCGGGCAGTAATGGTTACTGTACAGTGAGAGTGGTGTCGGGCCGTGATGGTTACTGTACAGTGGGAGGTATGTTGGACCGTGACAGTTGCAGTACAGTGGGAGGTATGTCGGGCCGGGATGGTTACTTTACAGTGGGAGGTATGTCAGAAAATGATGATTATTGTACAGTGGGAGATATGTCGGGCCGTGATTGTCACTGTACAGTGGGAGGTACGCCGGTCCGTGACGGTTACTGTACAGTGGGAGGTATGTCGGGCCGTGATGCTTACTGTACAGTGGGAGGTATATCGGGCCGTGATGGCTACTGTACAGCGGGAAGTATGTCGGCCAAAAATGGTAACTGTCCAGTGGGAGGTTTGTCGGTCCGTGATGTCGGCAAATAATGGTTACTGTGCAGTGGGAGGTGTGTCAGGGTATGATTGTTATTGTATAGTGGGAGTTATGTTGGGCCGTGATGGTTACTGTACATTGGGAGTTGTGACGTGTGGTGACGGTTACTGTACAGCGGGAGGTATGCCGGGCCGTGATGGTTACAGTACAGTGGGAGGTATGTCGCGCCGTGATGGTTACTGTACAGTGTGAGGTATGTCGGGTCGTGATGGTTAATGTACAGTGGAAGGTATGACGCGCCGTGATGGTTACTGTACAGTGTGAGGTATGTCAGGCCATGATGGTTACTGTACAGTGGGGGGTATGTCGGAAAATGATGGTTACTGTACAGTGGGAGGGATGTCGTGCCATAATGGTTACTGTACAGTGGGAGGTATGTCGGTCTGTGATGGTTACTGTACAGTGGGAGGTATGTCGGGCCGTGATGGTTACTGTACCCCGATATACCTCCCACAGCAAAGTAACCTTTACGGCCCGATAAACCTCCCACGGAACAGCAATCATCATGTCCCAACATACGTCCCACTGTACAGTGACCATCACGGCCCGATATACCTCCCACTGTACAGTAACCAACACGCCCGACATACTTCCCAGTGTACAGCAACCATCACGGCCCGACATACCTCCCACTGTACAGTAATCATTATGGCCCGGCATACCACCCATTGTACAGTAACTATTATGGCCCGACATACCTCCCACTGTACAGTAACCATCATTTTCCGACATACCCCCCACTCTACAGTAACCATCATGGCCTGACACACCTCCCACTGTCCATTAACCATCATGGCCTGACATACCTCCCACTGTACAGTAACCATCACGGCCGGACATACCTCCCACTGTACAGCAAACATCACCGCCCAACCTACCTCCCATTGTACAGTAACCAACATGTCCCGACATACCTCCCACTGTACAGCAACCTTTATGGTCCGACATACCTCCCACTGTACAGTAACCATCACAGCCCAACATACCTCCCACTGTACAGGAACCATCAAGAGCTCAGTGCTTCGCACTGCTGCCTCACAGCACCAAAGTCCTAGGTTCTATTCCGGCCTTGGGTGACTTCTGTGTAGAGTTTGCACATTCTCACCGTGTCTGCGTGGGTTTCCACTGGGTGCTCCGGTTTCTTCCCACAGTCCAAAGATGTGAAGTTCAGGTGAATTGGCCATACTAAATTGCCCATAGTGTTAGGTGCATTCGTCATGTTAAAATATAGAGGAATAGGTCTGGTTCGGTTACTCTTCTGAGGATTGGTGTGGACTGGTTGGGCTGAAGGGCCTGTTTCCACACTGTCGGGAGTCTAATCTCGCCTCCAAGGTTCAAGTCAGGAATATGATGGAATAATCGCTTCTCTGAATGAGTGCAGCTCCAACAGAACTCTAATATTGACTTACTAGCAATAGGCAATACAGTTGTGTGGGGATAAATCTGTCTCACAAAGTTGATTGATTATTTTAAGGACGTGACAAAATTGATTGATCAGTGCGTGGGTCTGCATGTTGGGCAATTGGACCTTAGCAAGGTCGTTGATATGGTTCCTTATGGCAGGCTCATACTGAAGGTGAAGGGAAGTGGGATCAGTGGTCAGTTAGTAAGATGGATAGCGAACTGCTTTGCCATTGAAGATAGAGTAGTGGTGGAACAGTTTTTTTTAGGAGATCTGTAAATAAATTGGTGGAGTTGCAGATTGTGACGATGATTGCCAGCAAGAATGCAGCAGATAGGTCAGCTGCAGACTTGGACAGAGGAAATACCGATGTAACTTTATCTGGACAGTTGCAACGTGATGCATTGTAGAAGGTCAAATGCAGGAGATAAGTAAAAAGTGGATGGAAATACTACTGGCTGCATCAACATCCGAAGGGATCTTGGTGAACAGCTCCACAGTTCCCGGAAAGTAGCAACACGGGTGGAGAGGGTGATCAAGAAGACTGATGGTAAAAGTGCAGACATGCATCAGAGCATGCAGTATGAAAATTAGCAGGTCATAGTGCAACTGTAGTGAAACTTAGCTTGGGCACATTTAGAATATTGTGTACAGTGCTTGTTGCCAAATCAGCCGAACGATGTGGAAGTATTGGAGAGGGTATGGAAAGGATGTTGTCTGATTAATTGGGTCTAAGCCAGAAGGAGAAATTGTACAAACATGGTTTGTTTGCACCTGGGTGTATTTGGCTATGGGGCTACCTGATAGATATTTACAAAATTATCAGAGACATAGAGAGAAGGACAGTTAGAGTCTTTTGTTCCCAGAGTAGAAATATCAATTACTCAGGACCGTAGGTATTTGATAAAAGGGAGAAAGTTTAGGAGATATGATCGGCAAGTTTCTTTTTTGCTTTTCCAGAAATAATGTGCAATTCCCTGGAATGCACTGATAGAGGAGAAGAAGGTTTAAGAGGGATCTTTTCACAAATAAGAGTAAGCAGGGAACAGAATGACATAGAGGGTGTCGGAGCAAAATTTTCTTTTTTAACTTTATAACTGCATCATGTGTCAGTGCGGGCTTGCTGGGCTGAAGGGTGTGTTCCTGTGCCAGACAGTTCTTTAAAACAAGATTTGAGTGCAGGACTGGTGAGATGCTGACTGAATGATTACTGCTGATCAACAGCCACATTCAGTGGATCTCTCGTAAACAACTTGAAACTTCATACCCTGCCTCCCACAGCAGGGAAACTCAATATGGAGAATTGGACGTGCAAATCCAAGCTGGCAAATGGTGACTCCATCTCGCCCCTCGCTCCTGTAGCCTTCTATCTTGGACACCAACGTCTCATGGTCACTGCACAGACAAAAGCTGCATGTACTCCACACGCTCCAATGCTGGCATCTGTCACATGCCAAGCTCGCCATTCAATCCCAGCAAATCCCTGACCCACTGATAGTATGCTTACGTACTTCAATGCTGCAGCTCAGGGTGCACTAACAACTCTCATTGCAATGATACTGCAACGACACTGTCCTCAGGAACACACACCCAGCTCATGGCCTGGCCCTCTGGGCTCCTCACTCCGTGTTTATACACACTCAATACTGCTGGAAGGACAGTGTGCTCAGGGACACACACCCAGCTCATGGATTGGCACTCCAGGCTGCTCACTCCGTGTTTGTACACACTCAATGCTGCTGCAAGAACAGTGTGCTCAGGGTCACACACCCAGCTCATGGGGTGCCCCTCTGGGCTGCTCACTCCGTGTTTGTACACACTCAATGCTGCTGCAAGGACACTGTACTCAGGGACACACACCCAGCTGATGGGCTGTCCCTCTGGGCTTCTCACTCCGTGTTTGTACACACTCAATGCTGCTGCAAGGACACTGTGCTCAGGGACACACACCCAGCTCATGGGCTGTCCCTCTGGGCTTCTCACTCCGTGTTTGTACACACTCAATGCTGCTGCAAGGACACTGTGCTCAGGGACACACACCCATCTCATATCCTGTCCCTCTGCGCTGCTCACTCGGTGTTTGTACATACTCACATTGAACTGACTTGAATGCTCACAGAATTATTGCCTTGCCTTGCCCTGCCTTCAGCAGTGTTTCCCCTCAGCGAGAGCTAATAGGCTCTCCCCCTTGCTGTATTATCTTGGTGTTTAGCACAGACACATACCCAGGAAGTTTGATATCATTGTCCACACTCAGTCACGGTGCCCAGCACAGTGAGACAAGAGGTGTCTCAGATCCCAGTCCGGGAGCTTGGACACAGTCAGTCAGCCTTTCGTGGTTGCTAGGGTCAGGATCCTTCCCCTGTGATGGGGTGAGAAGCTGAATGTCAGGGAGACTCCTGTCATTCTTGGCTCTTTCTCTCCTACAGTGGGATGGTTCCTTCTGGGATATGAAAATTAGCAAGAGGTATTAAGGGAGATAGAAGTGAATGGTACAGCTATTTGTGCTGGGACAGCTGAGGGAAAGGTGCCGAGGTCTGAGTGAGTGAATAGCCAGCACAGACACCAGGCAGAGTTGGCTAGAGGGGCAGAGATTAGGTTCGCGAGACGCAGAGAAGGTCCTGCATTCAGTGAGGGCGTATCTACAGGTGTGAAGTGTGAGGGCAGGAAAGAGCAGCGTGTAAGATGATTAACATCACAATAATACTGATCTCAACATTTATTCACAAAGCTACTTCACTGTGTTGGCTGGAAAAGCACAGCAGTTCAGGCAGCATCCGGGGAGCGGTAAAATCGATGTTTCGGGCAAAAGCCCTTCATCAGAAATATAGGCAGAGAGCCTGAAGGGTGGAGAAATAAATGAGGGGAAGTTGGGGGTGGGGAGAAAGTAGCATAGAGTACAAAAGGTGCGTGGAGGAGGGGATGAAGAGGGCAGGTTACGGGGGAGGGGAGAGTGGATAGGTGGAAAAGAAGATAGGCAGGTAGGACAAGTCTTGGGGACAGTGCTGAGCTGGAAGTTTGGTAGTGGGGTGAGTTGGGGAAGAGGAAATGAGGATACTGTTGAAGTCCACATTGATGCCCTGGGGTTGAACTGTTCCCAGGCGGAAGATGAGGCGTTCTTCCTCCAAGCGTCTGGTGGTGAGGGAACGGTGGTGAAGGAGGCCCAGGACCTCCATGTCCTTGGCAGAGTGGGAGGGGGAGTGGAAATGTTGGGCCACAGGGCGTTTCAGTTGATTGTTGCAGGTGTCCCAGAGATGTTCCCTAAAGGGCTCTGCTAGAAGGCATCCAGTCTCCCCAATGTAGAGGAGACCGCATCGGGAGCAATGGATTCAATAACTGATATTGGTGGATGTGCAGGTAAAACTCTGATGGATGTGGAAGGCTCCTTTAGGGCCTTAAATAGAGAGGAGAGAGGAGGTGTGGGCGCAGGTTTTGCAATTCCTGCGGTGGCAGGGGAAGGTGCCAGGATGGGACCGTGGGTTTTCCAGCCCAACTCTAATCTACACTCTGGTTTCCAGCATCTGCAGTCATTGTTTTTACCTCAAATCCTCCACCCAGAATGTCTCTGACTAATCTCTAACCGCTTCCAAAAACTCGATCTGCCGTTTGTATGTGACCTTCTCCATAAGGAGGAAGGAAGTTTCGAAGCAGGGACCTTCAGAGGACATGGAGAACTTTACACAAATAGGAATGTTTGTGGAAACTAGTGGGTTCACAGAAGTGTGAAGGGTAATGGAACTTGAAGGATATTCGGGAGACAGGCAGTTTTGAGGCACAGTAGACAATGTTTATTTCTGATGCAGACAGACACCGAAAGCGAAATCATGTGATACATTGTCCAGGTAAAATTTTCATCAGGTTTCAGGAGATTGTAGATAAAAAAAATTGCTTTGGCTGCTCCAGCTCGAGTTTAACTTTAAAAAAAACTAAAACTGTTCTTGTCTTTGTAATCTCCTTCAGCCCCTAGAACAACCCATCCCCAGCCTTCACACACCTTCCTATCTCTGTAACCTCCCCTGAAGCCAACAGCCATCCTGGGCTCTCGCACTTGCTGCCATCCATGAATTCCTTCCTAACGTTTCAACAAAGCCAATGAAATGGTAGCGTTAAATAGTCAGATGTAGCTGGGATTATGGAGATGCGGCTGCAGTGTGACCACGACTGAGAACCGGATAATCGACGGTTTTCCCCATTTCCACAGGAAGGATAAATAGGCCAACAGAGGGAAATAGCTTAATAAATGATGGGATCAGTATTATTGTGATGCTAATCAGCTTACACACTGCTCTTTCCTGCCCTCTCACTTCATCCCCGTGTATTGATCCTAGCAGATATTGGTAACCTTTGAAAAATTCAGAAAATAGCACAGTATAGAGGAGATAACTCTGAACACTGTCTGCATTGGACAAGAAGTAATGTTTTATTTAAAACTCTTGTTCTAGGAACCCAAAGAAAAGAAACCCAAACATAAATAGAAAACATGAATTTTCAGCATTAGTTTGCATGAGGTCCACTAAAAATGTTATTTAGTACCTTCTCGAAACGTCTGGAAATGGGACTTTCAGCTCAGCGAGCAAACCTACATCCAAAACCTCAGTCTGAGCTACAAATCTTCTCAAAACTTGCTAACTCTTGTTCTCTCTCCCCAGAGATGATAGGGCTTCAGGTGCAGATCCTGGCACCTTTTCAAAATGTTTTGAGAGTTTCTGCCTCTATTCCACTTCCATGTGTGACTCCCAGATCCCGACTATACTCTGGGTGAAATAACAAACTTCCTCAGCACTTCGCTAATTTTTCATCCAATTACATTAAATATTCGCCGCTGGTAACTGAGCTCTCCAACAGGAAATAGATGTTCTCTCCCTCTCTACCCAGGTCTATCACAACCTGTCCACTCCAATCAAATCTCCTCTCAGCATTCTCCATTCCAATCTTGCCTCATAACTGCTCTTGCACTTTCACAGAGTGACGAATCTCCTCTGTACCCTCTCCAATCCAATTCCATCTTTCCATGTGATGGGGTGACCAAAAGTGCACACGGTCCACAAGCTGTGACTGAACTCATTATTTAGACAGTTCCAGCATAAGCTTCCTGCACTGAAATTCTGCACTTTGCTTGAGAGAGGAAATGATGCCATTTGCTACATTAACGAAGTTATTGATGTTTCCAGCTATCTTCATTTACCTGCCCACACTGACCACACTCCCATTTATTGTGTATGCCTCTCTATTGTTGATGTCCCCAAATGTCTTGCCTTGCACTTCTCGGGGTTGTTTGCTCCATTCACCTGGACGCCATAGTTTTTGTTATTAAACAGTCTGCCATGGAATCTCTCATCAACTCCAAATAAGTCACATGCAGTTACAAGTTTTCTGTAACCGACACAGTCAGATGAATTGCACACGATCTTCCTTGAACAAATCCAGACCGACCGTCCTTGATTCCCTGGGACTTCCTGAGTGACTGTTAATCCATTGTCTCAGTTTTGCAGCCGCAACCTATTCAGTCAGTCCCATATTCCACATTAAACAAAATAACGGTGTTAGCCGTTCTCCAGGCCTCCGGCACCATCTCTGCATCCAGTGAGGATTGGATAATGCAGATAATTGTGAGGCAGGGATTTTCCCCGGCTTCATTTTACAGTCTGGACCATTGCGTTACCCCTTTTTTCAGGATTTGAATCTCCTTTATAATTCTCTGCTCCAAGTTTGTTGCTCGCAATATTTCGCACTGCATCCCTATTTTGATTCAGTCAGACAGAGGCCTAACCCATCTTATGGTTTGGTCAAGTCTCATTTTAATCGAGTTTCATGGAGGGTTTCTCTCACAATGGTAAGTGCATTTTCTCATGATACCATGACCAATCTGTCTCATTAAATGCCCTCCCTGCCCGCGTGTTCTTCCTCTCACCTGACAATAATGCAATGATATTTCCCTTCATCATAACAACTGCTCAGATATCCCAGAATGAACTGCCCTGCCTGTTACAGGGGCCATCTTTAAAATGTCATTACACTCTTGGATTGTCAATCCGAAACTGTCTGGACATGGCAGAGGAGGTAAGACTGGGGCCTCACTTTGTGGCCTGGAGAACGGCTAACACTCAGAGCTTCTAGTGGATACCATGCTGTAGAAGAGGGACATTATCTTCCTCCAGGACTGGTAGGAGAGTCCATGACACCAGACCCTGCCAGCTTGGTCCGAGGCTGACCACTGCGTCAGTGAGGTGCCAACCTTCTGGTTGAATGGCCGGCAGTGTAGGAAGGAGGTCAGCGACCTGCGCCACTCCACCAAGGTATGTGCCACCATCTGCACTTTGTGACCTCACGCTCTCTCTCTCTCTCTGTTTCTGCAACCACATCTCACCAAGGCTCATGTTCACCCACCCTCACACCTGTAACTGCATGTGACCTACCCACCCTCACTGAATGCAGCACCTTCTCTCAGTCTCTCGAATCTCATCTCTGGCCTATAGCTAACGCTGCCTGGTGTCTGTGCTGCCTATTCACTCACTCAGGCCACCTCGCCACCTTTCCCTCAGCTGTCCCAGCACAAATAGCTGTACCATCCACTTCAATCTCTCTTAATACCTCTTGCTAATTTTCACATCCCAGAACGAACCATCCCACTATAGGAGAGAAAGAGCCAAGAGGGATAGGGGGCTCCTTAACATTCAGCTCCTCACCCCATCACAGGGGAAGGATCCTGACCCTAAAAACCACGAAAGGCTGAGAGACCGTGTCCAAGCTCCCGGACTGAGATCTGAGACACCCCTTGTCTCACTGCACTGGGCACCATGACTGAGTGTGGACAATGATATCAAGCTTCCTGGGTTTGTGTCTGTGCTGAACACAAAGACAATACAGCAGGCGTGTGAGCCTGATAGCTCGGGCTGAGGGGAAACACTGCTGAGGGCAGGTTAAGGCAAGGCAATAATTCTGTGAGCATTCAAGTCATTTCAAGTGAGTGTGTACAAACACCGAGTGAGCAGCCCAGAGGGACAGGCCATGAGATGGGTGTGTGTCCCTGAGCGCAATGTTCTTGCACAAGCATTGAGTGTGTACAAACACCGAGTGAGTAGCCCAGAGGGACAGGCCATGAGATGGGTGTATGTCCCTGAGCACAGTGTCCTTGCAGCAGCATTGAGTGTGTACACACACGGAGTGATCAACCCAGAGTGACAGACCATGAGCTGGGTGTGTGTGGCCCTGAGTACAGTGTCCTTGTAGCAGCATTGCAATGAGAGTTGTCAGTGCACCCTGAGCTGCAGCATTAAAGTACAGAAGCGGACTGTCAGTGGGTCGGGGATGTGATGGAATGGAATGGTGAGGTTGGCATATGACAGATGCCAACATTGGAGGGTGTGGAATGCATGCAGCATCTGTCTGTGCAGTGTCTCCCGAGATGTTGGTGTCCAAGATAAAAGGCCGCAGGAGCGAGGGGCGAGGTGGAGTCACCAGTTACCAGCTCGTACTTTCACGTCAAATTTTCCATATTGAGTTCCGCTGATGTGGAAGGGAGGATATGAAACTGCAAGTTGTTGAGGAGAGATCTACTGAATGTGGCTGTTGATCATCAGTAATGATTCAGTCAACATCTTGCCACTCCTGCACTCAAAATCTTGTTTTAAAGAACAGTCAGGCACAGGAACACGCCCTTCAGCCGAGCAAACCCGCACTGACACATGATGCCGTTCTAAAGTTAAAAAGAAAGTTTTTGCTCCGATAACCTCTATGTCATTCTGTTCCCTACTTACTCATATTTGTGACAAGATCCCTCTTACACCTTGCTATATTAGCTTCTTCTCGTCTATCAGTGCATTCCAGGGAATTGCACATTCTGTCTGGGAAAGCAAAAATAAACCTTGCCGATCATATCTCCTAAACTTTCTCCCTTTTACCTAAACCTACGGTCCTGAGTAATTGATAGTCTACTCTGGGAAAGAAAGCTTCGAACTGAATTTCTATCCATGCCTCTGATATTTTTTAAAATATCTATCAGGTAGCCCCATAGCCAATGATACCCAGTTGGAAACAAACCATGGTTGTTCAATTTCACCTTCTGGCTAATACCCTCCAAACCAGACAACATCCTGGTAAAACCTTTCCATACCCTCTCCACCACTTCCACGTTGTTCTGCTGGTGTGGCAAACACTACTGTACACAATATTCTAAATGTGCCCGAGCTAAGTTTTCTCTACAGCTGCAATATGACCTGCTAATTTTTATACTGCATGTTCTGATGCATGTCTGCACGTTTGCCAGCAGTTTTCTTCATCACCATATCCACCCACACCCTCATCAATCAATTTTGTCACTTCCTTAAAATAATCAATCACGTTTGTGAAACATGATCTTCCCCACACAACTGTGTTGCCTGTTGCTAGTACTATTGGAATACTGAACACTGTTGGAATACTGTTGGAGCTGCACTCATTCAGGCAAGTGTTTATTCCATATATTCCTGACTTGAACCTTGGAGGCGAGATTAGACTCCCTATAGTGTGGAAACAGGCCCTTCGGCCAAACCAGTCCACACCAACCCTCAGAAGAGTAAGCCACCCAGACCCACTCTCCTGCCCTATATTTTACCCTGGCTAATGCACCTAACACTATGGGCAATTTAGTATGGCCAATTCACCTGAACTGCACATCTTTGGACTGTGGGAGGAAACCGGAGCACGCAGAGGAATCCCACGCAGACACGGGGAGAATGTGCAAACTCCACACAGACAGTCACTTGCTTAAAATAATCAATCACGTTTGTGAGACATGATCTTCCCCACACAACTGTGATGGCAAACAGGACGGAATGGAACCTAGGACTTTGGTGCTGTGAGGCAGCAGTGCTAAGCACTGAGCTCTTGATGGTTAATGTACAGTGGAAGGTATGTCGGGCTGTGAGGGTTACTGTACAGTGGGAGGGATGTCGGGCTGTGACGGGTACTGTACAGTGGGAGGTATGTCGGGCTGTGACGGTTACTGTACAGTGGGAGGTAAGTCGGGCCGTGACGGTTACTGTACAGTGGGAGATATGTCGGGCCGTGATGTTTATTGCATAGTGGGAGGTATGTCGGGGTGTGATGGTTACTGTACAGTGGGAGCTATATTGAGCCATGACGGTTACTGTACAGTGGGAGGTATGCCGGGCCATGATGGATACTGTACAGTGGGAGCTGAAAATGTGTTGCTGGAAAAGCGCACAAGGTCAGGCAGCATCCAAGGAGCAGGAGGATCGACTTTTCCGGCATGAGCCCTTCTTCAGGGGAGGTATGTCAGGCTGTACAGTATCAGGCTGTACAGTGTCAGGCTGTGTCAGGCTGTACAATGGCTGTACAGTGGGAGGTATGTCTGGCCGTGACGGTTACTATACAGTGGGAGGTATGTTTGGCCATGACGTTTACTGTACAGTGGCATGTATGTCGGGTGTGAGGTTGCAGACTGAGTTGTACAGAGTATGATTCTGCTGCTGCCGATGGTCCATTGCACCTCATAGATGCATCATCATTAGTTTCTCAATCTGTTTAACGTCTCTCCCATTAGGAACACGTATGGTGAGGAGGGTCTGCAAAATGTGATGGTAGCCCTTGCTTCCCATAAAGACTGTGAAGTGACCATTCTTACCGATATATGAAATGGAGAGGTGCATCTGCAGCAGGCAGATCGGTGACGATGTGGTCAATTATATGTTTCCCTTTTACTGATTCCCTCATAACCTGCCACAGAACAGTCTCGCAGCCACAGGATCCAGCATCAATGCTGAGCACTGTATTGACAATATGCCAAAAACTGCCCCCTCAGCCTGGCTATGTCCTGTCAGTGGGACAGAAGCTACCAGACAGGGTGGTGAAGTTTCCAGGGACATAGCCCTGTTCACAGAATCCTGCTTTACAGGCAATATCTGACTGTTTTATGATTAGTCCGTGGGAAATATACAACAGGTCCTTTTTACATTTTGTATAATGAAGTGTTAATATCAGTTAGTTTTTTACATATTTTAAAATAGCCCAAACATCAATATTTTACAGTTGAAAATAATTGAAGTGAACAATAATTGAAATACCAGAGCGCACACTTGACTATTACACATTTCAGTGACTGTAGTAAACAGCCGATTCATGTTCAGATCAATGAACACACCATCTTGCAGACAGCAAAGCTGTTGGAAATGACTTTGAGGAAAAGCCTGAATTGAGACACAGTGTTACTGGCCCTCACCATGACCTCCAAAACACTGACCATCTACAAAATCTGTCCAGAGAGCTTCCAAACTGGAGCTGGGCAATTACTCACGCAATAGACTGGTTAGAGATATACCTGAACAACGGGGAGATGTGTGTGGGGCAGACTGGTCAATGTACTAGCACATGGCGCAGTACAACATTTGTAACAATGGCCTGTAAACAGCCATGTCTTGCAAATATATCCCTTCTGGTATGCCACCTAAGCTCTGTAATTCTGCACCTTAGCCCCGATCCTGAATGAAGGTGTTATAAATGTTATGGGCTCCTGCAGCACATGGCATCTTACATTGAATCCCTCATAAACCATATCCAGTGTATGCTAGCCCCACAATATCAGTATCGAAACAGAATTGTGCAGCTCCATTGATGGTCAGTATGATCCCAACCCAACATCCTTGTGTGTGACTTGAACTGGAAATCTCTGTGTAAATGTTTGCAGCGTTGTTCTAATCATTAACAGCAAAGTCCCTTTACTGAAGGTCCTCCATCCTTTCATAATACCAACTTTTAGATTGTCCAATAAGCATTATATACCCCATTTATTCCGTTCACTTTTATAACAACAACATGATGAAAACAGTGTCCAACTCACAGTAAGGAGCATTGAAGTGATGAATCTCATTCCCACATCCAAGACCACATTATTATTAAGTACAATGACTTTGAAAATATACATTTATTTTCCTTATATTAATATTGTGAACTCACAGTCGATTCTCCTGCACCTCAGATGCACCTGAACGGCTGTGTTTTTTTCAGAACCACAATTTTTGTCTCTGATCTCGAGCATCTGCAGTCCTTACTTTCTCCCTGCTAATACTCACTCATAATCATTTTCACGGCAACAATATCACTGTGTGTTTAAACATGTTACAGTCAGATATAAGTACATTTTGAATTGCTTCTGTCTATCTCAGAGCTCAGTATTGTGAGATGTGAATGTCAGTGTCTGTGTGATGCTCGGTATTTAGGCCATGCCTCTGAGAGACTGACAGATTGTTTAAAACAGCACATCCCTTCAGCTGTTTACAACAAACAGGTTCCTGCCTGGACCCTAACAGCCTGAGCTCACAAAACCCTTTTAGCGCACAGTGTCCAGCATTGGACAGGTCTGGGCAATATTTTCATTTTTCATTTATTCATGGAATATGATTGGGCCAGTATTTATTGTCCATCCCTTGTTGCCATTGAGAAGGTGGGGGTGAGCTGCCACATTGAACCACTGCAGTCGATGTGCTGTAATAAGACTTACAATAACATTCGGGAGGGAACTTGAAACAGTGAAACTGAAGGAATGACAATATACTTCCCAATCAGGATGGTGGGTGGCTTGGAAGGGAAAGCGAACATGGTGATGATCCCATACATCTGTTTTCCTTGTCCTTCTTGACGGTCATGGTTTCAGAGGTACGTTGTAAGAAGCCTTGTCAAATTGCTGCAGAGCACCGTGTAGATGGCAGGTATTGCTGCTCCTCAGTGTCAATAAATGAGGGATGAAGCTGCATTCACAGGGAAAATGTGGGAGGGGGCAGGTATTTCATCACACACACATTCAATGTGTGTCTTATAGATGGTGTGCAGACTTTTGGAAATCATGAGGTATGTTATTCCTGCTGGATTCCTAGCCCTTGAGATATTCTTGTAGGCAATTATTATTATGCGTCAAAATGTGGCGCTAGAAATGCACAACTGGTCAGGCAGTATCTGATTTATAGAAGAGTCAACGTTTCAGCATAACCCCTTTCCAGGAATGGGTAATGAAATAATATGGACAGTCCAGTTCTTGTTAATGGTAATCCCCGGGATATTGGTCGTTGGGACTTCAGTGATGGTGGTGACATTGAAAGTTAGAGTTTATGGTTCCATTTTCAATTGTTAGAGGTAATCGTGGTCTGGCATGTGTGCAATGGACATGGTATTGTCACTGTTAAGCACACACCTTCATATTTCCAGGTCCTTGTTGCATTTGGATCAGGATTGCTCCAGTATCTGAGTAAATCACAAATGGTGTTGAACATTGTCTAACCATTGGCAAACATCCCCAGTTGTGACTTTACAGTGCAAGGATGGTCATTTATGAAGCAACTGAAAATTATTGGGCCTAGGGCAGAGAGGACTCTTAAAGATCTTTGATGCTGTCCCTCTCTCTGAGCTTGGAAGCTGTTTTCTTGTTCCAACTGCTCCAGAGGTGTCTAACAACATATCTGAATGGGATAATATTTCAATATCTACCACAGGGGGCGGCGTGAGGACTTGGTTAGCTCACTCAGTTGGACGGATGGTTTGTAATGCAGATTAATGTCAACAGTGTGGGTTCAATTCGTACACTGACTGAGGTGTCTGGAAAGGGCTGTCCTACTCAAGGTCTCCTTCACTTGAGGCATGATGACTGTTCTGTTAATCTACCGCCAGTCTTCTCTACCTAAGGAGAGAATCACCCTGTAGGGGTATGGTGCCCTACCTTTCCATTTCTGATCTGCAGGCTTACCCAGAAACTCCTCCGCTGAGGACCTGCGGCAGAGCTGAGAAGGCTGCTCTCCACCAGGTGTAACTTCTGCCAGTGCGGACGATTTCTATTTGCTCCAGGTTTGTCGTTAATCCTGTATACGACATTTGGTCAAATGCCGTTATGATCATGTTAAAAGTGCAGTCACTGTCACCTCACCTCTAGAATTCAGCTATGTACTCTTGTTATACATCATTAAACCAAGGCTTTAATGAGCCCAAGGGATGAGAGCCCAAACTGAGCTCAATGAGCAGGTTGGTGCTTACAAGTGATGATTGATCCCAATGTAGATGATATCTTCCATACTTTTGTTAATGACACGGATTAGAGCAATGGGAGAGTCATTAATTGTCTGATGTTTTGTCTGTGTATCCAGACGACTCACTTGGATAGTTTCCCACATTGTCAGGTAGATGCTAGTGCTGTATCCCAGCAGGAACAGCTTGAATGGAATGTTATCAGGGCCCACAGCCGTTGCATTCTCCAATCCCTCCAGCTGATTGTCAATATCACACACAGTGAATCGGATTAACTGAAGACTGCCATCTGGAGGAGACTAAAATAGATCATCCCATCGATACTTCTGTCTGAACATTGTTGTGAAAGTTTCAGCCTGAGCTTTTCTATTATTGTGCTGGGCTCTTCAATCTTTGAGGAAGGTGGTATATGTGGATCCTCCTCCGTCAATGAGTTGTGTGATTGTCCACCACTACTCACCCGGATTGCAGAGATTAGGTCTGATTCATTGGTTAGATCTGTGTATCATTTGCTATTTATTCCATGTGGTAAGTGGCCCAGTTTAGTAACCTCATCTCATTCTGAGGTGTATTTGGCGCTACTATAGGCAGACCCTCCTGCATTCTGCATTTAACAAAGGTGTATCCTTGTCTTGATGGTCAGGATAAAGTGGAGCATTTGCCAGGCAGTGATAGTGAAAATTATACTGGAGTACAATTCTGCTGCTGTTGGTAATGACCCGAACCACCTCACACAGGCCAGTGCAAAATTCCAAACTCTATTGGAAATCTGCCCTGTTTAGCACAGTGATCGTGTCACACATACACAGGGGGTCTTGACGATTTAAAAGTGCAATTTTGTCTCCAGAAATACTGTGTGCGGTAGCCACCATTCCCAATACGGTCATTGAAGAATGTGTCTGCATGACAGTAGGTTGGTAAGAATGAAGTCAAGGATGTTTCTCCTTGCCAGTCGTTCCTACCGACCCGGTGCAGACGCAGTGAAGCAGTTGTCTCATTTTGGACCCGACCACCTCGATCAGCAATGCTGCTGCTGAATCTGTCTTGGTGGGGTTGAAATGGCCCACCCAGTATACATTCTCCAGCTCTGTCACTCTCTCAGTGTTTCCTCCAAATTCTGTTCAATGTAGAGGGACACTGATCCATTAGCTGACGACGGGTGTCAGCAGGAGGTTTTCGTGTCAGTGTATGATCTGACACCGTGAGGCTGAGGGAGGGGAGTCAGCAGGAGGTTTCCGTGTCAGTGTTTGATCTGACATCGTGAGGCTGAGGGAGGGGTGTCAGCAGGAGGGTTCCGTGTCAGTGTTTGATCTGACACCATGAGGCTGAGGGACGCGTGTCAGCAGGAGGTTTCCGTGTCAGTGTTTGATCTGACACCGTGAGGCTGATGGAGGCGAGTCAGTAGGAGGTTTCCATGTCAGTCTTTCATATGAACCCATGAGGTTTTGTTATGTCACATTGTTGCTTGAGCAGTCTGTAGGACATCTCTCTCAATTCTGGAATTAGCTCCAAGGCATTAGGAAGGAGGAGTTTGCAGGGACTACAGTGTCTTATATTTTTATTACTGTCAACAGAAGGGCCTCTCCTTTGTGTATGACACTGACTCTTTGGCTCTCGTGATTGGATACTCCAAGGTCTCACTCCTTCAATTACTCTCTGTCCCTTATCTGTCCATTCATCAACAAACCTATCACCGTAAATATCAGCAGAATCTTCCACCTCCCTATCTCTTTAAATTCCTCCTAACTCTATACCCCTCCCTATCTCTGTAACGTCCTCCAAACCCTGCACCCCTCACTATCTTGCTAACCACCTCCAAACCCTACACCCCTCCCAATGTCTCTAGCCTACTCCAGCCCCATACCCACTCCTATCTCTGTGACCTCCTCCAAACCCCACACTATCCCCATCTCTACACTCCTCAAAATGCTGCACCTCCCTATCTCTGTAACCTCCTTCAAATCCTACACCCTCCCAGTCTCGCTAGCCTACCCCAGCCCCATATCCTCTCCTATCTCTATGACCTCCTCCAAACCCTACCCTATCCCTATCTCTAAACTCCTCCAAATGCTACACCTCCCTACCTCTGTAAATTCCTCCAATCCCGACACCCCTCTCTATCTCTCTCAGCTACTCCAGCCCCATAGCACTCCCTATCTCTGCAAACTCCTCCAAATCTAGATGCTTCCTTATCTCTCTTACCTCATCCAAACTCAGATTCCTCCCTATCTCTCTGACTTCGTCCAAACCCAGCAACCCATCTCTGTCTCTCTAACCTCCTCCAAATCTGACATCCCTCCTTACCTCTCTAACCGACTCCAAACCTTACACCCCTCTCTATCTCTCTAAAGTCTTCCAAACGCTAAGCACTCTCTATCTCTCTGACCTACTCCAAACACTATACACCTAACTATCTCTCTAATATTATCCACCACCTTCAGCCCTCCCTATCTCTGCGACCTCCTCGAAACTCAGATCCCTCCTTATCTCTCTAACCACCTCCAAAATTTGCACCTTCGGTATCTCTCTCACCTCCTCCAAACCCTACATATCTCTCTAATCTGCTCTCACATATACCCTGTCGCTGTGACCTCGGCCAGCCACTGCCCGCTCCCGCCCTTTGTAAACCTGATCCAACCACTAGACTCTCCTGATCTCTGCAATCTCCTCCAGCCTCTCCATACCGCCCCATAATTCTGGCATTCTCTAGTACCTCTACCTTTTGTTATGTATATAACCTCCATGAACACGTTTAGTTTAGTGACTGAAAGGGATAGGTATATGCCAAAGGGCAAGAGTTATGATTGGGGGAAGGGCTATTTTAATGTGATTAGGCAGGATATAGGATGCATAGAATGGGGTAGCAAAATGCAGGGGATGGGGATAATTGAAACATGGAGTTAGTTTAGAGAACAGATATTGCGAGTCCTTGAATACCATGGCCCTATCAGGCAGGGAGGTAGTGTAAATGCAAGGGAACCGTGGTCTATACAGAAATCACATTTCTTGTTAAGCGGATGAAGGAGGCTTATGTGACGATGAGACGATGGAGAGTTTCAGATTAGCTATGAAGGATATAAAGATAGAGTTAAGAAGAGCAAAGAGAGGACATGAGTAGTCTTTAGCAGGTCAATTAAAGGAGAATCCGAAAGCTTTATATAGGTACGTTAGGAATAAAAGGATGACGAGGGTGGGATTAGAGCCAGTCAAAGACAGAAGTGGAAAGTTGAGTGTGGATTCTGTGGAGATCGGAGAGGTGCTAAACGAACATTTCTTATTGGTTTTCACTCAGAAAAAGGCGAATAATATAGAGAAGATGAATGAGATACGAGATATTTGACTAGAAAGGATCGTGGTTAGTAAGGAAGAGGTGTTATCAATTCGAGAAGGAGTGAAAGTGAAAACGTCTCATGAGCTGGATTGAATTTATTCGAGCATTCTCTGGTGCGCTAGGGAGGATTTGGTGGAGCTTTTGGCTTTGATATTTGAGTCTTCATTGTCTGCAGGTTTAGTACCAGAGGACTGAAAGATTGCAAATGTTGTGCCCTTGTTCAAGAAGGGCAGAACAGATGACCCAGGCAATTATAGACCAGTGAGCCTTATGTCTGTATTGGAAACGTTTTGGAAAGGATTATAAGAGAGATGATTTATAATCATCTAGCAGGCAACAATTTGACTGCAAATTGTCAACATGGTTTCGTCAATGGGAGGTCGTGTCTCACAAACCTCATTGAGGTTCTTGAGAAGGTGACCAAGCATGTAGTTGAGAGTAGGGCAGTTGACGTGGTGTACATGGACTTTGGTAAAGTCCTTGATAAGTTTCCACATGGTTGGATGCTGGAGAAAATGCAGAGGCATGGAATTGAGGGTGAGTTAGCAGTTTGGATTAGAAACTGACTTTCCGACAGAAGGTAGCGCGTGGTGGTTGATGGAAAATATCAAGCATAGAGTCCGGTTACGAGTGATGTGCCACAATGATCTGTTTGGGACCACTGCTGTTTGTCATTTCTATAAATGACTAAGATGCAGGCATAGGTGGATGGGTTAGAAAGTCTGCAGATGACACTAAAGTCGGAGGAGTAGTGAACAGTATGGAAATATTTTGCGGGTTGCAGGGGGACTTGGATAAACTGCAGAATTGGGCAGAGAGATGGCAAATGGAGTTCAATACAGATAAATATGAGGTGATTCACTTTGGGAAGAATACCTGGAAGGCAGAATACTGGGTCAATGGAAAGATTCATAATGGCGTGGATGCAGAGGGATTTTGGTGTCCACGTACATAATTCCCTGGAAGTTTCTACCCAGGTTATAGTGCTGTTAAGAAGGCATACGATGTGTTAGGTCTTATTGGTAGAGGTATTGAGTTCTGGAGCCGTAATGTCATGCTGCAAATATACAAAATGCTAGTGCAGCTTCACTTGGATTATTGTGTACAGTTCTGGTCGCCCCATTACAGGAAGTATGTGGAAGCATTGGAAAGGTGCGGAGGAGATTTACGATGATGTTGCCTGGTCTGGAGGGAAGGTTTTATGTGGAAAGGCTGAGGGACTTGGGTCTGTTCCGATTGGAGAGAAGAAAGCTAAGAGGTGATGTAATAGAGACATACAAGATGATCAAAAGATTAGACAGGTAAGACAGTTAAAGCCTTTTTTCCTCAGATGATGACATCAGGTTGTACGAGGGGGCATAGCTAAAAATTGAGGGGTGATAGGTTTAAGACTGATGTCAGAGGCAAGTTCGTTACTCAGGAAGTGGTAAGAGCGTGTAATGCCTTGCCTGCCAATGTACTTAACTCAGCCACGTTAGGGGGAATTATACAATCCTTGGATAAGCATTTGGATGACGATGGGACAGTGGAGGGGGATTGTCTTAGATTAGTTCACAGGTCGGTGCAACATCGAGGACCAAAGGGCCTGTTCTGCGATGTATTGTTCTATGTTCTATAAACACTTACATCTTTCCCCATTTCCTTAACCACACCCAGACATTACAGCTGTCTTCAACTCTGTAACCTCCTCTACCCACTTCATCCTCTATCTACGTAAACTCCTCCAGCCGCTCTACCAATCCCTACCTCTGTGAACTTCATCCATCATTGACGGTCTTCCTGACCTCTGTCACCTCCTCCAGCCTCTCCACACCTCCCAATATCGGTGACATCCTCCAACACCTAAACCTATTCTTATCTGCATAACGTCCACCAACACATACATATTCCAGCCCTCCACCGCTACTAATCTCTGTAATCTCCTGCAGTATCTTCAGTCCTTCTTATCACCGTGGAATCCTTCATCACGAATATCCTTCCATACCTCAGGAACCCACTCTAGCAATTACATACTACCCTCTCGCTATAAACTCCACAAGCTCCTCCAATTCTCCCTGCCTTTGGAAACATTTACAGCCCCTACAGCCTTCTCGAAGTTTGTAAAGTCTTCCAGCACATTCACCCGTCCGTATCTCGGTAATCTCCCTGTTCTCTTGCAGCTTCCCCACATCTGTAACACCCTCCTGAACCTATACCTCCATATCACTGTAACCTCATTTAACCTGAAGCTCCTCTATATCTCTGTGAAATTTTCACTATGTTCATTGACAGTGCATCCACAATCTTTGGAATGGCGAATATTGAATACGCTGAGACCTTTGAGGGATGTGTTTTCACATCATCTTAGTCCCAGACAAGTTGCCCCTTATCCTGAGATCTTGTCATCATGTTTTGGATTCCCAGACCCACTGAAATAATTTCTCAGCATCGGCCCTATCAAGCTCTTTCCACTCAGAAACGTTTGCACCTCAATCAAATCACTTCTCGATTTCCTGAGACTCAAGAATATCGACTAAATCTATTCACAAAAGCAGCAAGAGAAACTCAGATGCCAAACAGTGAAACATTATTGTATTATTCATTTATAGGTATCAGACATTTCTGGCTGGGCCATCATTTATTGCCCATACACCGTTGTTCTGGACATGGTGGCTGTGCGCTGCCCTTTTGAACTGTTGCAGTCACTTTGGTGCAGAGTCACCCACAATAATGTTAGGGAATGAAAGGCAGGATATTCATCAAGTGACACCCGTGAGACTGAGATATATTTCCCAGTCAGGATGGTCATTGACTTTGTGTAACTTGCAGGGTTAATGTTGCCCTTGCTACTTCAGATGATCAAGGCTTGAAAGGTGCTGTCGAATGGACTTCGGTAAATGTCTGCTATGTATCTTGTAGCTGGAACACACTGCTTCCTTTGAGAGTTGATCGTGGAAGTAGTGAATGTTGTGGATGTCATGGCAATCAAGCTGGATTACACATGTATCCTTTCTTATTCATGGGCAGCATGGCTGTTCGAGATATGGTCTTAGCTACGTTTTGGCAATACGATTTCAATTTGTTACAGACAGTGACTCCATGTAATTTAAATGAACAATTATCTGCTGAAATAAGTTTGAAATTGGCTGCATGGTCGTCGTGCCATTGCCACGTGGAACACAAGACTCTGCACTGGATGAGGTTGGTGAACACCTTGCGCCTGATCTACAATTGAAGGAGATTATAACTGATTTGTTACATAACTCCTTTTACTTGCCTTTGGCCCAAATTTGTCACGATCTTTCCTTCGCAAAAGGTTCCTACCTCAGGTATTCAGATGTAAACAAAGAACGAAACAATACCAACCAAATTAGGCAACAAGATGGATATTGAGTGGATAACCTGAAACATGTCAACTCAGTGATGATTTCAGAAGGCTGTAGAGGGGCAATTTGAATGATGGGATAATGTCCTGCACGCATTGCCTTTGCTTCTGTTGAGAGAATATTTTCTTCAACAAAGACAATTATGCAGCTTTTTAAAGTAAGAAATAAAAGATGTAGATTGTGTTTGGCATGTGTCAAGGAGGTTGCGAAGGAAAAGTGCAAAATTGGGTGGAGGTAATAATGCTCAGTTCAAGAGCCAGTGACATCACTATGGGCCTTCTTCACTCGAACCATACTATAATTATGAATGGACTCGTATGGATTAATTATTCATGAAAAGACAGGAAACAGAGTGAAGAATTTACAGTTAATACTTGTGTGGGAATGTGTGCTGTGAGGAAGATGTAAATATTTATGAAAATTTAATGGACCTCCACATGGGCAAGGTAATTGCAAATGACATATAATGCAGAAACGTGAAGTTATCCACTTTATTGGAGAAATTAGTGGACATGATATTTCATAAATTGTGAAACGTTGAAAAGTACTGATGCAAATAATACCCAAGGTGTCCCTGTCTATAAGCTGCTGACGTCTAACTTACAGGCGCAGCAAGCTATTTGGAAAGACAGTGGAATGAGAACTTTTATTGCCAGAGGATGTAAGCACAAGAGGAGAGATGTCTTGCTTCAGTTGGAGAGGAACTTGGCCAGTCTGCACCTGGAGGACTCTGTGCAGTTTTGGTTCTTTCTCTCAGTAAATATTTTATTGCCATAGAGAGAGGAAACGGAAGGTTCAATAGGCTTCTACCAAGGACAATGTTATCAAAGAGATCCATGAGAAACTTGGCCTGTGTTCCCTGGTGTTTCAAGGAATGGAAATTATTTTCATTGGAAGTTACAGAACACTGATTAGATTCCTGCTTCTAATTAATTTCAGTTGTATTCCGAACTGTGTCTCACTCCAATGGGAGACAGGTTGTTCCCACAAACACAGGAACAGTAGCAGACTGGATACCATAAGGCATAGGAACAAAGTATGCCCAGCAGCTCACCGAGTATGTTCTGCCTTTCAGTTCAATGATGTTTGTTCTGATAATCCCCAACTCCACTTTCCTGCATTTTCCCCGTCACCTATGATACACTGACTGAATAAAAATATGCCTCTCCGCCTTGAAGATATTTTCAAAGTCTCCTGCAATTGTTTCCCTCACTGTTATGAGAATTGGTAGTCTTTATTTCCCTTGTTTATTTCTAGTGCCCTTTGTTGAACCGAAATTAGATGCCGACCTCTCCTATCGCACCTCCACTCTGTTCAAAAGCACAATAAACAAATAAATAAAGCTCAGAGCCTGCTATTATCTCCCTCTTCTTTCATATCAGTTTCAGATACAGCTCACAGATCTGGAGATTTGTCCACTCTTTGCTCTGCCAAAACTTCCAGTTCTTCCTCCCCGTCACTATCAATCTGTTACTCTCCCTGAATCCAGGAACTCCATCGCCAAGTGAAGATGGATGTGAAAGACGTGTTTCACGTATTTTCTGGCTGTATGCGCAGGCTGCCTCCTTGATCCCTCCTATTCCCCATTCTTTCCCTTGTTATCCTGTTCCCCCGATATGTGGATAGAATATCTTGGGCTTCTTACTAATCTTACCTGCAAATGTTTTATCACACCTCCTTTATTCTCTTCTACTGATTTCCTTAACTTCAGCGCTGCACTTTCTACCTTCTTAAGGGATTCCATTGATCTGTTCACTTTATAGCTGATTTAAGCTACGCTTTACTTTGTTATTCAGTTCTGAATATTTGTAGACATCTGCGTGTCTCTGAGATTGCTTTCCTAACCTTGATTTTAGATTGTAACATATTGGCCCCATACTCTCCCAAATCCATTTTGAGCATATGCATCCGTCCACTCCACGCTGTTCGACGACAGCTTTACCCAGAAGTAAATGTACCCAGACTACTTTGGCCAAATTCTGTTTTCTAATAAACTCAGTCTCCCCAATCCAAAAACCTTCTATTTTGAAGACTTTTATTTTGCCTTTTCCTTAAGGAAATTAAAATATATGATGTTATGGTCATTGGTACTAAAATTCTCTGCCAATCCTGCCTCGAACATATGACTGGCTTCATTCTCTACAATAAGACCCAGTAATGCACTACCCCTTGTTGTATCTTCTACATGTTGATATGAGAAGCTCTCAGCAATAAATTTCAACATATTTGTCCCCGCTTAGAAGCACATGACTGTCCAATAAATATTGGATATTGAAAAGCATAAGTAGAATTACCCTCTTACTGTTTTATGCACGACAGCAATTGGTTACACAATAGCTCCTGTACTTTCTTCTAACTGGGCGTCTTAATATGACCCTAGCAATGTATCTGACATCTTTGTATTCCAGTCTCTATCCACGAAGCCTCAATTGAAGGCCGTTCCACAACATCATCCCTCTTTACTGCAGTAATTAACTCCTTAATTAATAAAACCAAATCATGTCCAGCCTATAGTTCATGTACTACAGAATATTAAGTTTTCAGTCCTGATCTCGTTCAACCATATCTCTGATGGCAAAAATGTCACTCCATCCAAAACAAACCTGGCTATCTCTGTACGCTCCTACAGACCCGACGCACCTCACAATTTCTGTATCCTAGTCAAGACCCTACACATTTCCCAATCTCTGTAATATCCTCCAGCCCCCGACAACTCTCCCTATCTCTGGAATCTCGTCCAGCCCCAACAACAGTCCACATCTCTGAAATCTCGTCCAGTCACTACACACCTCCCTATCTCTGTAATATTTCCACCCCTCCACCCCAACTGATCTCCAGCATCTTCACCTCTTCCTGTCACTGATGATTCCTCCAACACGCACGTCGCTCCACATGATTGGAGCCCACTCTCGGAATTACGTACCTCCCTATCACTATAAACACCTCAAGCTCCTTCAGTCCTCCCTATTCTTGTAAACTCTTCCAGCACCTACAGCCTTCTCTAACATCCAGCCCTTAAACCCATCACTATCCAGGCAATCACTCTGTTCTGTTACAGCTTCCTTATATATGTAACATCCACCTGCTCTTATACCTCCCTATTTCTGTAAGCTCCTCTAATCCTGAGCTCCTCCATATCTGTGAACTTTTCACTGTTTTCATTCACAATGCATCCACAACTCTTAAGATGGCGAACACTAAACACTCTAATATCCTTTGACTGAAATCATTTCACATCTTCTCAGACCCAAATAAATTGCCCGTTATCCCGATACCGTGTTATCGTGTTTTGGACTCCCTGACCCACAGAAATAATTTTCAGCATCTGCCCAATCAAGCCCTTGCAATTCAAAATCTTTTATACTTCAATGAAATCACGTATCCATTTCCTGAAACTCAAGAATATAGACCAAAGTTATTCCGAAAGGGAAACCCAGATTGCAAGCTGTTAAACATTAGCGTATTATTCATAGGTATCAGTGTATTATTGATAGGTATCAGACATTGCTGGCTGGGCCATCATTTATTACACAAATACTGTTGTTCTGGACAAGGTGGTGGTGCGCTGTCTACTTGAGCATTTGCGGTCAGTTTGGTGCAGGGACACCCACAATAATTTGAGGGAAAGAGCGCCAGGATATTCATCAAGTAAAATCCATGGAATCGAGGTGTATTTCCGTGTCAGGACAGTCACTGAATTTATGTGTAACTTACAAATGGTGGTGATTCCATGGATGTGTTGCCCTTGATGTTGCAGATGGTCCTGGCTTGGAAAGTCTTGTCGAATGAACTTTGGTAAATACTTACAATGTATATTGTTGGATACGCTGCTTCCATTGAGAGTTCATAATGGAGGCAGTGAATGTTGTGAATGTGGTGGCAACCAAGTTCGGCAGCAAATGAGCTTTCCTTATACATGGACGGCATAACGTTTCCAGGTATGTTCCTAGATTTTTTTAGCAATATGAATTCATTTTGTTACAATCAGTGACTCCATATAATTTAATTAAACATTTATTTGTTGCAATGAATTTGTAATTGGCGGCATGGTCACCATGCCATTTCAACATAGAACGCAAGACCATAGGAACAAGAAGAGGTTGTTGAACCTTTTGCGCCTGTTCCACAATTTAAGGAGATAATAATTGATTTGTTGCCTAACCCTGGTTTACCTGGCTTTGGCTCAAAACTGTCACAACCTTTCCTTTGCAAAAAGGTTTGTATCTCAGGTATTCAGGAGTAAACAAAGAACTGAACATTACCAACCAAAACAGGGAACAAGATGGCTGTCGAGTGGATAACCCGAAACGTATCAAGTCAAACTTGACTATAGAAGGCTGCTGAGGGTCAATTTGAATGCCGGGGTGATGTACTTCATTCATTGCCTTTTCTTCAGTTGAGAATATTTACTTAGAGAAGATTCTTCTTCAACAAAGACTGTTATATTGCTTTTCACAGAAAGAAGTAAAATAAGTAGATTGTGTTCAAGATGAGTCAGGGAGGATACCGAGGAAAGGCAGGATAATGGGTGGAGGTAATGATGCGCATTTGAAGGGCCTGTGAATGCACACTGGGCTCCTGCACCCTAACAATTCTAACATTACAAATACACTCGACGGATTAATTATGAGGTAAAAGACAGTAAACAGAGTGTAGGACTTAAACGTAATTCTTGTGGGGAATGTGTGCAGTGAGGAAGATATAAAGATTTATGAAGATTGAATAGGTGTCCACATGGGCAAGATCCGTGCAAATGTCATATCATGTGGAAACAGAATGTTACCCAACGTTTTGGCGAAATTGATGTGCAGTATAATTCTTAAATCTTACAATGTTGGAAAGTACAGTTTTAAATAAAACCTAAGTGTCCTTATCTATAATTTGCCGACGTCTAACATACAGCTTCAGCAAACTAGTTGGAATGCCAGTGGAATGTGAACTTCTATTGTCAGTGGATTTCAGCACAGGAGGAGTGACGTCTTGCTTCAGTTGAGTAGGAGCTTGGCCAGATTTTACATGGAGGACTATTTGCAGTGTTGATTCTTTATCTCAGGAAATATATTATTGCCACAGAGAGATGGCAAGCAAGGTTCAATGGACTATTTCCAAGGAAAATTATATCAAAGAGGGCAATGACAAACTCGGCCTGTGTTCCCTAGTGTTTCATAAAATGAGACTACATTTCATTTAAAGTTATAAAATACTAATTGGCTTCCTGCTTTAAAAGTATTTCTGGCTATCGGTGTAGTATTTATAAATTGCTTGAATTAGTCAGCTGCATTCTGAACTGTGTCTCAGAGAGAGGTTGTTGTTTCTGCGAACACAGGGATAGTAGCAGACTGGATACCATAAGGCATAGCAACAACAGTAGGCCCAGCAGCTCACCGAGTATGCCCTGCCTTTCAGTTCAATGATGTTTGTTCTCATAATCCTCAACTCCACTTTCCTGCATTTTCCTAGTAACCTTTGATTCATTGATTAAAAATATGTCTCTCAGCCTTGAAGATACTTTATGATCCAGGCTCAATAGCTTTCAGAATCTTCTATAATTGTTTTCCTCTCACTGATATGAGATTTGGTAGTTTTAATTCTCTTGTTTGTTTCTAGCACTCCTTGTTGAATCTAGTATTGATTGTACCCTGTTCTATCGCACGTCCTCTGTGGCGAAAGCACAGTAAAAAAAAAGGGGGGTCAGGACCTGTAACTTCCTCCTTCTTTTCCCATATCAGTTACGATACAGCTTATCCAGATCTGGGGATCAATCCACTTTTTATTCTGCTACCCTTCACGATTCCAATAAGCCTTCCTTCAAACTGAAGACTGCTATGAAGGACACAATTAACATATTGCCTGGATCCGCGCACAAGTTGCTTTCTTGATCCCTAATACTCCTCCATTCTTTCCCGAGTTATCCTCTTCCCCAGGTCTCGCGAGAGAACACCCGCTGATTTTTTATCACACCCCATTTTTGCTTTTGTACTGATTTCCTTAATTTCAGTGTCATACTTTCGACATTCTTATAGGGATTCCATTCATCTGCTCAATTTATAGTTGCTTTAAGCTTCTCTTTACTTTGTTATTCAGCTCTGAATATTTGCAGAGGTTGAAGGTTCTGTGGGCTCGTTTTCCATCATTGGATCGTAGATTGTAAAATACGGGCTGATATTCTCATCAAATCCATTTTGAGCACGAACACCACCTCCCTACTCCACGCTGTTCGACTAGAGCTTTACCCAGAAATAGCATTGCAACATTTAAAAGGCATCTGGATGTGAATATGATTAGGAAGTATTTGAAGGGATATGGGCCAGGTGCTGGCAAGTGGGTCTAGATTAGGTTGGGTCCAACAATGCACCATCCCTTATTGTGTCTTCCACATGCTGATATAAGAAGCTCTCAGCAATACATTTCAACATATTTGTCCCCTCTTAAAAGTACGTGACTGTCCCAATAAATGTTGGATATTGAAAAGCATGAACAGAATTACCCTCTTATTGCTTTATACAGTACAGCGATTGGTTACACATTGACTCATGTATTTTCTTCTAACTGGGGATCATTAATATGACCCTAGCAATTACCTGTCATCTTTTTATTCCAATCGCTATCCTCGAAGTCTCAGTTGAAGGCCCGTCCAAGATATTGTCCCTCTTTGCAGCAGTAATTGATTCCTTAATTAATAAAACAACACCAATTCCTCCCTATAGTTCCTATGCTACAGAATATAGAGTTGCCAATCCTGACCTCCCCGAACCACATCTCTGATGGCAAAAAATATCACAATTTCACATGTCAATCTATTCCCTTATCACATCTGTCTGACATGTAATAATCCTAGCACCAAGGTAAAGGACATCTAGCCTGGAATATAACACCAGGAACAGTCTGTACCTCGTCTGTATTTCGGAGTTCTATAAACATTCACAGTTTGTTATCAGGCCTCCCAATCTATGAACCAAAACTGTAAATCTAAGACTGTAAGAAGCAATATTTGTTGAATTATAATTTTTAAAAAACAATGATGCATCAAATGGCACTTTCCCAAACTGAGCGATCACCTCATACCATGAGTCTCTGGTGATTAATTTCCCCACCCCACCCCCACCCCCTCATTGTGCAGAGGGGACAGCCCTCAGTCATGGGCAGCGTTGATTAAGTCTCTCCACAAGTGCATGTGCTCCCAACGATGCTGCTGGAGTGTGCAGGGTACCGGCTTGTGCTGATCCTTTGTAAACAATAATCACTCTCCCTCTAGTAATGCAAACCTGCCTCTCATCATGTGGCATTTATCACAGAAAATGATTAGTGCCTTCCTATGTTTTCCATTCCATGATCCCCAGGACATTGGGAATCAAACTGGCTCAGGAAGTCAGCACAATCTGTAGCCCTGAAATGGAAAGCAGTCAGTAAGTGGTTTGAACAGCCCATGATGGAGTGGACCAACTGAGATGAAGCACAGACTGTTTCTCCCAGGTAGTGGATTCTCATCAATTGCTGAATGGGGGAGTGAGTGAGGTGAGGAAGCTAGGGAAGGGCGTTCGGTCGAGACTTGCACTTATGGTGCCCATTGTTACATTCAACTGAGTGTCAGTACAATGAGTGTGTCGTGACATACGTCAGACAAAATCCACACAGTTCAGTTATTAAAGTGGTTCCCGGCTTGGCATTTGCTGCTGTTTCCCTCAGATGCAATCTGCAGGACTGATCTCGATCGAAACCCACTCAAAAGCAGTTTGGGTGACCCTGGTATTAATCTCTGGCCATCTACACAGAAGTTCAATTTTATTTTGACACTGATGAATGTGAAGTTGACATATACTGCTTATTGCTTTAGAATGTTTAGTGTGAGACAGTCAAGTTGTGAATTTCTTCATCATGGGTCTGGTGCAGGATGCAAATATCTGGAGTCTAGGAGGCAGGCCAGATGCTGTCAAGTAACTTGTGCAGTGTGTTCTGTCAAGACTGCCCATACATCTGCTCCCTGGAGCAGGCTGAGACTGAAGATGAATTTCTAAGATCTGTTTGTTGGTCAGTCATCAGTACCTAATTTGGACAGAATTTCTGCCTGCACTAAGACCAGAGATAGGCTATTGGTTAGTTTTCACCTGCCCAGGGTGGGCGACAAATGATGTATTGTGAAAGTAATTTTGAATAACTGCCCTAACCCAGGTTGTAAGGTCTCTGGACAGGTTGAGGAGCAGGCCAATGTGTCACTCAATATTACAGGCAGCTGTGAGTTCCAGTAACACTATGCCTGAATTCAGATTCTTTGGAATCTATTAATTATGTAGGTCGTGATTGCAAGTGATGAGTTTCCCGGTATGAACAATAATAAAATATCTACTGTGTTTTGTAAACTGGGGGCAGCAATAACATGTGAACTCCGACTGTTTCACATAACAATGCCTGCATTATCTCTGAGAACAACTACATTGTTACTACATAGGAGAAAGTGAGGGCTTTCAGATGTTGAAGATTAGAGTCAAGAGTGTTGTGCTGAAGAAGGACTTATGCCCGAAATGTCAACTCTCCTGCTCCTTTGATGCTGCCTGACCTGTTGCGCTTTACAGCAACACGTTTTTAAGCATTGTTACTATATGTTTGGAACTAAAACATAAACTCATTACAAAACTTTATGATACAAAAATAAAAGAAAACCAAATGTTATTTTGTATTGAACAGAGAATATTTGCCTCATTTTTGTACGATCACAATTAAATATTCAACGTCATAATTCAAATGAATATATTCTCACCCTAACATTTCGAAAGTTGTGTGCCTCTAAACCATTACATATTTACAGTGAGCAAACAATTCAACAATCAAATAGATTTAGCGTTCTTATGAATTAAAATATAATTAACCAATTTAATTTCTCACAGAAATGTATGAGCTTTAGCTAATTGCAAACAATTTAATAATGACAATTATTCTATATGCACTTCGAAAATTAATCTTCGTTAATGATTTGTATTATTAAATGGTATTTGTTAGGAAGCCAAAGCACGTCTATCCAATTTAAAATGACATTGTTCTCTGAACATTGAAGTAAACTCAAATTGCAGGCACAGCTGCCCAAATGGAAGGGCTGGGAGATGAGCTGTTACAAAATGGATACATGCAACAATTGGACGAGTTTTGGTTGCTGTTTTGACAACAATCCAAGTTTGACCAAACAGATTAAGCTATGCCCGGGATACTAAAGCCCAATCGAGTTTGAATTTATTGTTTTGATGACATCAGACAGGGAAAGATGTTGGGGGTATAAAAAGAGTGGGTATTTTGAAAATTGGTTAGAGCTACTGCAAAGGAATTACAGAGCAACTGCTGTAGAGTCAAAGAGCTAACTGCCTATCTAAAATCTTGTTCTCAAAGAAATCAGAGAGCAGTCTATCAAAAAGATACCTTTTACTGTAAAACATATTCAGAGTAAAAATAAATAAGTAGAGAGTGTGGTGCTGGAAAAGCACAGCAGGTCAGGTAAAATCCGAGAAGCAGGAGATTCAACATTTCGGGCAAAAGCCCTTCATCAGCACAACACTCTTGACACGAATCTCCAACATCTGCAGCTCTCATTTTCGCTTAGTAAAAAGGATTAAGTCGACCCAATGAAATCAGTGAGTAGGAGATTGATGACAGCAGAGAAGGCAGAGACTGCGTAGACATGTGATTAAGTTAATGTCATATTTATTGTGTGTTATTGGAACAGCATGTCAATAGGGTTGTGCTCAGTTAATGGGAGCAATGTTCAGTTTCTTAATAGTTTTGTTTAGTGTTCTGTTCGGAAACAAAATTGTTACCTTTCTTTAAATAGTAGAAATCACATGTTCCCTTTCAGTCCCTCACACTTTGAACAGATGACAAGGTGAGGCGAGCGTTTCTGTGTGCTTAGCTTTATTTAGTAGTGGTTCGACCTCTGCATTTTAACAGATTGGGGGCTCGTCTGGGATTTGGACACGTTTGAACAGAATTAGGGTATCAAAGATCCCAGCAGACTTAAACACTTGGTGATCAGTGTCGTAAATCTTTAAATAAAATGTAATGTGAAATAATTTGTTTCATTTTGATTACATGTGGCTGGTTTAATTAAAAGAGAGGGAATTGGCTCTTAACATTGCTAAAGAGGTTCTGAGGTTTGAAGATGCTTCCCAACTTTGCCAAGGAAGGTTAGAAAGACAGAGGAAGGATTTTTTTTGGAATTAGCAAACAGATTAGAGCAGGGACATAAGGAAATTGAAATGGACTTGGTCAAACACTGAGGTATATCTGAGAAACAGAAGTGCAGCAGAGTGAGAAAAACATAAACTGTGTATGAGCCAAACGGAATGCGAAGAAAAAGAAAGGGAGAGAAGGTTATTAGCTGAGCAAAAAGATATAGAGAAGAAAGAAGAGAGAGAGAGAGAAAAGGAGACTGAATCGAGATGGAGTCAAAGACTGAAAAGAGAGGGAGAGAAGTTTCTTAGCTGAGCAAAGAGAGAGAGAAGAAGGAGAAAGAGAAAGGGAGAGAGAATGTGAACTTCAGTAGTTGCAAATTAGTCAGGAAAATCAAGCTCAGAGAATGGAAATGAAGTCAAAAGAGTTTATTCTTCTGGAGGGGTTCATAAACTCATTTCCAGATAACTTATGTGATGAACAGAAATTTCAAGAAATGAGAAGAGCAGCAGAGACGGCCGAGAAATGTGCATTGAGGCATGACTTGAAATTTAGTTTCTGACACGAATTTCATCCTTTAGAGGGATAGAAATTGGAAGCAGGGGAGATCCTTCACTATAAATCAAAGAGTAGAGCACATTGGTAATAGTTCTCTATTGGTGATGAAAAGAATTCCAAGAAAATGAAAGGCCTCAGGTGTTTTCACGGTGGTAAGAAGGGACACCTAAAGTCACAGTGGTGGTCATGGAAGAATAACGATATGGGAAAAGATCTGGGAAAAGAGGCTAATCTAATGGTATTAGGGAAAGTAGTAAAGGAGACCCAAAGAAAAACCGAGGAACTGCAGGAGAGTGCACAGCCTTGGAGGGGTGGGATATTGAGTTAGTTGCTCATCTCTGTTAAGACTTTATCGCTGTGGGAAAAGTTTACTCAGAAAGAACAGGAAGAGAATGGGAAATAAGTTATTATTTCATGAAATATGGGATCTGGTCAGTCTCCGATAGTAAGAGATGAAAGTATTTTCACGCTTTCCGACCTGTTATCCAAGAAGGTAATAATTTGTTGAATAAATAGGCAGAAATGTAGCATTCTCCTGTGTACGTTCATGTTGGAGAGCCAAATCAAGACGGGGGAAGTAACTGTGGGAGTGATGGACAAAATGCTGACATTTCAGGAATACAATTTCTTCTTGGGAATTATTTAGAAGGATCCAAGGTGGGAGTGACACCTCTTGTAGTGGAGAAGCCAACGGAAGGTCAGAGAACTAAGGAGGTACTAGATGAATGCCATGGAGGTTTTCCAGACTGTGTCGTAATAAGAATCCACTGTCATAAGTTACAGCAAAACGAAAAACTAAACAGAAAAACGAAGAAGTTGAGGTTCAGTTAGCCGACACCCTGTTTGATGTAATAGTACAGGAAACCCCTTCACAGGCAGTGGGTTAGACAGAAGTGTTTAGTCCAGAAAGGCTAAGAGACTTGCAACAGAAAGATGAGAAGATATATATTATGATGCAAACTCAGAAAAGGAATCAGAACGCATTCCTGAGGGTTAAGGATAGAAGCCTAAAACAAAAGTAGAGACCCCAGCACATTAGTGCAGAGGAGAAATGGGCAGAGCTGCACCAGATTGTGTTGTCTGTAGCATCCAGACAAGACGTGTTAGGAGTAGAACATGAATTACCAGAAGGAGGTCACCTAGGTGTGAGGAGGACTCAGGCTAATGTACAAAAGCACTTCCATTGGCCTGGCATGCAAAAGGATGTGATTAAATATTGCCACACATGTCACAGATGCCGAATGGTAGGTATGCTACAGGCAGTATAAAAAATCAGTAGATTTATTGCCAATTCCTGCATTTGAAGAATCTTTCACATGGGTTATGATTGATTGTGGCGGACCCCTTCCTAGAACTAAAAGTGGGAATCAGCACTTGCTAACCATAATGTATACGTCTACTAGATTGCGGTGGCAATTCCATTCTGGAGTATTAAGACTAAAAGGATAGCGGAGGCTTTGGTAGCTTTCTTTACCCGGTATGGGCTGCCTAGACAGATTCCATTGCTGAGGTGTTTTAGGAAGTCATGGATAGCATACAACACTTTAAATCAAGTCCGTACCATCCAAAATCCCAGGGAGCCTTGGAAAGGTGACATTGACCCTGAAGGCAATATAAGTCAGGATACCCTGAATGATTGGGATAAAGGTATCAAACTTTATGGATTGCCATGAGAGCTGCCCCAAATTAATCTACTCAGTTTACTCCCTTTGAATTAATATTTGGGCAGGAAGTGAGAGGGCCTTTGAAACTAAAAATCTGATAGGATCGAAGTCAGAGATCTCACACTTGGATAATGTAGCAGTGGTGATGGAACAATTAAATCAGGAAGGTGAGTTAACTAAACAGCAAATGAGTAGGGCACAGTGTAGAATGAAGCATTTGGCAGATAGAAACTATAAAATTCAGACGTTTTCCCATGGAGATGATGTATTAGTATTGTTACCAGGAGTAGTAGATACGTTCAAAGGCAGGTTTAGTGATCCCTACCAAATTGAGAAAAAGTTGAGTCAGGCAAACTATCTGATAAAGATGCTGGACAGAAAAGAGGCTGTAGCGGGCATGCCATCTGAATATGTTGAAACTTTACGATAGTAGAGACAGGGAATTGGAGAAACAGGTGTTATTTATTGCCCTGCCGAGTGAGGAATCAAATTCAGATGTGATGGAGTTTTATGTGCCTCAAAGTTAAATAAGAAGATGTCCTTAAAGAATGGAGTGGGAGAATTAGCTATCTGTCTCAGGAGCAAAGAACACAGTTGAAAAGTTTGTTGCAGCAGTATGCGGACATATGCAGGAATAAAATGGGAGGACTAATGCCATTGTGCATGACGTAGAAGTAGGGAATGCTGTTCCATTAAAACAATACCTTAACTTGCTTTATCCTTTCAAAGCCCAACAGGTCCAGAAGGGAGTGAATGCGATGTTCAATGAAGACATCATCGAACCAAGGCAGAGTGGCGTGGAGTTCGCTGATCCTGTTGGTTCCCATAGCTGATAGAAACTAACAATTTTCTTTGGACTATTGGAAGGTCAACGTCTTAACAAAATCGCTCTCATAGCCAGTACTAAGGTTGAGGAGAGTGTAGAGAAAGTTGGATAAGCCAGTTACATCACAAAGTTGGTTTACTGCATTGTTACAAACAGGTACCTTTAAAAGAGAAAGCAAAAGATGTTTCTGCATTTGTAAACCCAAATGGACTGGATCAATTCAACGTAATGCTCTTTGGAATGAAGAGCACACCAGCCACATTCCAAAGACTCATGAACATACTTGTGGCCAGATTAAGAAACAGTGTAGTTTAAACTGATGACGTGGTGATCTTTAGCCATTCAGGGAAAGATCACACGGGGAAAAAGTCTTCGAGTGATTCCTAAAAACAAAACTGGAAATAAACTTAAAGAAAACATAATGTATGACATTCTTGGGACATAACATCGACCATGGAAGGATGATGCCAAGGAACGCTCCGACGAAAGCAATTGAGGAATTTTCTTGAGCATGAAGATATAGGTGCTTCGACTTTTGGGACTGAGCAGATTCGACGGGAAGATTGTTCCAAATGTCAGCAGCATGGGGGCACTACTGACAGATTTGCTAAAGAAGAACATGGAATTTCGTTGGACAGAATAGTGCCGGGAGGCATTGGAAAATTTACAAGGTATATTAACCACTACATCAGTTTAATACCATTATATTTGCAGACATATGTGTGCTCAAAATTGCACACACTGCAGGCAGTCATTGCATAAAATATTTTGCTCATCCACTTTGGAAATAGATTAAATTACTTACACTGTAGAAACACTCCCTTCAGCCCATCGAGTCCACACCGACCTGCAAACCCCCCCCCCCCCCGGCGACCAATTCATCTACATTGACCCCTTCACCTAACACGACAGGCAATTTAGCCAGGCCAATTCACCTAACCTCCACATTTTTGGATTGTGGGAGGAAACGCACGCAGAGAATGTGCAAACTCCACACAGAGTCGCTTGAGGCGGGAATTGAACGTGGATCGGTAGCGCTGTGAAACAGCAGGGCTAACCACTGTGCTATTGTGCCGCCCAGTCTAGCCCGTTTAACTCAAGATTGGGACACAGGTAGAGTCTGACCTTCCATCTTCAATACATTGTCTGAGCTGAGATGTCGTCTTTTGTTGTAGAACCTTAAGTTATCTTAAGAAGGTGACTTAAATGAAGTTCTGGGATTTACATATTAATTAACTGAAAACTGCATCCCATTCTAAAAGATGGATGACTTAAAATCCAGAATTGTTCATTATACTATTTCAGTTGCATGACACACTAATATTTTGTTATAAAGTTTGTGTCTTATGATCTTACACTCCACAAACACCTGATGAAGTCGCAGCGCTTTCAAAGCTAGTGCTTCCAAATATACCTGTTGGAATATAACCTGGTGTTGTATGATCTTTACGTTAGAAACGTCAGATAATGGTCTTTTCAAATAGAATAAGACAATTTCTCTCATCCTTCCTTTATCCTCAATTCCAGATATCATTCTAATTATTGATAATGTTATTGATATTCTTCGACAAAGTAATGTATTGCGTGCGTGCGTGTGTGTGTGTATGGATTGGTGTGGTTACGTTAGTATGCATGTGTATCTGTGTCTGTGTCTTTGGTATGTACCCGTGTATGTCTGTGTTGTGTACGATTTTGTGTAAGTGGAGTGAAATGAAAGAACGAGATGCAATTACATTCCCATATGATTGAGAAAATGTACAAATATTCCATGCTGATTTCAAAGAACAAACAAAATTACAGCACAAGAACCGGCCCTTCGGCTCACCAAGCCTGCGCCAATCCAGATCTTCTACCTAAACCTGGCACAGATTTTCTAAGGGTCTGTATCAACTTTGCTCCCTGTCCATTTATATATCTGTCTAGGTATATCTTAAATGATGCTATCATGCCCGCCTCTACTATCTCTGCTGACAACGTGTTCCAGACACCCATCACCCTCTGCACAAGTAACTTTTTCCACGCATATCTCCCCTCGACGTTTCCCCACTTACTTTGAACTCGTGACCCCTAGTAATTGAGTCCCCCACTCTGGGGGGGGGGGGGGGGAAATCTTGCTCTCCATCCTGTCTCTATCTCTCATGATTTTGTAGAGCTCAATCAGGTTCTAATGAAAATAACGTTGATCTACTCAAATTCTCTTCATTACGAGCACCCACCAGATCTGGTGAACCTCTTCAGTACCCTCTCCAAAGCATCCACATCCTTTTTGTAATGTGGCAACCAGGTCTGTAGGCAGTATTCCAAATGTGGGGAACAAAAAGTCTTATGCAAGTGTAACATGACCTGGCAACGCTTGTAGTAAATACCCCCATTGAATGAAGGAAAGTATGTGATATGCCCTCTTGACCACACTGTTGAACTGCGATTCCATCTTCAGGGAACAATGGACCTGAACACCCAGAAATCTTTGCGCATCATTTTATCCCAGCACTTTTCAATTTTCTGTATATTTCGCTCTTGAACTAGATCTTTCAAATTGCATCACCTCGCATTTGCCCGGATTGAACTCCAACTGCCATTTCTCTGCCCAACTCTACAATCCATCTATATTGTTCATTATTCTCTGACAGTCCCCTTCACTATCTGCTACTCCACCAACCTTCGTGTCATCTGCAAACTTGCTAATCAGGCCATCTATACCATAGTCCAGATCACTTCTGTATTTCGAAAACAACAGTGGTCCCAGCACGGATCACTGTTGAGCACCACTGGTCACAGGACTCTATTTTCAGAAACTCCCTTCCACTACTCATCTCCATGAACTGTGGCCCAGCCACTTCTCTATCCATCAACTAGTACAGCCAGGACCCTAGGCGACTTCACATTCTCCATCAGCCGACCCTGGGGAACCCTATCAAACGACATCTACACGCCTTCCCTCAACAAGCAACTTTGCCACTTCCTCAAAGAGTTCCGTTAATTGGCAAGACATGACTTTACCTGCACAAAACTATGTTGCCTATCACTGACAAGCACATTTTCTTCCAACTGGGAATACATCTTATCCCTCAGTATTTTCACCGGCAGCTTCCTTGTCACTAACATCAGGGTCAACATTCTTAAACAAGGGAATATCATTAGCAATTTTCCAGTCCTTCTGGATTTCACCCGTGTTTAAAGATGCTGCAAAGATGTCTGTTATGGTTCCACCTGTTTCCTCTCCCCCTTCCCTCAGTAATCTGGGATAGATCCCATCCGGATCTGGGGACTTGGCCACTTTGATGCCTTTTAGAATAGCCAACATTTCCTTATTTCGATTTGACCTAGAGTAATCAAGCATCCATACCTAATCTCAACATTTCTTCTTGGTGAATACCAATACGAAGTACACATTAAGAATCTCACCCATTTTCTCTGACTCCACGCAAAACTTTCCTCCTTTGTCCTTGAGTGGTCCAACCCTTCCTCTAGTTATCTTTTTCCTCCTTATATATTAATAAAAGTCTTTGGGATTTTCCATAACCTTGTTTGCTAAATATATCTCAAGACCCCATTTAGCCCTCTTAATTCCTTGTTTCAGATTTGTCGTACATTGCCGATATTCTTCCCTAGCTTTGTCTAGACCTTATTTACACTTCCATTTTCTTCTAAGCTAGTCTCACAGTTTCACCTGTCATCCATGGTTCCCTAATCTTGCCATTCCTACCCCTCATTTCCACAGGAACATATATGACCTCAAATCTAATCAACCTCTCCTTAAAACTTCCCACGTATCAAATGTGGATTTACCTTCAAACAACTGCTCCCAATCTATATTCCTCAACTTCTGCTGAATTTTGTATAGTTGGCCTTCCCCCAATTTTGCACTCTTTCTTTAGGACCACTCTCGTCTTTGCCCTTGCGTATTCTAAAACGTATGGAATTGTAATCACTAGTCCGAAATAAATACCCAACTGAAACTTCAACCACATGGCCATGCTAATTTGCCAACAACAAGACAAAAATAGACCCTTCCTGAGTTGTACTATTTACATACCGCTCAAAACCCCTCCTGGCTGCTCCTTACAAATTCTACTCCATCCAGTCCTCTAATATTAACTGATTCCCAGTCAATGTTGCGAAATCAAAATCGCCTATTACCAAAAAAACACCATGTTGCCCCCACATCTTTCCATGATCTGTGTACATATTTGTACGAGTATCTCACTGTTGGGAGGCCTGTAGTACAGCCCCAATATTGTTACTGCACTCTTCCTATTTCTGAACTCTGCCCTTATTGCCTCACTGTTCGAGTCCTCCATAGTGCCTTCCTTCAGCACAGCTGTGGTATCCTCTTTGACCAGACATGCAACTCCTATAACCCTTTTATCTCCCTCTTTATCCCGCCTGAAGCATTGATATCCTGGGATATGTATTTGCCAATCATGCCTTTCCGTCAATCAAGTATCAGTAATAGCAATAATATCAACTCCCAGGTACTAATCCAAGCCCTGTTTTATCTGCACATACTACACTTCTTGCATTAAAATAAATGCACCTCTGACAACCTGTCCCTTTGTGCTCATCATCCAATCCCTGCCTACACTTCCCCTTACTCACGCAGACTTCATTACCTATTTCCTTACAGGCTGAAGTTGCAATTTCCTTACTGTCGACGAACCTCCTCATTTGGTTCCCATCCCTCTACTACATTCGTTTAAACCCTCCGAAGCAGCAGGAGCAAAAGTACCCCGAAGGACATTGGTTCCATTCTGGCCTAGGTGTAAACTCTCCAATTTGTAATTGTCCCACCTCCCAGATAACCAGTCCCAATGTCCCAATAATCAGAACCCAGAACTCCTGTGTATTCTTTCATTTCTACGCTGACTAGCACGTGGCATTGTTAGCAATCATGAGATTACAACCTCTGAGGTCCTACTTTTTAACTTGGCGCCTATCTCCCTTAATTCTGTTTGTAGGAACTCATACTGATATTTTAAACCTATATCATTGGTGCCTACATGCACCATGAAAACTGGCTGTTCACCATCTCCCTTCAGAATGTTCTGCAGTCAATCCGAGGCATCCTGTCCCTTGCAACTGGAGGGCAACATACCATTCAGGAGTCTAGGCTTCGACCAGAGAAATACCTATCTACTCACTTTCCTATTAAATCCCCAAGGACTTAGCTTGTCCAGTATTTTATCCTGCCCTTCTGAACCACAGAACCAGCCATGGTTTTTTTTTTTTAACCTGGCTAATGCTGCCTTCCCTGGTGAGCCATCTCTCCCAACAGTATACAAAACAATATACCTGCTTTGGAGGGTGGTGACTGCAGGGGACACCTGCAGTGACCTCCTGCTCTTTCTCTGCCTTTTGGTCGCCAATTCCCTTTCTTTTTCAGCAATCCTAATCTGTGATGCGATCAGTTCGCTGAATGTGCTACCTACAACTTCCTCTGCATTGTGAGTGTTCCAAGGTGTGTCCATCCGCAGAGTCATCATCCGGTCTAACAAGAGCTGCAAGTGGGCACGCGTCCTATACTTGAGCAGGGACATCAGCTGTGTCACTGAGCTCCCACATTGAGCAAATGGATCATAACATAAATGGCTCTAAGATCTCCTGCCACGTTTACTCGAAAGCTTAACTTGTTCGTAAATTAGATAAATTGAAAAGAAAGGGTTTTTCTTTAACCAATTACAGGATTTAAAAAAAAGAAGAGAAGCACCTTATAAACACATTACAGACTCCTTTTATTTTGATAAGAAGAGGAGTTCGAGGTAGGAGACATTACAAGTGTAGTGTCTCTGGTTCAATCGCTGCCCAAATACATCCGTTCATTTGCCTTCCCAGCCAAAAATTCGTCCTCTCCCACTCCACTCGTCGCTGTTACTGCTGCTGCAAATGGAGGCCTGATGCTCGAGGTAAGACCATTTTTAGTGGGAAATTTAGTGGGAAGTTTGATGATGCATCTCGGGTGGATTTAAATGAATAATGCAGGAGGCTGAGAACCAGAGCAGCAAGACAGCAAGTGAGCGGAAAGTAGAGTTTAATAGAATAGACAGGTAAGGCCAGTGTAATGACCATGCTGAGTAAAATGTGAGTGGAAATGGATAGGTTCAGTATTATCGGAGATCAAAAAATAAGAATGGAGTGTATGGAAAGTGTTGTATTAAAGGAGGTAAACAAATCCAATGGAACTTATATAAATACCTTGTACCTTTATGCATGGAATATTAGGGTAAAAATGAATGAGCTGACAGCACAAACAAATATAATAAGATATGGCATGGTGGGGCTTGCAGGAAAGTGGTTACTGGAAGGTCAGTGATGGGAAGTGACATGCCCAAGGGTACTCATTATTCAGACAAGAAGGAACAGCAGGTTGAGTTGCTGCATTGATTAAGAATGATATCAAGGCTGCATTAAGAAATGACATTAGCACAAGATGACAAATCAGGTTGGATCCAAATAAAGCACATGGAACGAAATCTGTGTCTAGGAGTAATTTCATTCCCCCATCCTCCAAATATACTTTCAAAAACCAGGGAATAACAATGGCTTGTGAGAAGGGCACAAGAGTAGGCAACCTGTGTATGCATATTGACCAGATTAATCAATTTGGCAAGTATAGCCTCAAATAACGATTCCCAGAATGTATGAGGGATTGTGTCTTAGAACAACAAGTCATGGAAACCAACCAGAGAACGGGCTTTTAGATTTGGTGTGAATAATGAGGAAGGAGTGATAAATTATCTGGTAGTAGAGGATCGTCTTGGAAAGAGTGATCATAATATAGTGGAGTTTCAAAGTCAGAATCAAAGATTGAAGACAGAGTCATTT
Source organism: Chiloscyllium plagiosum (assembly GCF_037043375.1). NCBI lineage: Eukaryota > Metazoa > Chordata > Chondrichthyes > Orectolobiformes > Hemiscylliidae > Chiloscyllium > Chiloscyllium plagiosum. The sequence goes on from NW_028270177.1 coordinate 77,341,903, forward strand.
GCGAGAGTTTTAGTGTCGGGCAATGATAATTATACAGGCCTGACGAAGGATGGGCCTGAGTGCACTCGGAAAAAAAATCATTAAAGGGCAGAATATTTGAAAAACAGTAGCAAATATTTAGGAAGATAGTAAAAACACATCAATTAAAGTTAATTCCTGAGTGGAAGAGTAATTCTGAAAAGATAAAACGTCATCCATACCTAACAAATAAGACTATGATAAGATGAAACACATGTCCTGGTGGTACTATCGCCAAATGCTGATCAGCGATCCAGATAAGGTTCTGGGAACTCGGGTTCAAATGCCGCCATGGCGGATGCTGGAATCTAAATTCAACATAAATCTGCAATTAAGCTTTACAGTTTAATGGTGAGATCACTTTCACTTCAAAATTGTGTCTCCTTCTTAAAACATAGAACATTACAGCGCAGTACAGGCCCTTCGGCCCTCGATGTTGCGCCGACCTGTCATACCAATCTGAAGCCCATCCAACATACACTATTCCATGTACGTCCATATGCTTCTCCAATGACGACTTAAACGTACTTAAAATTGGTGAATCGACTACCGTTGCAGGCAAAGCATTCCATTGCCTTACTACTCTCTGAGTAAAGAAACTACCTATGACATCTGTCCTATATCTATCACCCCTCAATTTAAAGCTATGCCCCTTCGTGCTCACGGTCACCATACTTGGAAAAATGCTCTCCCTGTCCACCCTATCTTACCCACTGATTATCTTGTATGGCTCTGTTAATTCACCTCTCAACCTTCTTCTCTCTAACGAAAACAGCCTCAAGTCTCTCAGAATTTCCTCGTAAGACCTTCCCTCCACACCAGGCAACATCCTAGTAAATCTTCTCTGCACCCTTTCCAAAGCTTCCACATCCTTCTTATAATGCGGTGACCAGAACTGTACACAATACTGCAAGTGCGGCCGCATCAAAGTTTTGTACAGCTGTAGCATAACCTCAATGTTCCGGAACTTGATCCCTCCATTAATAAAAGCTAAAACACTGTGTGCCTTCTTAACAACCCTGTCAACCTGGGTGGCAAATTTCAAGGATCTGTGCAGCTGGACACCGAGATCTCTCTGCTCATCTACACTACCAAGAATCTTACGATTATTCTAGTACTTTGCATTCCGGTTACTCCAACCAAAGTGAATCACCTCACTTATGCGCATTAAACTCCATTTGCCACCACTCAACCCACCTCTGCAGCTTATCTATGTCTCTCTGTAACCTACAACATCCTTCGTCACTATCCACAGCACCACCGTCCTTAGCACCGTCTGCAAATTTATTAACTCACCCTTCTACATCCTCATCCAGGACATTTATAAAACTGACGAACAGCAGTAGACCCAACACCGACCCTTGCGGTACACCACTGATAACTGGACTCCAGGATGAACATTTCCCATCAACTACCACCCTTTGTCTTCTTTCAGCAAGCCAATTATTGATCCAAACTGCTATATCTCCCACAATTCCATTCTTCCGCTTTTTATACAATAGCCTACTCTGGGGACCTTATCGAACGTCTTGCTGAAATCCATATACATAACATCAACTGGTTTACTCTCATCTACCTGTTTGTTCACCTTCTCAAAGAACTCAATAATGTTTGTGAGGCATGACTTACCCTTCCCAAAACCGTGCTGCCTATCCCTAATGTAATTATTCTTTTCTAGATGATTTTAAATCCTATCTCTTACAACCTTTTCCAACACTTTACCAACAACTGAAGTAAGGCTCATTGGTCTATAATTACCATGGTTGTCTCTACTCCCCTTCTTGAACATGGGAACCACGTTTGCTATCCTCCAGTCTTCTGGCACTATTCCTGTAAACAATGACGATTCAAAGATCAATGCCAAAGGCTCGGCAATCGCCTAACTGACTTCCCAGAGGATCATATGATAAACCCCATCTGGCCCAGTTGACATATCTATTTTCACGCTCTGCTGGATTGCTAATACCTCTTCCTTGTGAACCTCAATCCCACCTAGTCTAGTAGCCTGTATCTCAGTATTCTCCCCGACAACATTGTCATTTTCTGGAGTGAATTCTGTCGAAAAATATTTATTAGTGCTTCCCCTATCTCCTCTGACTCCACACAAAATTTCGCACTACTTCCTTGATTGGCCCTAATCTTACTGTCGTTATTCTTTTATTCCTTACATTCCTATAGAAAGCCTTAGTGTTTACACTGATCCTATCCGTTAACAACTTCTCATGTCTCCTTCTGGCTCTTCTAAGCTCTATCTTTAGGTCTTTCCTTGCTGCCTTGTAACCCTCAAGCGCCTTAACTTAGCCTTCACATCTCATCCTAACATAAATCTTCTTCTGCCTCTTGACCAGAGATTCCACTTCCTTCGTACATCACAGCTCCCGCGCTCTACAGCTTCCTCCCTGCCTGACAGTTACATACTTATCTAGGACACACGGGAGGTATTACATGAATAAGCTCCATATTTCTAATGTGCTCATTCCCTGCAGTTTCCTTCCCCATTATAAGCTTCCCAAATCTTGTCTAATCGCATTGTAATTGTCTTTCCCCCAGCTGTAACTCTTGCCCAGTGCTATACACCTATCCCTTTCTATCACGAAAGTAAACTTAACTTTAGCGTGATCGCTGTCACCAAAGTGCTCACCTACTTCCAAGTCTAACACCTGGCCGGGCTCATTACCCAGTGCCAAATCTAATGTGGCTTTACCCCTTGTTGGCCTCTCTACATACAGTGTCAGGAAGCCCTCCTGTACACAATGGACAAAAACTGACCCATCTGTAGTACTCGTACTATCGTGTTCCCAGTCAATATTTGGAAACTTGAAGTCCCCCATGACAACTGCCCTGTCTCTCTCACTCCTATCGAGAATCATCTTTGCTATCCTTTCCTCGACATCTCTGGGACGATTCGGAGGACCACAGAAAACTCCCATCAGGGTGACCTACTTTCCTGTTTCTAACCTCAGCCCATACTACCTCAGTTGACGAGTCCCCAAACATCCTTTCTGCAACTGTGATAGTGTCTTTGACCAACAATGCCTCACCCCCCTTTTACCATCTTCTCTCTTCTTACTGAAACATCTACATCTTGCAACCTGCAACAACTATTCCTGTCCCTGCTCTATCCATCTCTCCGAATGGCCACAACATCGAAGTCCCAGGTATTAATCCATGCTGCAAGTTCCGGATGCTTCTGGCGTTGACGTCGACACACTTCAAATCAACTTCTTACTTGATGGAGCCATCCTGTTTCCCTGACACTTGATTTCAGAACTCCGTACTTTCAACCTTTTCTATACACGAACTTCAATTTTGGTTCCCATCCCCTTGCTGATTAGTTTAAACCCACCCCAATAGCCTTAGCGAAATTCCCCCCAGGATATTGGTATCCCTCTGATTCAGATGAAGACCATCCTGCTTGTAGAGGTCCCAACTACCCCAGAAAGAGCCCCAATTTTCCAAGAATCCAAAACCCTTCCTCCTGCACCATCCCTGTAGCCACGTATTCAACTTCTCTCTCTCTCCCTATTCCTTGCCTCACTATCACGTGGCACGGGCAACAAACCAGAGACAACAACACTTTTCATCCTAGCTCTAAACTTCCATCCTAGCTCTCTGAATTTCTGCCTTTTAATTCCCATCTCTCTTCCTATCTATGTCGTTGGTGCCCAAGTAGACAACGACTTGGGGTTGCTCCCCCACCCCCTTAAGGATCCCAAAAACACGATCAGAGACATCATGAACACTGGCACCTGGGAGGCAACACACCAACCGCGAGTCTCTCTCGCGCCCCCAGAACCTCCTATGTGTCCCCCTAACTATGGAGTCCCCTATGGCTGCTGCTCTGCTCCTCTTCCCCCTTCGCTTCGAGCAGCAGGGACATAGTCTATGTCAGAGTTATATGTTTTCCCCTGGTAAGTCGTCCCCTCAACAGTATCTAAAACGGTATACTTATTTTTGTGGGGAATGGCCACAGGGGGTGCCTGTACTGCCTGCCGGTTCCCTTTCCATCTCCTGACTGTAACCCATCTACCTTTGTCTTGTACGGTAGGAGTGACTACCTCCCTGTAACTCCTTTTAATACCTCCCTCTGCCTCCCGAATGATCCGAAGGTCATCCAGCTCCAGCTCCAGTTCCCTAACGCGGTTTTCGAAGAGCTGGCAATAGGTGCACTTCCCGCAGATGTAGTCAGCAGGGACACTAGTGGGGACCTTTCCCTCCCACATTTTGCAGGAGGAACGTTCAGCTGCCATACCCTCCATTCGCACTATTCTAAATTCCCAAAGAGACTGTTGAAAAAATAAGGAACATAAAATAAACTCGTTACCTTCCAATCTGGCACACAGAACCTTTTTTTTTGGTTAGAGCAGGAGGATGGGTGGGCGACACTACCTGAGTAGTGTTTCATGTAACGCAACGACATAAACATATGACTTCCCAGAAGTCCTTCGCTTCTCCCTCACACCTTTCAACAAATGGAGGCCCGACTCCTGAGGTAAGTCCCTGATTGAGCACTCGAGTAAGGGGAAGAACTGTTCTTTGTTCAAACTGTCCATAAACTTCATATTCAGAAATACATCAATCACGAAGCCGTCTCAACCTCCTCTGCTTCAAAAACATTTAACCCCTCATCATTGTTTGAGTACTCTCTCTTGTCTTTTTACTTCTGAAATGTATCACATCGCATTTATCAGTGAAATCTCATCAGCCATTGATCCAGCCACCTGAAAAAAAACATTTATATCATCTTTCAACTAACAATTTCCTCCTCACTATGAACCACCCACCTAATATTTGTGTCATCCACAACATTATTTATCATTCCCCCAATATCCATCCCTCACATTCTCATCATCATCATCATTTATGAAGCTCACAGATAAGACTTGTTTTATTTCTCCTGTTCTTCAGATGTTGTTCAAAGAAGAGGAATTAAGATTCCCAGCGGCTTGTTCTTCCTATTTTGATGAATTTACGGTGTGATGCAGTTGAGGTCTTTTTATGAGAGAGCCACAGATTTTCTTTTTGGACATGGAGCTGAATTCTCCTTTTATACTATTCTTCTCTGCATGTTTTAATCCAAAGGCTTGCTTGTGTTTAATATTGGACTAGGTTGAACTGACTTCCTCTGTAATATTTGGATTTGACTTGGACCTAGATAATGTTCTTTGGAACGTTCCCTGCTGAATGTCCTTCAGAGCTGAAGGAATTTTTCATCTGCTTGATGGACATAGACTCATATGATTGTTTGAAAGATCTGGAGAGATAAGAATAATGATTCAATTAGATGGTGCACACACACACAGTAGGAGATCAAATCATATCGGCAAGCCTATTTGAATTGGAAGCAATTTATTAGAACATATGCCCACTCTTCAAATTTTAAAAATAAAGGATGAAGAATTGTTCTTAGAGCACAATGGATCTTACAGATGCTCCTCGGATTGCAGGCATAGTTAAAGAGTTATTGCAGTTTTTTTTTGCATTTAATGCAATTCATATAGTTTATTAATATAAGATTTTTTTCCATTTTGTTTATTAACATTCAAAAACAAACAAAAAAAATAAAACAAATTCACACGAACATTGTTTTAACGAGCTTTTTAAGGTGCTCTACAAAAACAAAATAGGAAAATCTATATATGTTTCAAAGGGCTTCCTTTTTTTAAAAAAATGCAGAAGTATTCTTTGTTTCAAAACCTAAAGTCTATTTTTATAGATATTTTTATTGAAAATTTAACAGTTTTACAAGTTTACAAAAATAAAAATAAAAATCCATGTATAAACATTGATATAAATCTTAAATAAATAATATCCAAAATTTAACAAAAGAAAAATACCGAAAGAAAAAAAAACAAAACTCAACTAACTACTAATCCAACCAACAACTAAACAGAGTGTACAATTAAGTCTCTTACATTATTCAGATAAGAAAAAGAAAATAAAACCAACGGAGAACACAAAAATTGGGTAGTGAGATACATGCTCAGAATGTATGAACATCAAATGCAACAAAACCCGCATTCGCGCAGGATTCTTCTCCCAAGGGGCCCCGGACCAGCCAGGTTCGCCACCTCAATTAAATAAAAGCCCTTGTTCGGATGGCCGAAATATCTGTATTTATATAATTCAAGAAGGGCTGCCATATTTTATGGAATAATTTGGTCTTTTGGTGCATCATATTTGTGAGGAAGTCAAAGGGAATACATTCCATAATTAATCTGTGCCAATTTGAAAGTCCAGGGGGACCCTCAGCCACCCAGTTTACCAAAATATTTTTCCTTGCACAGAAAGAGAAAATAGAAAATAATCTCTTCCCTGCATATCCGGGGGTGGGGGGTAAATTCGAAAAGCCCAAAAGGAGAGATACAGGGTGCACTCTATTTTCCGTTCCTAAGATTTCTGTCAGAGCACTTGCTACTTTAGTCCAATATTTACGGATCTTATGACAAGTCCATAGGCAATGTACAAGAGTGCCCACCTCTATTTTACATTTGGGACACATTGGAGATGCTCCAGCTTTAAATGTTGCCAATCGATCCGCTGCTATATGCGCCCTATGAAGTATCTTCAGCTGAATAGCCTGAGTTCTGTTGCAGATGGTGATTTTTCTGGCGTTTTCCCACATATCATTCTACGTTTCTATAGAGATTTCTAGTCCCAAATCCTGATCCCATGTTTTCAGCAGATTGTCAATATCTCCCAATACTTCATCATGTAGTAAATGATAAATAGTACTGATGGAAACTAGCCACATTGGCCGTCGCACTCTACATTCTCTATCTGATTTATAAAGACTATCTAGTAATGTATGTAATCTCGACTTTGTAAGTATCGAAAGAGGTCTCAGTTCGGTAATCCGATTTCTGACGCAGCTGTTCAAAAGACATTAGGACCACTTCTTTAAATAGATCCCCTAAACTAGAGATACACCTGGATCTCCAGAGTTTGAAAGTGGCATCTGTAAACGCCGGTTGAAATCCCCATGCTCCCACTATCGGAGCACAGGGGGATGTTTTATGTGAGTTGCCCTCATTTTGCCGCATTATATTCCAAGCTTTAATTTTGTTTAGTATTATAGGGTTTTTGCAGTGATCTGTAATGATTTTCCTCTTGTCTGTTCATAAAAGGTTAATAAGTGGGCATTTTACTTGAGAAGCCTCGATGTCCAGCCAGATTGATTGTGGATCAGACAAGACCCAATCAGCTATGTAACTTAATAGGGAACTTAACTGATATTTCCTAAAATCTGGGAAGTCCAATCCTCCCCTTGCCTTTGGAAACTGTAGCTTCTTCAGCTTAATGAGGGGCCGTCTATGATTCCAGATAAAGGGACCCAACCAGCCATATAATTTACGTAGAGCCAGCCTCGGCAGCATCACCGAAAACATTCTCATAGGATATAGGAGATGGGGCAGGACATTAATTTTAATTAGTGCTATTCTACCTAGCCAGGAAAATGGAAGGTCTCCCCATCGCTGGAGGTCCTGCTTTATCCTTTCTGGTAAATGCACAAAGTAAGCCTTGTATAACTGACCAAATACTGGGGTAATAAAAATGCATAAATATAAGAAACCCTCCAGGGAAAACCGAAAGTGAAAGTGGGATCCATTCACCAAGTGGGGTATCCTAGCAAGTCCACCCATTGGCATAGACTCCGATTTTGAGAAATTAATTTTATAGACTGAGAATGCACTAAATATATTAATAACTTGGATTAAGCGAGGTACGGACATCAGAGGATTACTGAGGAATAGGAGAACATCATTTGCATAAAGGGTAATTTTATGTTTACCTGTACCAATCCTCGGGGCCGTTATATTAGGGTCAGCCCGTATGGCTTCTGCTAGTGGTTCAATTATTAGTGTAAATAGCAATGGCGAGAGAGGGCACCCTAAACACCTTTCCAACGCCAAACCTTTCCAATGTGTAAAACAAATATGACCATTCAACTTTATCAAATTCCTTTTTCGCGTCTAATGAGACTACTACTCCTGGTATCTTTCCCTGATGGCAGGCTTGAATCATATTTAAGACCCTTCTAACATTATTGGATGATCTACGGCCCTGAATGAACACCGTCTGATCCTCCTTTATGATATGTGGCAATACCTTTTCTAGCCTCAATGCTAATGTTTTAGAGAGGATTTTAAAATCTACATTTAGCAAAGATATTGATCTGTATGATGCACAATCTTCTGGATTCTTTCCTTTTTTAAGGATAAGAGAGATATTTGCCTCTTTCAGCGAAGGTGGGAGACAGCCCTGACTGTATGAGTAGTTATACATGCCCATAGGTAGACCAGCCAATATTTCTGTAAATTCTTTATAGATTCAGCCTGAAAACCATTGGGCCAGGTGCCTCACCGCTCTGAAGTGCCTGATTGCGTCAAGCATTTCTTGGATTGTTAGGGGAACATTCAAGACCGATACCTGTTCCAGAGTTAGGTCCAGAAAGGTCAATTTTTTTTAAAAAAAATGATTGCATCCTCCTAGTCCTGTCTTCACAATTCTGCGATTTATGTAAATCAGAATATAAAATTTTCTAAAGATTGTGTAAATCCTTTTATGAACATGCGTCAAAATACCCGGACTTTCCTTGATAGATGTGATAGTTTGCGGGGCGTTCTTTTCCTTTGCAAGAAATGCTAAGTATCTACCTGGTTGATCGCCAAATTCATATAACCTTTGTTTTGCAAATAATATTTCCCTCTCAGCAGTGTGGGTAAGTGTGGTAAGAGCTGTCCTAAGGGCCGTAATCCTTTGCAATTTAATAATAGAAGGACTGTCAGCGTATGCTGTTTCAGCCGCTTTAAAGCGAGCTTCAAGCAGACGCTGTTGTTCTCCCTTATTTTTTTTTTTCTGGGTCGCTAAGTATGAGATGATCAAACTTCGCGCATAAGCTTTGATGGTCTCCCACATCATTGATGGGTTGCTAGCCGTACCTAAATTAATTTCTAAAAAAGTTTTAAATTCTTGAGAGAAGTACCTTACAAATTTACTATCTGTCATCAGGAAGGGGTCCATACGCCAAAGCCGGGGGAATGTCTCATTGTTCCTCGCCTTAATTTCCATATATTCAGCATCGTGATCGGAAATTGCTATATTGCCCATTATACAGGATGATATGGAATTTTTAAAAATCGAAGGGACAAAAATCATATCGATTCTGGTATGGCATTTATGTGGATTGGAGTAAAAAGAAAAATCTCTGCCCTGTGGATTAAGGCATCTCCATACATCTACTAGTCCTAATTCTTTGTTCAGATACACCAATTGTCTAGATCTGGGAGATACTCTTGCAGTACTCTTGGAAATCCTATTTATTTCCGGATCCATAATACAATTAAAGTCCTATTATGATGAGCACCGAGAGGCATCAATTTTGAGAAGGCTTCCGTCATAAATGTCAAAGGATGTGCTTTGGGGCAAAACAAATTTAAAACTCCAATATTCCTCTCCATTTAGAAGAGCTTAAATCAGAATATATCATCCAGATTCGTCTTTTGTCTGATTTAGGATTTTGAAAGGGAAATTCTACCGAAAAAGAATAATAACTCCCTTGCTTTTTGAGCTAAAAGAAGAAAAAAAGGCCTGATCAAATCCACCCTGTCGTAATTTCAAGTGTTCTTTATCCAATAAGTGTGTATCCTGTAGGAGAGCTATATCAACAATTTCTTTCTTGATGTTTGATAATATTTTCTTCCTTTTGACTGGTGAATTTCTCCCCTTGACATTCCAGGTGCACCACTTAGCCGATCGATCAACCATAAATGTCTGGGCAAATCCGAGACCCCTCGGGTGGGGAAACCCTATCCAGGACATCCCGAGCATAGAGCATATAAAATTCACAAAAATAAAGGCTCTCTAATACACTCACATCAATATAATAAAAAAATTTCTAAATTGAACAAAACGTATTTAAATGTAGATTCTCCCCCTTGTTCCCAGGGTGCATTACTTCCTTTCCAAAGGTCCATCATATCCTCTCCCAACCAGTGCCCCACCCTTGACTCAGGCGCTCCTCAATAGGATGAAGAAAATTCACATATATTACAGAGCTAGAGTTAACAGTGAGCACCCTACCCCCCACCACCCACACCAACACCTGGATATATTTTGTAATGTTAATACCATGTGTAAACATATATAACTATAAAATTACAACCTCAACAAGTATAAATTAAATATAATAATACAAAATAACAAGAGAAAACAACCCCGCTCCTAGGGACAGATGTAAAATAGAGTGTGGTAACTACCTCTCCCCACCAACAATAACTAGATCCCCCAGCCTATATATATATATAATAAAAAAGAAGAACAAGGGGGGAGAAAATCGTTAAGTAGAGAACAAATAAATAAATCCCTCTCCCCACCCCCTAGATAATATTGAACAGTTTTGGATAGGCATATGGAGGATAGTGGGTTAGTATAGGTTAGGTGGGCTTGGATCAGCGCAACATCGAGGGCCAAAGGGCCTGTACTGCGCTGTATTCTTCTATGTTCTATGTTCTAAGTAAGGTAAAAAAAAAGATGAATATATATAAAAAAGGGAGGGCGGATGTAAACCGGAGTGGGGGGAAAGCAAACTAACATCGGTTATCTCTTACAATTTATCTACGAGAGTCGAAAAATTCCTTGGTCTTTTCCGGCGATCCGAAGTTATACACGGATCCTTCATGATTAAAGCGTAGCGTCGCTGGGTAGCGTAAGGAGCACTGAATATATAAGTCCCTTAAACACTTCTTTGCCTCATCGAACAGCTTCGTCTTTTAGACCAGAGCTGGGGAAAAGTCCTGGAATAACATGACTTTGGATACTTTATAGATCATGGCTTGAGGATCTTTTCCAAGATTTTTGAAGGCTTCTAAGAGTATCTGCCTCTCCCTCTTGCTCTACAGCTGGAACAGGACCGGATGGGGCCGTTGGTTTGAGCCGGGCCCGCGTATTGCAACCCGGCAGGCCCATTCCACCCTTACCTGGCCTGATCCAGTGTCCAGATTTAAAAGCTTTGGAAGCCACTGTTCGAGAAACGCTGGAAGCTGGCCTTCCTCTTGCCGTTCGGGAAGGCCCAGCAAAGGAACATTTTTCCGACGACCTCGATTGTCGAGGCCGTCAATGTGATTCTCTAAGGTCCGGACTCACTGTTCGAGAGTCCAGACCCGATCCACGGCCGATTGTGCTGTAGTTTCGGAGGTTGCGGTCTTTAGCTCCGCCCCTCCGACTCGGCGCTCGATTTCCTTAATGTCTCAGTCGTGCTTTTGCAGCGCGGCCGAGAGTGAGTCCCATCGGCTTCGGGATTCTTCAATAAAAGCGTCGATTTTCGCATCCAGTTTGGAGATGATTTCCACGAGGCTCGCCACTGTAGGTAAGTCCCCCGGGGCGGCTGCGGAAGCCTCTGCTGCAACTGGAGAGAGTGGGGGAGGGGCTCCTGCTTGCTGAGAGCTGCGGGCTCCCTTCCCTTTAGTCATTTTTACTGAAGATCAAATTGTTTAAATTCAATACTAAACAACTAATTACATTAAGTGAAAGTTATTTTAAAGGATTTGTTGAGTGTGGTGGGGTTGCGCGACCCACTTTGCCCAAGTCTTGGGGGCAGCACTGTAGACTCAGATTTGCTGGGTCGTCGCCATCTTGGATCTCTCAAAGTCTATTTTTAAATGGGAAAATGTGCATTCATTCTGGAAAGTCCTACACGCATTCAGCTCTGGAGAAGACGTTCCTTCTTCGAGGAATGTATTGAAGAGGAATCTTTTTATTGAGTTAATTTTCTAAACAGTTGATTATTTTTGTATGTTTGATATGTATACAGATATATGTTTCTATTTTAATGTCGTGAAAAACTCTGTTAATAGTTATAATGTTATTAAGGCCATATGTAAGGTAGAGAGGGAGATGGCTGGAAGTTATTATCCAGACAAATCAGTCAGATAGACGGGTGACTGTCAGGAAAGGTAAGAAGAGAGTTCAAAAATCTCTGGTGGCTATTCCTCTATCAAACAGGTGTTCAGTTTTTGGAACTGTTGAAGGGGATAGTCTCTCTGAGGAAAATGGAAGAGCCATCGGTTATTGGACTGTTGGAACAATTCTTAGGTTAGGCAGCGATTGAGAAGATTTAGTGTGATAATTGCAACAGGGGATTCTCCTGCCATGGGCATAAACAGTAGATTCTGTGGCAGTGAGCAAAACTTTGGGATGGTTTATTGGTTTCCCGGTGCTCGGATTAAGAACATCTCTGTAAGTTTCAAGCATATTGTGAAAGGTGTGATTTAGAAGCCAGAAATTATCGTATATATTGGTATGAATGACATTTTTGGGAGAAGATTTAAAAACAGTCCGGAGTGAATTTAAGAGATGATGTAGAGTATTAAAAATAAAACCTTAAAATAGTAATTTCTGCTTTGCTCCCAAAGCCAAATTTAAGCGGGGAAGGGAAAATATATTAAAGGAGAAAAATCAATGGCATGAAGATCTGCTGTGTTTTTGATGGATTCAGATTTTTGGGAGTTTGGAATGTCGTTTGGAATAGAACAGACCCATTCCAAAATGATTGGTCTAATCAAATCGGGAAAGCTACCAATATCTTAGCTGGGACATTTGCTCACACCATAAAGACTGACAAGGCAAGTGGAGGTACTCTAAGTAGCAGTGTAAATGGTAGGATGCATGAAGAAAGCTCTGAATGTGATGGGAACATACCAATTAGAAAAGAAAGATGAGAGAATCAGATTATATAGTAATTCTGAAGAACTAAAATGCATTGACTTCAGTGCAAGGAGTTTTACAAGGAGGACTGATCTACTCAGCGCATGTTTCAGATCGTAGGATTGGGACATCATAGGTATTATAGGAACTTGGCTGAGAGATGTTCAGGAGTGGTAATTCAATCTTCCAGGTGTTAGATGCTATAGAAAGGATAGAAAAGGAGACATGGGGTGGGAGAGCGGTGGGTGGGCTGGCTTGGCAATTTTGGTTAACGAATGAATTATTGTTTTAACTATGGAAAGTATTTTTACGAATTCATCCAGTTAAAATATATGGGCAGAAATTTTTAAAAAAGATAGAAAAGATCGCTTCGAAGCGATTGTGCTACATGCTCATTTGTGACAAATTGCCCAGTGAAAATACATTGGTAGAAATTAAAAGTAATAAAGGAAAGAACACGTTGATGGAATTGTACTGTTCGCTCCCCCATAGTAAGGAAGAAATTAAGAACAAATATGTAGGGAGATATCAGTTATATGTAAACTTATTAAGGTTGTAATAATGGGGGATTACAAATTTCCAAACATTCACTGTGACTACCTTAGTGTTAAAGGTTTGGATGGTGAAGCATTTGTCAAATGTGTCCAAGAAAATTATCTTTCTTAATATGTAGTTGTTCCTATTACAGAAGGAACAAATCAAGACTTTCTTTTGTGCAATAGCAGAGTAGGTGACGGAAGTAAACGTGTGGGAATACTTTGGGTGTCCCATAAATTTTAATGGCGTGAGACAAGGACCTTCCAAGTTTGATTGGAGGAGACTGTTAGCAGGTAAAAAGTACGTGTGACGAGTGGGACGTGTTCAAAAGTATGACAATGAGAGTTAAGAGGCATTATGTTCGTGTTAGAATGAAGGGTAGGTCTGGTAAGATTAAGCAACAATGAACGACTAAAGTTATTGAGGCTCTACTCAAGAATAAAAGCGAATCTTAATTTAGATGTAGAGAACTTTATTCAATTAAATTCTTTAAACAATATAAAGCGAACAGGATATTACTTAGAGAGAAATCAGGAAAGCAAAAAGGGGATATGAGGTAGCATTGACAGATAAGGTTAAGGGCAATCTAAAATTGTTGTACAAATACATTAAGATCAAAAGAGTAACTTGGAAGAGGGCAAGGTCTCTCAACGATTAAGGAAGACATCTTTGTGTTGTACGACAGCAGATGGGTAATAAATTCATTCCGTTCCCAGTGCATCAGACAGCCGCAAACACACACTATTGTTTTCACCTCGCAATCATTCAGATTGAACTCTATCTGCCAATTCATCAAGATTGTTTTGTAATCTTAGAAAGCCTTCTTCACTGTCTACTGTGCCACCAGTTTGGTGTCATCCGCAAACTTACTAACAATGTTTTTTTTTAATATTCTTATCCCAATCATTTACATAAATGACTGAACAATGAAAACTCTGAAGCAACCTTTGTGGAACACTGCTGATCACAGGCCACGGTCTGGAAAACAACCACCCACCATTACTCTCTGTGACCTACCATTACGCCAAGTGAAAGTGTTGGAGAGAAACTCAGCAGTTCTGGCAGCTTTGGAAGAGAGAAAAACAGGATTATCCATATTGAGTCCATTATGACTTATCAGAACAGGTTCATATAAGCCACGATATGTTAATATTGTTTCTCTCTCCAGATCCTACTTCATATATTGCACTTCTCTGCCATTTTGTGCTTGTATTTCTAATTTCCATTATCTCTAATGCATTGCTTTACTGGGTGGGTCGAGATGCTATATTTGAACAATTTGCTCCATCCCTGTTCCTGTTAATTGTGCCGGTGAAACTCGTAATAAACTAGATTCTGTTTCTTCTTTAAGATTCAAATATAACATTTTTCCAATATCCACTTAAATGCGCAAATCTCGACAAATTTATTTTGATTTAAAAGACATTTTAGAAATAGCTACACTTTATGAAACAACAGGAATAGATTATTGAAGATGACATCGTCTGTGTCCTTTATTAATAAGGTTGTCCCCTCAGGTTCTGAAAGCTTCTAATACATTTCTAAGAATAATTACAGCGAAAATGGTGGTCATTCAGTCCATCATCTCTGTACCAGCTCGAAATGAGCAACATACCCAGTTTTATTTGATGTAACTCCCTGTAACCCCACTCATTTTGTTTTGTGTCTGTTTTTAAATTCTGATTATCCTGTTCAGGTATAAGCAATCTTATCAACCTGTATAGCCTGTGATTAGATAGTCCATCTGTATAATATAATTCTATCCATCACATTTAAAATTCCTTTTCTATTCACATTGTCTTTCAGCATTCCATCTCCCAAGTGTCACCTGTTCTCTAACTCTGCATTGCATTTCATTCCATTTTTGAGAAAGGGTGAGGGTTGAATAATCGTGACTGGGCGATGTTACTGTACTCCCCTCAAGTCTGCCTAGCCACTTGTTCCAGTCCTTTCTATCATCCAGCCAATATACGATTCGTTCCATCCCTGACTCTTTAATCCTTGGGTTTTAATGATCAAGGTTGTTGTGCATTGTTAAGGACCAGGCCAGAACCCTCAAAACATTTTTAAGCATTTAGCCCAGACCGTAACTGTGATATTTGAAGGTAAGTGTATGGTGCATATTCGATGAGGGTATTTGCTGGTCACGCTGCCGAGTTTTAACTAAATAACACTTATTTACAAATTACGGAATGAAACACAATGAACCGTGAAAAGAGTACCGAATGATTCATCCTATCTGAAACCGACAGGCTTTCCCGACTTAAAGATACTGTTCCAAAATGCTTGCAACAATCCCAATAAACAAACCCCTTAGCATAAATAGTAAAAACGACACAAAAAGCTTCAATGTTACAAATTCAAGGGGCAGAATGATGGGGCAGCGTCCAGCTTCAACAGTGAACCTGACTCAACTAACCCCCGAACTGAACTGACCTGTGCAGCCAGAAAGCTGGCCACGTGCTCTTGATTGTATCAGTTTTATTTTAAAGACTTGAAAGCCTTCTGCCTGAAGAATTATTTGTTAGGTATAAACAAAAGGGCACAAATGAAATATTCAAAATTCAGGCATGTTGGAACCTTGGGTGGTTTAGAACTTCTCTGGAAAATAAAAATCAATGACAACAAAACCTTGTAAAGGGACCAGCTTTGTGACAAAAAAAATCACATTTGACTTTGGACTGAATGCAAAAAAAAAACTGTAAGACTTACTGCTTTAAAGTCAATAAAGTGTATTAATGTGTTTGTGAATTTACATAAAGCAGTGCTGAAACGCATTGTGTGTTGAAGATACAACATTGCCTTATTAGAGCAATAAGAGAAATGCCCTGGTAAATCCACACTTCCTATGTATTGGAGTGCAAATATGCCCATTGTAAATCTATTGGTTGGTGCCTGGTCTACTGGAGGAGAGATCAGCACCGTAACAACGTCTTGATTGCGTTTTTTTGGTGGGAGCAGGGATATGGGTTCGGTTGGTTACAACATTGCAAACAAACACAACAGCAGAATTATCTCGTCTGCAATAAGGAAACATCTGGCATTCTCCCCCACAACTGACTTCATAAGAGCAATTCATGATGGCAAATGAGACCAATCACCAGCGATGTCAGCATTCAATCCAGTCCAGGAAACATACCTAAAGGGGTTAACTAGAACTGTTTGTTCAGTGACTGTGATTGATGTCAGTCTGCATGGATTCTAATTATGTCACTGCAAGATCTCTCCAATTAGTAAGGGTATTATTTCAATGTGTATTCCATTGTAGCGGCAGATGCATCCATCTGAGACTGACAGGGATCAACAGCTACAGAGACATGGAGAGAAGAAATCAGAATCTGAGAGCCATAGACTGGAATTTTATAACAATGGATCAGAATCTGAGAGCATTAGACTGGAATTTTACAACAATGGATCAGAATCTGAGAACATTAGACTGGAATTTTACAACAATGGATCAGAATCTGAGAACAATACACTGGAATGTTCCAGCAATGGACAGGGGTCTATCCTTTGGTTTTTATTATCTCTCCGTGTATTGGTCAAAATTACCGTGGCGGATATTAGGCGTACTGATGATTATTCAGGCTGGTTACTATCCCATGCTCGCTATTGTTGGTGTTCCTGGTAAGTCTCCCCATCTCTTTCCAAATAGTAATCTCATAAACCATGGTGAACTTCATTGCTATTTCTGTTACCTATATTTTGCAAGTACGGAAACTACTGTTTTCAATTTCAATTGCAAACTCCATTCATTATCAGAACTCCACCACTGCGCCCCCAAACTCCATCCTCACAAACATCTGAGAACAAGACTGTTCACAATCATGATTTCCCATTTCGCTTTGAATTGTTTTATGTCTCGGTATCCATCACGAAACCTATCCCCTACCCGCTCCAAAATATACCCAGTCCCTATCTGGCGTTAGTGCTATTGCTAAATAAACTATTATCTATGCCTTGCTAAATACATGTTTCATAGTTCCAGCTCTCTTCTAAGTACTCTTTTAGTTGAAAGTATGTGCATCACAACCTTGTTCGTGTCTCTGAAGTAAATTCATGATAGGGTCACTGTGTTAGAATACTAATGTCACTGGCCATGCAATTCAGAACCACAGGTTTTACAAGAAAGACACTGTTTCACACCCTACCACAGATGCCGTCAGAACCTAAATCCAAATGACAGGAATTGGAAATAAAAGCGAATTTCACTACTATCAACCATAACATCACCAACACTTTGCCAATAAGTTTATTCATCTCAATGATGCGCTTTGTTAATGAAATCCAGCATTATTATCTGGTCTGGCTTAAGACTGGCGTCAGACCCACAGCAATGCGCTTGGCTCTACACTGTTTGAAAGAATGACCACACTGTAACGGGTATTTAGTGAGGTCAACCAATGTTGCCCCTTTCAATGATGCAGACATCCCATTTTATAACACCAGTAAAGGTTAAATAAAACAAAGAATGATGGTCGAGATCAGAAATGAAAAGAACGTGGAAGTGTCAATTAAACTGAGCAGATTTAGCAGCGCCGGGTCGAGACAAAGAGAAAGATAGAGAGAAAGAAGCAAACAAAAGGATTATCTATGATCAGCTGGAATGGAAATAAAGAAAAACGAGATAAATCTTATTTATTTTTCTCCTGTTCCCATGTTGCTGAAAAACGTGAACATGTAGAGTACACATCAAAGTCACTGCTTAAAGTGAGTTATGTCCTTTTGTCTGTCTTCACTGAGTGTGATAATCCACTTTTATTCATTAACGGATGCAGAGACAGTATTTAATTCCCTTTCTTCATTGTCCTTGACAAGGTGTTGGTGAGCTGCCTTCCTGACCCAATGCAGTCTGTGGGCTGTGAGTAGTCAATGCTTACCTCCGTCTAGTTTCATTTCTTTGAGATTTTATAATGAGTGATGTAACTGAGTGGCTGGCTTGGCCATTTCAAACTGCAACTGATTGTTAATCACATTGCTATGGGTCTGGGGTCACACGTAGGCCTGACCAGGTGAAGATGGTAGATTTACTTCCCTGGAGGGAATGAGGGTGCCAGGTCCGACAATTGACAATGGTTTCATTGTTGTATTTGATACTTAATTTCTGATATTCTATTGAATTCAAATGCCAACATTTGCTGTGGTGGGATTCGAATCCGGGGCCTAGGTCATCACTTGGGTCCCTGGGTTAATATTCTAGAGACAATACAGGTCGGCCATCACCTCCTCAGTATCTCCCACCATCTCCACTGGCAATAGTGTTGTTGCCGTTGATGTGGCTTTGCTTCATAAGGCAAAGAAATGTATTGACAAAACATACCATCCTCATTTTGTATTCATGAGAAGGCGAGAAAGTGGGAAGTTCTCTTTGTGAGAAGGATCTGCATGTCCTTGGCCATCATTCACTGACAGAATTCATACGGAGCAGTAAGGAATCAGCACAGTAAATGTGTGGTTTCCTTCATGCAAAGTGATTAAAGTATAAGAGTGAAGACGCCTTCCTGCAGTTGTAGAGTGTTATTTAGACATTACTTTGGGCACTGTGAACAGATTTTCTCTTTTTAAAATGAATGATGTCCTTGCTATAGAGAGACAGTTTAAATGAATTACATCGAACTCATCCCTGCAGATATGGTACCATGAGGAGAGTGTGAAGGAAATGTCTGTTTAATCTGTAATGCTACAAAAGAGTAAAAACTGATTGCATTAAAACTTGAGAGTTATGGACCAACATTCATTATTTCCAAAACAAATATAACATGTTTTCCGCGATACATGTCTTTACATTTGGGCAATATATAGATAGGAAAGGTTTAGAAGGATATAGGCCAGGTGCAGGG
Organism: Chiloscyllium plagiosum; assembly: GCF_037043375.1. Lineage (NCBI taxonomy): Eukaryota > Metazoa > Chordata > Chondrichthyes > Orectolobiformes > Hemiscylliidae > Chiloscyllium > Chiloscyllium plagiosum. The sequence goes on from NW_028270177.1 coordinate 77,361,003, forward strand.
AAACGGGGTGAGCATGGATGAACATTTTGGTCAACATGAACCAGTTTGGGCTAAAGGGCCTGTCTCCATGCTGTAGGATTCTATGACACTATGATAGTTTATGTCGCTCTGTGGAGCCCCCATGTTGGTTTCGAGAGAGCTCCAGGTTCTGAATGAACTCTTATCGTTTCAAAGTGCAGTTGATGTGTGCACCTGTATTGAACGTGATACTGTTCACAAATCAGTCAGCAGCCACCTTCTGATACTGTTAACCATTCCTACCAGCTTCTGACCTCCAAACAGAACACGAGTCTGTCTTCTCGACCACAAAGCTAGTCTATTTTAGCTAAAAGCTGTTCCTTGGTTCAAGGAGACAGAGTCCTTGATTTTTTTCAGAGGGGCAATAAAACAGGACCTGACTCCGGTCAGTCTGGTTTGGTACATAGATGAAAAGGATTTCCAGAAGCCTTCTGCATATATGTAAACAGATAAGACTTCAGAACAAATTGGTCAAGCCTTTGAAGTGACCAAGATAAAGAAAGAAGAGTGGTCAGTTCTTTTATTCGACTGAGCTGAGCTGAGCTGAGCAGTTTTTAGTTGAATCTTGAACTGGGAAGTTCAACAGGGAGCTGTGCGGAACCTCTCTCTCTTTTCTGCTTACCAACTTCAAACTGCAAGCATGTGTTCCATTCCTAATGGGTTTTAAAGGGAATTTGCTTATTGGGACTGTTGTGTGTATTCGGCACAGCATAAGTAAGTGTAGTTGGATAGGTTGAATTTTGTCGGGGTTCTTTAATCTGTTTTTTGTGTTTCATTGTAAAATTTTGTGAATTTACAGGTATTGTTTAGGATACAACCTAGGTATCTTACTCCGGGTAATTGTCATTGAAACTTACCAAAACAAGTTGCAAAGTTATGCTCGCAGCTGCCTGCTGAAGAATGTTTTGAGTGATCTAGTCGAGTCCATAACAGTTTGGGGGCTCTTTGTGGGATTTTAAACAGCGAGTGGTAGGTGCTAGTCTCTTTATTTCGGATATTGGTTTCGTTGAGTAGACAAAGCTTGGGATAGTAATGGCTCTTTCACTCGCCAGAAGTTTTCTGGATGTGGGCGCAGTGACTTTGGAGGTTTTACAATAGGTGAATGACACAAAGTTGAAAGAATTAGCAGAGAAGCTGCAATTGGAACTGACTGCTTCTGTGAGGAAAGGAGAGATAATTACAGCAGGAGATCATCAATTCAACATGATGAAGAAGCCATCAGAATCCACAGAGCGAGCAAGAATTCAATTGCAAATGAAGCAGCATGAGTTAGCAGCGAGGGATAAGGAAAGGGCAGCAGAAATGAAACAGTTTGAGTTACGATGAAAGAAAGAAGAGAGGGAAAAGAGAGAACAGCAGAAGAGAGACAAAATAGAGAGCATCAGAGGAGAAAGAAAGACAGAGCTTTTGAAAAGCAAAAAAAGCCATACACTTAAAAAGGAAAGTCAGCGTAAAATTCTGGAGTTAAAGGCTGAGGTTATACTTAGTCAGGAAAAGATTGAGGATGAGTAAGCATTGACTAAATTTGATGAGAAGGATTTGAAAAGGTGGCGAAACAAATGCAGTGGCCAGAGGCAATGTGGGTTTAATGATCTAAACGAAACTTGAAGGTAGAGCTAGTGAGGTATTCACATCTCTATCAGAGGAGGTATCTGGGGAGTATGAGGACGTGAAAAAAGGCCATTTTAAGTGAGCTTGTACCAAAAGGTTATAGGCAACCTTTCAGGAATCTAAGGAGGGATCCTGGTCAAACCTCGGTTGAGTTTGAATGGATCAAACAGAGTAATTTCGATATATGATTAAGAGCTTTAAAAATCAAGCAAACCTATGATGCCCTTCGAGAGGAAAGCATTTTGGATGATTTCAAAAATTCACTGCCTGAAGTAATGCGAACTCCTGTGGAAGAGCAGAGAGTGATAACATCAAGGTTCGCAGCTGACGTGGCTGATGATTATGAACTGGTCCATAAACTCGGCTTCGCTTCCAGACTCAATGTTAGTCCATGCGGAATACAAATATCCTCACGTGGAAAGGGAAATGTAGATCACAGTGAAGATCATTAGGATCATTTGCCACAGGGTCAAAAAGGAAACCCTTGATGGGGACAAAGAAGTTCAAAGGCTCTGGTGTTTTCATTGTAATAAAGTGGGCGACACAAAATCACAGTGTTGGTGGGCTAGGAGAAACCCAGATGTAGGAAAACCAGCCAAGCCTGGGAGTTTTGTTGGAAAGTAACAAACAACACAAGGGTAGTTAGACAACTGCCTCAGAATGTACAGGATGATCAGAGGTTGATCAAGGAAGATGTGCTAGATCTGCTTAACAAATATACATGCAAGGGTAAAGTTTATTCACATAGGCCAATAGTAATTGGTAAGGAGGTTCCAATATTAAATGACACAGGATCTTCTCAGTCTGAAATGTTGAGGGATGAGGAGATATGCACTCCTGAGGGACTATTGTCAGAAAATATAAACATGTGCGACTCCGGGCCAAAGTGGTTGTGCTCTATAAGTGAATTGTATGATGAACGGGGGAGTGGTGAGCTCTTTTAACTGAACGAACTGAGCTGAGCTGAGCACTTTTCAGCTGAGTCTTGAACTGGGAAGTTCAACAGGGAGCTATGTGGAAACTCCTTCTCTTTTCTGACCTTCAACTTCAATCTGGAAGCATGTGTTCCATTTATACTGTTTTTTATTCGGAGTTTGCTTATTGGAACAGTTGTGTATATTCCAAAACAACATAATTAAGTCTAGCTGAATATGTTGAATTGTGTCAGGGTTCTTTATTCTGCTCTTTGTGTTTCATTGCGTAATTTTATGAATAAAGGTTTTGTCTGTTTTAAAATCTGGTAGTCAATGAAGCTAAAGTACCCCGGGTAATTTTCATTGTACACTTACCGAAACAATTCGCGAAGCTATGCTCTCGGCTGCCTGGTTAAGAATGTTTTGAGTGGTCTAGCCTAGTCCATAACATCTCGCAGATGGAACATGCCTCCTTGGGACTTGCTACAAACCAATCACTTTCCCTCCTCATGGTCAGCAAACCATATTAACATAACACATGTGTACCAATAGCAATGGAGCCAGGAGGAACAACATGGAGCAGTCTGTCTGTTCAGTATCTGCTTCATTGGTTTGTCATGTTGCAGCATCAAAGACATCCTCGTATTTCAGTGTAACTTTTAGGATGGACTGAATGACCTCTTCTGCTCACGTGTCAATGTCTTGCGGGACTAAATGTCTTCCGCCTGGCCTGAGGGCAGAGGTTCAAGGACTTCAATGGGCAACCAATGGTTCCTGCCTACCAACATGTTGTGCTGACTAGACTATCCTCCTGAGTTACAGGAGACAAACAGGAGGCGGGAAGAACACAGCAAGCCAGGCAGCATCATGAGGTATGAAAGTCAACATTTAAGGTTTAACAGTTCTTCAGGATTGGGAGTGAGGGGTAGTGGGAGCTGCAGATAAAGAGGGAAGGGAGTGTTTGGGGTGGGGAGAGCAGCGGGATAGTGAGGTACGGATACGTGGACACAAGTGGTGAATGCAACCTGGTTGGGCGATGGGAAGGATGGATCCAGTTGGGAGCTGGAAGGGGGGGTCGTAAGCTGGAATGGAAGGGAGGATTATAGGCAGAAAATGGAGTAATGACATGGATAGTAAGGTTATTTCAAATTGGAGAATTTAATGTTGCGTCGTCCAGGTGGTAGGATTGCCAGGCAAATGAGGTAGTGTTCCTCCAATTTACGGTCTGCCTCACCAAGGCAACAGAGGAGGCCAGGCATGGATATGTCGAAAAGGGATTGGAAAAAGGAATTCAAATGGGCGGTAACTGAGAGGTCATGTTGGCCCCTGCAGGCTCGGCTGTGATGCTCGGTGATATGTGCCTTTAGTTTATGTTCGGTCTCCCCGATGTAGAGAAGACCACATCGGGAGCACCTGATGCAGTAAATTCGTTTGGAAGAGAGGCAGGTGAACCTCTTTCTGAACTGCAAGTACTGTTTGAAGCCCTATAAGGAGGTGGAGGAGGTGGTGTTCCAGCAGGTGCATCTTTTGCGGTTGCAGGAGAAGGTACCTGGTGGTTATGGGGGAGATTGGTGGGGGGTGTGGCACGATAATGAAGGGGAAAGTCTTCTGAGAGATGTGCCAGGTGGTGGAATCCAAACCTAGTTTACTGCATCTGGTGCACCCGATGTGTTCTTCACTGCATCAGGAAGACCAAATGCAAATGACGTGAATGTTTTGCTGAGTATCGCAGTTAGGCTTCTCAGGGCTGACCTGACCTCCCAGTCACTTTATATTTCAAGTCTCCCTCCCAATCCCTTTCTGACATGGCCATCCTTGACCTTCTCCATTGCCACAATGAACCAAACCATAAATTGGAGGAACAAGATCTCATATGTCACCTGTGCAGCCTCCACCCCAGGGACTCAACACTGAATTCTCCAATTTCAAATAGCCTCCCTTCCAAACCTCCGCCTCCCTTCCAAGACTGTCCTCTCCCTTCCCTTCCTCTGATCAACCCTTCAACCAGCTACCAACTGTATTCAGTTCTCCCATCACCAACCGGCTGATACCCTTTATCTGTGTTCACTTATGCCCATCTCGCCACTCTGCCTCCTCCCCCCTCACCGCCCCTTTATCTATAGACCCCCTTACTCCTAACCACAGTCCTGACGAAGAGTTATATCCTAGGCGTTCATTTCTCAACGTCTTGACGCTGCCTTGCTTATTCTGTTCTTACAGCCTCCTGTATGTCTATTTTGGATTCCAACAGCTGCTGTTTTTTTAAATTGTCTTCTTGTGGGATAGGCCGGAGAGAGGAAATGCGTTGAGCCTGTTGTTATCCAATAGATCTGATGGAATGAATGGCTTTTTTACATTACTGTGAAACCAGCTAGAGTTGCTCTAGGGGTTCCTTTTTTTTAACATGAAAATGTTTAGTGCCCAGCAATGCTTTTGATTAATGTTACCTATACATTAACAGCACAAACTTGAATGTTGTCCAGTTATTATACTTCAGTACCTGAGGAGGTGACTCATTGTTATGAACATTGTATAATCTTCACAGAACATCCCTACCTCTGATAGTACGGCAGAGGGAAAAACATTGATGAAGCAACTGAAGATGTTTGTGCCGAAGAAGCTACCCTGAGGATTGCCCACAGAGATATCCAGGGACTGAGAGGATTCATGTCCACCAGCCACATTGTGTTCTGAGTGACCCCACCAGCGGGGAGTTTACAAATGATTCCCATCAAGTTCAATTTTAATCAGTCTCCTTGACATCTTGCTCAATCACATACTGCCGTGATATCAGGGCCAGTCACTTTACGCTCTGTTCATATCTTCTATCCATGTCAATAGGCCAAGCAATATGTGTGAGGTGTGTTACCTTCTCTCAGAAGTTAGTGACAGTTGGGACCAGACAGTTAGGGGAGGCTACATCACTGAACTATTTGGGGGGTGCGAACGGGTGTCAATGGATTGTGACACATCAGAGAGTGGAGGGCTACAAAAAATTGGACATGAAAGAGAAATTGCGTCCCAAATCTTCTCTAGTATGATATTGGTTGTCGCTAAGCTATCACTACTAACTTCCTCAAGTTCCCAAGTATTCATGTATTTCTCCACGGTAACCATAGAGTAGAAATATTCGTTGAGGACTTCACCCATCTCTTATGGTTTCACACATGCTTGTCCACTTTGATCTTCGAGGGGTCCTATTTTCTCTGTAGCTATTGCTTTTCTTTTAATATATTTCAAGTAGCTTTTTGGATTCATCCTAATCTTCTCAGTCAATTATCTTTCTTGCCCCTTTTTCAACCTACCGATTTCCTTCTTCCATAGACTCTTGTATCTCTTAGAAACCTCCATGGATTCCCTTGATCCCAGCTGCCCTGGACCTGAGCCAGACCCCAAGTTTGAACATGCACATGTGGACCTGTTTTGTCCCTCTCCATAACTATTTGAAGATTAATAGAACAGTGATTACTGTCCCAAAGTTCTCCTCCACTATTAATTCAATCACCTGTCCAGCCCTATTTCCTCAGAAAATTTCGAGTTTTGTCCCTTCCCGAGTAGGACACTCGATACACTGCTTGAGGAAACATTCCTGATGCATTTACAGATTTTAGATCATCACAATAATGTTTCTCCTAGCTCTCAGCAATCACACTGCAGGACCTCGTCCCTATTCTACGGGTACCATTTGTGCCAACGTGAATAATGATTTCTGGCTGCTCACCCTCACCTTTGATAGTGTTCTGCAGCCACTTGGAGACATCCTGGACCCGAGCACCTGGGAGGTAACCCACCATCCTGGATTCCTATTTGTGGCCACAGAATCTCCGATCTGTCCCTCTTTAACAAATGCTCCTCCTCTCTCGAACGTCCTGTTTACCTTTACTCTTTCCCGCTGTGCCCCAGAGCCAGTGGTATTACCAGCAACCTGGCTACTGCTGCTTTCCCCTGAACGGTCATCATTCTCAACAATCCAAAACGGTATACTTGTTTTCGAGAGGAATAGCCACAGGAGATTCCTGCACTCCCTGTCTTCTCCCTTTGCCATTCCTGGTGGTCGCCCTTCTACTCTCTGCCTGGAACACGACAGGACGCAAGGAACGCCTGTTGGATTAAATTGTGTTTATTTAAATACAACAGGACTGACAGGTAAGGCTGGGTATAAACGATGACTGAAGATGTTGGAAACCTGATTCTGGATTAGTGGTGCTGGAAGAGCATAATATATCAGGCAGCATCCGAAGAGCAGTAAAATCTGACGTTTCAGGCAAAAGGCCTTCATCAGGAACACAGCGAATGAACTCAGGGTGATGAACATTAGACTGGAATATTACAGACATTAAAGGAACATAACTAGGGGCGTGTCTTGGGTATGGCCACCACACTTAAGCACTTATCTGTGAAGTTCTCAGTATTTTGAATGACCCTGACTGCATCATAGATTAGATTACCTACAGTGTGGAAACGGGCCCTTCAGTCCAACAAGTCCACACTGACCCACTGAAGAGCAGCCCAACCAGACCCATTCCCCCACACACAACGCAATGGGCAATTCAGCATCACCAATTCACCTGACCTGCACATCTTTGGACTGTGGGAGGAAACCACAGCACCCAGAGGAAACCGATGCAGATACGGGGAGAATGTGCAAACTCCACATAGACCGAGGCAGGTTTTGAACCCTGGTCCCTGGTGCTGTGAGGCAGCAAAGCTAACAACTGAGCCACTGTGTTGCCCAGCTCCAACTCCCTAACACGGTCTCCCTTTAAAATACAGGAGGTGGTCATTGGCTAATATGTATGAATCAGCTCCAAAAATGCCTCCCAAGCACCTCCCATTTGCCAGCCCGCTCTCTATTGCCCGTGACATTCATGATTTCCAAATACATATCCAGTTCTCTTTTGAATCTTCATCCACAACTTTCACAGCCAGTCAATTACAGTTCGTAACAACTCTCTAAATAAGGACATTTTTCCTTATTTCACTCCTAGCTCTTTTGCTGACAACCTTGAAATTAGATGTCCTTGATGATGTGATACCAAATAATAGAGCATTCTTTTTCTACTCTGCAACTTTTTTCATACTTTTGAACTCTGCAATAAATTCACATCTTTTTCTATTCTGGTCCAGGAACAATAAGCCTTGCATGAACTATAACAAACACTACAACGGAAAACAAGCAGAAAACTAGTCACCAGGATATATGAACATCAACTAGCCACAAAAGACATGATACCAACACTATATTCTTACGTACTGATGAGGAAGTACGCCACTTTGACTGGGTCTGCATATCCATCCTAGGACAGGCCAAACAGAGACAAGCACTAGAATTCCTAGACACACGGCATTCCAACTGGAACTCCATCAATAAAGACATCAATTTAGACTCCATCTACCACCCTCTGAGAAAAAGGGCAGAAAATTACATTACAGGAAATTAGATTACCAACTCAAGGCAACCGAAACACCTGAATAGAAAGTGGGAAATAACACCAGCAGTTCACTGGAAGCTCAAGTACTGATCAGTCAATGGAACAAAAAAGGAACTACCATTCGCTATTGCTTCAGAATATATCAGAGTGTTCATGGCTGCCACCATATAGAATCATTGAATGAAAATGAAAGCCTGCACTACCAAGTGCACATCCAAAGGCTTTTTAAAAGGTTTGTGAGATTACCTGCTCAATCACCCGCCTAGGCAATGAATTCCAGACACATGTCACCAGGGGAAGAACAGAGGCTCCTTGGTTAGCACTCCTGCCTTAGAGCGCTGGGGACCCAGGTTTGATTCCAGCCTCGGATGACTGCCTGTATGGATTTTGTACAATCTCCTTGTGTCTGCGTGGTTTCCTCTAGGTACTGCGGTTTCCTCCCACAATCCAAAGATGTTCAGGTTAGGTGAATTGGCCATGCTTAATTGCTCATAGTGTTCAGGGATGTGTAGGTTAGATGCATGAGTCAGGAGTAAATATAGGAGGAACTTGTTTGGGTGGGTTATTCTTTGGAGGGTCAGTGTGGATTTGTTGGGCCGAAGAGCCTATTTCCACACCGTAGGAATTTTATATTCTATGTGTGTGCCACCCTCTCAGTTCAAAAGAGGCTCACAAATCCTCTCTCAATCTCCTGCCTTTCACTTTAAGTATGTATCCCTTTGTTTTTGACCTATCGAGTAAGGGAAACAGCTGCTGTCTGTTCATCCTCTCCATTCCCCTTATGCTCTTGTACACCTGTACCAGGTTCCCTCCTCAACCTTTCCTGTTGCAATGAAAAAATGAGTTAAATTAGCCCTCGCCCTTCACAGTTTGAGTACTCACTTGTCTTGTTAATTCAGATGTGCATCACCTCACATTTATCAGTGTTAAACTTCATCTGCCATTAACTAGATATAGAAATCATCTGTTTATATCGTCCTGTAGTCTAACCCTTTCCTCCTCACTGTGAACCACCCAGCTAATCTTTGTGTCATCCCCATTAGTTATCTTTCCACTGCCATCCATCTTCCACATTCTCACTATCATCATTTATGAACATCACAAACAAACCTTGATTTCCTTCCTGTTCTCCACATGTTATTTACAGAAAAAGAATTAAGAATTCCAGTCTCTTGCTATTCCTATTTTGAGGAATTTACAAAGTGATGTAGTTAACGCCTATAATGAGGGAGCTGCAAATAGCATTTTCGACACAGAGTTGAATTCATCTTTTGCACTCTGCCCCTCAGCATGTCTTATTCATGAAGCGTGTAACTAATTTAGGATGAACTAATGTTTGGCACCTTGCACTGGAACATTCGCCTTTTGTGTGGCACTGTTCTTTGTAACAAGAGTCAAAACTGAAGAATTTTTCATCTGCAGGATGGACACAGATTCATTGCTTGAATCAGCTAATGGGATGAGGATAAATACTCAATTAAGTTTTACGTTATAGACAAACTGCAGGAGATCAAGTCATATGCTCATGTCGACATTAAATTGGAAGCAAATACATACTGTTAAAAAAATCAAAAATGTTGAGACACCATACCAGAGAAAAAAAAAAGTCATCTGCATTTGATGGAGATACAGAAATACAGAGTGAATGTGCAATCTCAACAAGAATCAAGTCATAGAAAAAGAAGTCCATCACATCTTAATTTTAAATGGAACCAGATTCCAATTTACCTGAACAGTGACGTTTTTCACCCAACCTCACTTCTGCTAAAGCAAGTATTTTACCCCCACTAAAACTTAATTAGCCATTCTTCCCTCACCTTCCTACTTTGTTTTTACACTCCTACTTCCCTTGCATTACCTCTTCTACTGCTACATACTCTTCAACTGATGATATCTCTTACATCTTTCTTCTCCCACTCCCATTGTAAGTTACACCGGTTCCCTATTTACTCCCACTTCCAATGGCCATTCCTTTCCATTTTTGCTTTCCAACTGGGGTAATGGGAACTGCTGGCTTCTGTGCAGCTATTGGTCATCATTGAATGATGAGATTGGGATGATCAATGTCCAATAGGAACAGACATCAGTGTATGTCTGTCACTGTCCAATACAACGTGTAAACGATGTTTTCTTTCTGTCTCTGTGTCACAACGCTTAACTAAACAGCCTCATCCCAATAGGACAAACCTCTCCTCAGAATCAGAAGTCCCTGCATCAGTTTTTCCTTAAATGTTGTGAGAACATTGACCACATTGTTCAAACAAGCCGTGTTCTATCGTTTTGCTCTTTATTATTTTAACTGATTTTCCAATGTCATTTGAGGTGAGATCAGAGTAACTTCCCTTGCATCAAAGTAATATTTGATTTATGTAGCATCATTGACCCTCAGCAAACTGTGGTCAATGGGAATCAGAGGAAATTCTGTGCTGGGAATTTCCTCAATGAACAATGAGACCTTCCCTAGAGCTATTGGGGATGACAAATAAGCTCTGCCTTTGCTGGTGCCTTCGAAAACCATGGATGGATTTGTCTTACTAATAACATCAAGATACATTCTGTTTTCACGGGTTGGTCTAAAGTCTCAGGAATGTAAGACCTTGCAGGTTGAGTGTCACCCCAATGAAATCAGAGCATTACAATAAGATAACGATTCCGATTATTTTCAACCAGATAATTTCTGAAGACTGATCGTGCGATGTCAGTGCCACTGAGATCAACATTTTCTCGTTCAACAGCGTCACATCACATTGGCTTAAGGCAGCACCATTCCCCAATTCTACTTCATTCTCCAGTTCATTCGCCATGCTCGCCAGATATACGAGGCCCACAAGATGAAACAACTCAGAGATGCCTATGAGCCTCTGGAACCTGCCACATCACCCATGCCCTGCACTCTGAGTCCATCCCCTCCCCCAAGCCCACCTCCTGTCATGTATTAACCATCCCATCTAACCTTCCACACTCAAATGCTGAATGTTTTGTACGCAACAAAGGTATCAGCTTTATCCCTCTGTGCCCTCACTTTAATGAATTTCAAGCACGACATAATGTTGAACTCCTCTTCCACCGCCTTCTCCTCGGTGTCCATTTCTTTCGGCAAGAGTCCACTCCCAATCCCATAGCCCTTTCGCCCAGCTCCAACACTCTCCCTCCACCTGGACTAATTTCTCTTGCGTTTACTTGAACTCAATCTGTTCATGAACAACTCTCCATGTGACACTGTTTGTCTTAATTTCTCTGCATCCCCCTCACCCTATCCAACCTATCACCGTCTGAACAGACTACGCTGTATGATTCGATCCAACCCTGATTGTATTATTCAGCCTGTGCCGATAAGGGTGGAAACGTTCATCGTTTCCAATTTGCACCCCTTCCTCACTTTTATCTCATCTATCTCTGACTCCTCCCTTCCTTTCCTCGACATTTTTGCTTCTATTTCTATGGATAGACGGTTACTGATATCCAGTATTAACCCACCGTCTCCCACAGCTACATGAAGTACACATCCTCACATAGTGTTTCCGGCAAAGACTCCATTCCATTCCCCCAGTTCCTCCGTCTCCACTGCATTGCTTCTGATGATGTCAACTTCAAAAATGTGGCCTCTAAAATGTCCACCTTCTTCCTCAACCGAGAATTCCCCAGCACTGTTGACGACAGGGCCCACAATCTGTTCTGACCCACCTCCTGCACATCTACCCTCAGTCTCCCTCCACCTTCCTGCAACAGCGTTCGAGTTCCCCCTGTCCTTACCTACCATCCCACCAGCGTTCATATGCAGAAGATCATCAGTCTGCATTTCCTCACCTCCAGCGAGATGCCACCACCAGACACATATTTGTCTCCTCTCCCTTTTCCGCCTTCAAAAGGGACAATTTTCTCCAGGACACCCCAGTCCGCACTTTAATAACTGCCAAAACCTCTCCCCAGTTCCCCCACCCCTCACCACAGGTCCACTTCACTTTCCCCTGCCGGTGCTGTTACATTTTCCCATTTACCTCCTCCCTCCACACTCTGCAAGTGCCCAAACATACCTCCCAGTGAAGCAGCATTCTACCAACATTTCCCACAATCTAGTCTATGACATTCGCTGCTCACAATGTAGTCTGCTTTACTTTGGGGAAACTAAAGGTAGACTGCGTGATGGGAGATTTGATCAATATCCAAGTTGTACCTATGCAAAACACCCTGAGATTCCAGTTTCCTGACAGTTTAATATCCCATCCTGTTCCCTGGCCAATATCTCTGTGGCAGGCTTACTGCAGTGTTCCAGGACATTTCAACGCAAGCTGGAAAAGCAACACCTCATTTTCTGCAGACGGACCCTGCAGCCATTTAGACTCAAAATAATGTTAAATAACTTTAGCGACTGAACTCTCCAATGTCCTCGTCCCCTACCCATATACCAGGCCGAGTTCTCGCATCGCCTTCCATTACTCACCCCCTATTGTTCGCGCCTAACTGTCTCCATTAACAGCTATTCAGCCTTTGCTGTATAGAAACCAACATTTTCAGGGCTACCATCCGCTCTGAGGAAGGGTCACCGAACCAGAAACGTTAACTCTGATTTCTCTGCACAGAAGCTGCAGACCTTTTGCAGCAACTTCGTTTTTTTTTCAACAATGTCGCACAATGATTTTGTCCCACAATGCAATACGTCATCGATATTTGGAGCCCTGTCAAACATAGGGACTTTGTAATTTCTCATTTAATGTTCATTACAAATTACTCGAGATTCAATTGAGACAGCAGCTTTGCTGTCAATTTATCACAGTTCAGAAAGAAAAAGAAATCGAAAGAGCTGGAGGGAAACTCAGCCGGTCTGGCACCCTCTGAACAGAGATGCACATAATTAACATTTGATTCCAATATGACTTTTTCAGAACAGTGTCACATCATATTCGATATGTTAACTCTGTTTCTCTCTGCAGATACTTCCTCATCTGTTGCATTTCTCCACCATTTTCTGTTTGTATTTAATGTTTCTGTATCACTATATTTCATGTTTCTTGACAGGGCTACATGCTGAATTTGGTTATATATGGACAATGTAGTCCTTTCCTGTTGCTGTTACAGTTGTTGTGTCTGTGACACCTGTATTACGACCTAAATCTGTTTCTTCTTTAAGATTCAAAGGAAAAAAAAGAACATTTTTCTGAATATTCTGTAAATCTCAGGAACTCCACTTTGTTTGAAAATATATTTTAGAGGCAGCTGAAATTTCATAAGATAATAGGAATAGATTATTGATAGTGGAGCACTCTGTGTCCTTCAATGGACCGGCTTGTCTACCCCCTCTCCAAAGGTTTTGATTACATAACACAGAATTATTTACATCAAAAGTGGGGGAAACTCAGCCCATTGTCTCTTCCAGCTTAGAATGACTATATCTCTACTGTTAGTCTCCTGTATTATCCCCATTGTCATTCCCATTTTACTATTAGTGTCTGCTTTTAATTTTACGTTTACTGCCAGATATGAACAATATGATCAATCTCAAACAAAAAGATAAACAGATCTTAGAGGGCAAACTCAGAAGGTCTGGCAGTATCTGTGAAGAGAAATCAAAGTTAATGTTTCAGATGCGGTGACCCTACTCAATCTGTATTCCCAATGATTAAATGGTGTGTATATACAATATAGTTCACTTTATCACGTTTAATATTATCCTTTTAGTTCACATTGTCATTCAACATTGCATCTCCCAAATATTGGCTGTTTCCTTGTTATGCACTAGATTTAATTCTGTCGATCAGAAAGAGTGATAATGACAGAGGAATATCATTGTACTCCCCATACAGTCTCCACAGCTCCTGCCCCCATTCCGCCCTATCTCCCAGCCAATATCATGTTCATTCGAAACTGACTCATTAATTCATAAGTCTTAATGAATAAGTTCATTGTAATTATCAATTTTGGTTTTGGACGGAGGCCAAAATGCGGAAAAAAATATGATTTACAGTAACTAAAACTGCATTTAGAAGTCTGTTAATTTATATAAATAAATTTCTGAACCATATTCTGTATGGAATTTCCAAAGTTGCCTTATTAGACCAGTGAGAGGAACATTCAGTGAAGTCCACACTTCCTGTCTGTGTTCAGGGCAACTGCGCCCAGTGACAGTCTGTTCGCTAGCGTTTGTTCCCGTGGAGGAGAGATCAGCACAGTAACAACATCCTGATTGGGTTTCTTTTGGGGGGTGGAGGGATTTTTGGAGAGATGATTACAGCATAGTAAACGGAAAACAGAGCAGAATCATGTCGCCTACGAAAAGAAAATATTCTTATTCTCCCACACAACTGACTTCAATATAGCAGTTGGTGATGAGAGATGTGACCAATAGCCAACAATGTCAACATGTCGTCCAGTCCAGATATATTGTGCGCTGAGTTGAAAGCTGGGACTGTTTGCTCTGACTGTTATTGATGTCAGTCTCCATACAATGCAACTGTGTCACTGGAGGCTTTCCCTCTCCTATTAGTAAGAGGCTTCATTCAGTGTGCTATCCCACTATCGTAACAGATGAATCAGCTCCAACAGTAACAGAGATCAATAGCTGCATAGATCTGAATCGGAGAATAACTGACTGGAACATTACAACAATGGAGAGGAGGTTTTCCTTGAGTCTTTTCAAGATTTCCCCCTATTGGGAATTTCTACCAGATCGGCTATCAGCTGTTATCAGGGCTGATGATTATTCTGGGCGGGGTGAAGGGTGTGCTATTCATCTATTCTCGCTATTGTTGGTGTTCTCTACCTCTGTCCATTCATTAATCCCATAAACAAGTTTGAACTTCGTTGCAATTTCTGTTATCTATATTTGTCATTGAAAGAAACTATTGTCTTCAGTTTCAATTGCAGTCTCCATTCATTGCCCATGAATTGCATACCACTCCCTCACAAACATCTGCGAACAAACTGTGCTCAACCTCGAGATCCCTTTTTGCCCTGAACTGATTTATGTCTCGTGTTCACTCTGTCACCAAACCTGTCCACTCCCAGCTCCTAATATCCCCAATCTTCATGTTTGTGCCAGTGCTGTTGCTGAACAAACCATTGGCTGCACGTTGGTAAAATTCAGACTTAATGTTTCAAACTCTCTTCTGACCATTTTTCCAATTACAAATATTTCAATCACAAAATTGTTATTGTCTCGGATGTTAATTCGTGATTAGGACAATGTATGAATGTCACTGGATGTAATTAAGAAGCAAAGCTAATTAAACGAAAGATATTGTTTCAAGTGATTTGATTCAAGTCCTACAACAGCTGGTGACAGAACTTAAATAAAAATGTTAAGAATTGGAATAAAAGTGAATTTCCCGAAAAACAAACATAAAAGCAACATTTTGTCTGAAAACCTTCTTCTTTCACTGTTCACCTTCGGTTAAGAAATCTAATGTTATTACCCGGTCTGGGTTAAGTGTGACTTTAGATCCATGACAATGTGCTTAACTTTATGTTGGATTGTGGAATGGCCTCAGAGTCAGGGCAACTAGTGATGGTCACTAAAGACTGCCCTTGGCAGAGATGGCAACATTCCACGAATTTAAAAAAAATTGAAGGCGAAAGCAAATAAGGGAAGATGCTGAAAATATGAAATTATAGAAAGAAATGCAAAGAAACGAACAGAAAGTGCTGGTAACCGTTCCTGAACTGAAAGCAGCTGGAAAGGAGTGTGATTAATACCGTTGACAAGGATGTCTGCTTTGAAAGGGAGGAGGAATCAATAGAGAAAGAGAGATATAGAGGAGAAAGAGCAAACAAAGAGAATGATGATCAGCTGGGCTGGAAATAAAATGTGAGATTCACCTTATTTATTTTTTGCCTTTCCCATCTTCCTGAATATCATGCCCTTATAAATACAGGTATCCCCCACTTTTCAAAAGTTCGCTTTTCGCCACTTCCCTTTCCGAATGACTTGCATTAGGACCTTGTTTCGCTAACCAAAAGAAATCCAAACAGGACTTTCATTTTTACGAAGAAAGCCGTAATAAATTAGTGCCACTGCACTTTACACCATATCAGCTTGCGAACAGTTTCGTAGGAACACTCTACTTCTAAATAGTGAGAGAAACCTGCATATATCTAAGATCATGTTTAAAGCGATTTGATTCCCTCTGTCTGTCCTCCCTGAGTGTGGTCATCTTCTATCTTCATTAACGGGATATGGGTATCTCTAACTGGGGCAGCATTAGTTCATTTTTCCAGTTGCCCTTGAGAAGACCTTGGGTCACTGCAGTAACGTGTTTGATCTGATTTGGTTTAATTTATTTTAGTCAAATGTACAATGGAAATGTTTTCTTTAAGGGTAGTGCAGGCACGTGACCATAAACAAGAAAACAGAGATCACAGGGTCTATGGACAGAGTGAGGCAAACAAGTTTACAGCTTCATTGGTGTTCAAAGTAAGATCGACATTAGCAAGATTAATATTATTTGAAAAGTGAGAGATGTTCATTTGTTAGTCTAATAATAGCAGGGAAGGAAGTGTTCCTGAGCATGATGGTCCATGTTTTCAAGCCTCTGTGTCTCCTCCCTATTGGGAGAGGTTGTAGGAGATCATTACTGTTTTGGGAGAGAGATCTTTGATGTTGCCAGCCTTTCTGCGACAATTACAAGTATAAATGGACGGAAGGACGGGCTGGGCTGTGCACACAACCGTCTGTAGTTTCTTATGGTCCTGGGCACAGCAGTTACCATGTCAGGTCATTATGCACCTGAATAGAATGCTTTGAGTTGCCAGTATACAGAGCACTGGGAGACGGGCGGTTTCAAAATAATTAGATGTAACAATTGGCTGTTAAATTGATACCCACGTTCTGTTGCTGTAGCTGTTTTGACAACAATTGCAATGTAACTGATAATGTTAAATTATGTCCTCGATACCAAAGCCTTGTTGAGTGTATTGTATTGCCAACATCGAAACAATGACACATCACATGCTTCAAACGAATAGAGAAACTATCACCATCACAACGAAGGAGAAAGAGGCAGAAACAAAGGGAAGGAGAGAGAGAACACAGCGAAGGAAACAGATGGACAGCCAGTCTAAGAGAGAAATGAAACAAAACAAGGAAAGAAACAGTCGCATGTGCAGGGAGAAGGGAAGATAATAGGTTCAGGGAAAGAAACAGAAGACAGGGAAAAGGAAAACACAGGGAAACAGACAGTGTGAGAGAAACTGTGAGAGACAATGGCTGAGGGAGCTGGGGTTAGGGTCAAGGGGAGCTGGGCGGAATTGGAGGAGCTGGCAGTGATGACTGGAGAGACCTCGGCGTGAGCACTGTTGGGAGCTGGGGGTAGGGAGGTGAGGATTTATTTTGTGCTGTGCCAAGATGTCCAGGAAGATCATGGTAAGCATGGATATACTGAACGATGGTTGTAAAACATGTCTGAGAGGCAAATAGGTTACGCTGCACAGGGCGTGCGCTAGGCAAGATCAATATGAACAAAATCAGCATTATCTGAGATTAGAGAGCTATTCATCAGTCTAATAACAGCTAGGAAGAAGCTGTTCCTGAACTTGTTGCTCTGTGTGTTCAAGCGTCTGTACCTTTTAGCCTGATGGAAGAGGTTGTGGGAGATCTTTACAGGCATACGATGGGTCTTTGTTAGAACAAAGAACATTCCAGTACATGAACAGGCCATTCGCTGGTCCAAGCCTGCGCCGATCCGAATCATCTATCTCAACCTGTCTCCTATTTTCTGAAGGTCTGTAGCCATATGCTCCCTGCCCATTCATTATCTTTCCAGAAACATCTTAAATGAGCACCACTGGTCAAAGTTCTCCATTTTCAGAAACTCCCTTCCCCTACTACGCTCTGTCCCCTGTTGCCAAGCCAGTTCTTTATCCATATAGCTAGCACACGCTGGACACCATGTGACTTCACTTTCTTCATAACCCGACCATGGGAAATCTTATCAAACGTCTTCCTGAAGTCCATGTACATGACATCTACAGTCCCTCCATCATCAATCAGCTTTGTCACTTCCTCAAATAATTCTATTAAGTTGGTAAGACCTGACCTTCCCTGCACTAAACCATGTTGCCTCTCACTGATAAGACCATTTTCATCCAATTGAGAATAGATCCTATCCCTCAGTATCTTCTCTTGCAGCTTCCCTACCCCAGACGTCAGGCTCACTGGTCTACTTTTAACTGGATTATTCATGCTACCTTTCTTAACAAGGCGATTAGAAACTTTCCAGTCCTCCGGGACCTCAGTTGTGTTCAAAGATGTTACAAAGATATCTGTTAAGACCCCATACACTTCCTCTATCCCTTCCCTCAGTAATCTCGGATAGATATTGGCAGCCTTTCTGCAGCAACGACCCGTGTAAATAGAGTTGGGAGATTGGAGTCCATCATCGTCTGGGCTGTGAATAAAATCTTCTGTAGTTTCTGATGGTCCTGGGCAGAGTGTTGCCGTACCAGGCCAATACACACCCGGACAGTACGTTCACAATAGTGCATCTGTAGAAGTAGCGCATGATAAATATCCTGAGCCAAGTGAGGAAGGAGGGACGTTTTGAACCATCTTGACTGTCACACCTAAATGAGAAGTCCAGGGTAGGTTGCCAGTTATCATCACTCCGAGGGACTTGACGCTCTGCACTGTCTCTACCGTTGATGTAGATAATGGCTTGTTCCCCTCCTTTCGTTCTAAACTCAATGATCAGTTCTTTACTTTTGCCGAATTTGAGAGGGCGTTTATTATCATTCCACCATTCCACCATGTGTCTCCTTTCTGTGTTCAGACACATCGTTGTTTTATATCCCTCCTTGCTTTGGTGATGTCATCAGCAAAATTACAGTTGGCATTGTTTGGATTTTGGCAACACAGCCACGTGTGTACAGGGAGTACAGTAGGGGGCTGATGACACAACCATATTTATACAGGAGTACAGTAGGAGGCTGATGACAAAGCCATATGTGAACAGAGAGTACAGTAGCGGGCTGATGACACAGCCGTGTTTGTACAGGGAGTACAGTAGCGGGCTGAGGACACAGCTGTGTGTGTACAGAGAGTACAGTTGGGGGCTGAGGGCACATCTCTTGGTGTACAGGGAGTACAGTCGAGGGTGAGGACACAGCCGTCGGTGCACAGGGAATACAGTAGGGGCTGAGGGCACAGCCTTCAGTGTACAGGGAGTGCAGGAGCGGGCTGACGGACGCAGCCGTGTGTGTACAGAGAGTACAGTTGGGAGCTGAGGGCACAGCCGTGTGTGTACAGGGAGTACAGTAGGGTGCTGAGGGCACAGCCGTGGGTGTACAGGGAGTGCAGTCGGGGTCTGAGGACACAGCCGTGGGTGCACAGGGAGTACAGTCGGGGGCTGAGGACACAGCTGTGTGTGTACAGGGAGTACAGTAGGGGGCTGAGGGCACAGCCGTGGGTGTACGGGAGTACAGTCGGGGGCTGAGGGCACAGCTGTGTGTGTCCAGGGAGTACAGTAGGGGGCTGAGGACACATCCTTCAGGAGCTCCAGTGTTGAGTGTTATTGTGGCGGGGTTGCAGATACCTATCTTCAGTAATTATGGTCTGTGAGTCAGAAACCGGGGGATCCAGTTGCAGAGGGTGGAGCCGCGACTAAGGTCACGGAATTTTGAGATCAGTCTGGAGGGGATAATGATGTTTAAGGTGGAGCTGTCGTCAATGAGCAGGAGTCTGGTGTAGGTGTCTTTGTTGTCCAGATGTCCTAGGGATTAGTGCAGAGCTTGGGATATGGCATCTGTTGTGGACCCGTTACATCAGTCAGCATATTATAAGGGATCAAGTCAGGCTGGGAGATTGGAGGTGATGTGGGCCATAACCAGCGTTTCAAATAATTCCATGTTTATTGAGGTCAGAGCCACGGCGCGGTAATCATTAAGTCATTAAAGCATGAGCTTTCTCACTTACAAGGTTGATGTTGGTCTTCTTGAAGCAGGTTGGGACTTCAGCTTTTGGATGGGAAAGGCTGAAATTGTATATGAATACCTCTGCCAGTTGGTCCTCACAGGATCTGAAAGGTCAGCCGGGAACACTATCCAGGCCCGGCTCTTTCCTTGATTTGACCTGCAGGAAGACTGATCATGCCTGCAGCGGTGACAGCGGGCACAGGTACATCCGAGGCTGTCGGGATAGGTTTCATCCTGGCAGTCACACAGGTATTCATCATCGACATCCCCTCGCCGACCTCCCTCTATCGTCATCAATACACAGTGACATGGTTGGTGTGAGCACCACTCAGTTAGTGTTGAGACGTAGTGACATCTATAGACTGGGATTGTGCGCCATAATGAAGTAAACTCACAACAAAAGGGGGTAGGGTGTGCTTCTACTGATAGTCAGCGGTGCAGGGAGTGAAGACTTTCCAGCTGTAATTCAAGTCAAGCCACTGCTTCAACCTGAGTGGAGTCAAGCACCTTGAGTGTTGTGTCTTGTCGATGGTGGACGGTCCTAAGGGAGCCAGGAAGTGTATTATACATGAACAAACTGAACAAAGGACTTGAGGGCAGTTTTGCGAAGTTTGCAGATGATATTGAGGAATTGGGGGAGCTGCAGAAAGGCTTGAACAGTTTAGGACTGTGGGAAAACACGTGGCTGATGGAACACAATATGGGAACAGGTGAGAGTATGCACTTTGATATGGGGAATAGAGGAGACACTATGTTCTAATAGGATCCATTAAATCTGAAGCAGAAAAGGATTATGAAGCACTCGTCCTCTCTTCTGGTTAACGTGCATGTTCAGTTGGCAGTTAGGAAAGCAAAAACAATGTTTGCATTCATTTCAAGAGAGCAAGAATGCAAGACGGGAGACATACTGCTGAGAATGTAATGGGCTATGGACAGACGGCATTTGGCCAATTGTGAGCTGTTTTGGACACTATCTCCGGAGAAATATCTGCTGATGTTGGAGGTGATCATGTGAGCGGCTGTGTGTGTACTCGATGGAATTTAGAAGAATTGTGGGGGGGGGGGGGGTCTGATTGAAACTAATGGATTATTGCAAAGATTGATACAGTCAGTGTGTAGAAGATATTTCCACTTTTCATAGAGACAATGACAAAATGGCACAGTATCAGAGTGCAGGAATGGGCTGAATGGCCTAAATCTATTGCTATATCTCATGCCGTTTAGGTCATAGGGTCTATTATTCAGTATAGACTTGTAAGTCTCTGACCTGCTCCTTTAACCCTTGTATTTGTATGATGATTTGACTTCACGTTCTATTCAATGGTAACCTCTGTGATATGGACGGTGGGAGGATTCAGTGTCAGCAAGTATTCCATTAATATTTCGAATATGAGCTGCTATCAGTGAGTCTCATCTGGCGGGTGTACATTCTCTCTACGATGATTGTCATTTTCTGTCTGTTATTTTCGAAGGATTGATCCTGTTACGCCAGTATTGTTGATTTAAACAAAACAGGTGCAATTTATCACAGCACTCAGCAACAATACGTCATCGAATACTGAACACCCTTCTAATAACAGTAAAGTCTAAAATGTTCAATATTAGAAACACTGCTTTCCTGTTCGTGTTCAAATCAGATAACCTGTCCCTTCGAGATGCTCAACTTGGAACTGTTTTTAAAATAGTGTTTTTTTATGTAGGCATCGCTGGATATGCCCAGTATTTCTTGCCCGTCGCTGTTGCCCTTGAGAAGGTGGTGATGAGCTGCCTTCTCGAACTTCTGCAATCTACCTGCTGTGCGGTGACCCACTCGTGGAATTCCAGGGTTTTCACGCAGCAACAGTGAAGGAACGGCAATACATTTCCAAATCAGGATGTTGATTCTTTTTAGTGGAATTTGAAGGTGGTGGTGTTCCCAAAGGTCTATTGCCTTGTCATTCCAGATGGAAGAGTTCGAGAGATTGGAAGGAGCTGTCTGAGGATCTTTGGGGAATTTCTACATTGTGTCTTGTAGGTAGTGCATATTGCTGCTCCTGAGTGACCATGGTGAAGGGAGTGAATGCTTCTGGATGTGATGCAAATCAAATGGGCTGCTGTGTCCTGGATTGTGTCAAGCTTCTTTAGTGTTGTTGGGGCTGCACCCATTCAGGCAAGTGAGGATATTCCATCTCATTCCTCACTTGTGCCTTGTAGGTGATGGACAGGCTTTGGGGAGTCAGGAGGTGAGTTTCTCGTGCATATTTCTAGCCTCTGATCTGCTGTTACATTCATGTGGCGAGTCCAGTTGAGATTCTGGTCAATGAAACCGCCCCCCCCCCCCCCCCCCCAGGATATTGATAGTGGGGGAGTTTAGTGATGATAATGCTGCTGAATACAAAGTGGTTATATTGTTTCTTATTGATGACCGTCATTGTCTGAATTTATGTGGCGCAACTGTTACTTGCCACTTGCCAGCCCAAGCCTGGATATTGCCCAGATATTATTGCTTTGGGCATGGACTGCTTCTGTATCTGAGCATTTGCGAATGGTGCTGAATATTGTGCAGTCATCATCGAATATCCCCACTTCTGACCTTTTAATGGAAGGAAGGTCATTGTTCAAGCAGCTGACGATGTTTGGACTGAGAACATTAGCCTAAGGGACTACTGTGGAGATGTTCTGGAGCTGAGATGGCTGACCTCCAACAACAATGACCATCTTCCTATCTGTCAGGTATGACTCCAATCATGGAGTGTTGGACCGCGATACCGTTTTTGCTTGGGGTCCTTGATGTCACATTTGCAGATTGCAGCCTTGATGTCAAGGGCTGGAATTCATTTCCTTTTTCTGTGTTTGAACCAAGGCTGTGACGAGGTCAGGAGCTGAGTGGCCCTGGCACAACCCAAACTGGGCCTCACTGAGCAGGTTATTTTTGAGCAGGTGCTGCTTGATAGCACTGTTGATGAGCCCTTCCATCATTTTGCTGATGGCTGAGAGTAGACTGATAAGGCGGTATTTGGACGGTTCAAATTTGTCCTTGCGTTTTATGTGCAGAACATATTTGAGCAGTTTTTCCCCATTGTCGGTTTGTAAACATACTGGAACAGCTTGGCTAGGGGAGTGGGATTTTCTGGAGTACAAGTCTTCAGGACTATTGTCGGGATGTTATTAGGGCCCATTGCCTTTGCAGTATCCAGTGCCTTCAACCGTTTCTGGATATAAGTTAATCGAATTTGCTGAATACTGCTATCTGTAATGATGGGGACCACCGGAGGAGGCCGAAATGGATCATCCACTCAAAACGTCTGACTGACGATTGCAACGAAAGCTTCAGCCTTATATTTTGCACTGATGTGCTGGGCTCTTCCATCATTGAGGTTGGGGATATTTGTGGAGACTCCTACTCCGGTGAGTTGTTTAATTGTCCGCCACCATTTACGATCGGATTAGCAAGACTGCAGAGCTCAATTCTGATGCATTGGTTCTGTGATCGCTAAGCTCTGTACGTCCCTTGCTGTTTGTGCTATCTGGCACGCAAGTATTTCTGTTTGGAAGCTTTAGCAGATGAACATTTTATCTTTATATATTCCTGGTTCTGCTCCTGGCATGCCCTCCTGCATTCTCAATTGAACCAGGGTTAATCCTCTGCATTGATGGTAATGATTGAGTGGGGGACATGCTGAGCCGTGACGTTACAGGTTGTGCTGCAGTATAGTTCTGCTGCTTTTCATGGTCCACATTGTCTTATGGGCGGACAGTCTTGAGTTGCTAGATCTACTAAAAGTCTGTGCCATTTAGCATGGTGATAGTGCCACACAACACAATAGAGTTTATGGAGACAATAGACTTCGTCTCCACATGGACAGTGTGGTGGTCACTTTTACCGATACTGTCATAGACATATACATCTGCATTTGGTAGATTGGTAAGGATGAGGTCAGGTATGCTTTTGTACCCTCTCGTTCATTCCGTCACCACCTGCTGCAGACCCAATCTAGTAGCTATATCCTGAGGAACCGACCAGCATGATCAGTAGTACTGTTGCCAAACCACTCTTGACAGTCGACTTTGGAATCCCCCAGCCAGAATAAACTTTGTGCCCTTGCCACATTCAATGTTTTTTTCCAAGTGCTGTTTAACATGGATGAGGACTGATTCAGCTGAGGAACGACGTTACATGGTAATCAGTAAGAGACTCCTTTGTCCATGTTTAATTTCTGTTATTTCTGTAAGGTCTGATTCTGTGAGTATGTCAGGCTGTTGCTTAACTAGTCTGTAAGGCAGTTGTTCCAATGTTGGTACTGGACTTCAGATGTTAGTAAGAAAGACTTTGCAGGTTCTACAGTGATGTTTCTAATGTTGACTTTTCCGGTGCCCATTTCGATGCCAGGTGGTCCATCCGGTTTCATTTGTTTGAAACTTTGTAACGATTGGTACAACTGAATGACTCATTAGAACATTTCAGGGGGCGATTGAGAGTCATTAACGTTGCTTTGGGTCTGGAGTTGCATGTCAGCCAGACCAGGTGAGGACGGAAGATTCCTTCATTGCAGGATATTCGTGAACCAGATGGATTTTTCTGACAGTCAGCAATGACTACATTCTCATCAGTAGATTCTTAATTCCAGGGATATTTTTACATTGTGGAATTGAATTTCCACCATCTGCAGTGGCGGGATTCAACCTGGATCCACAGAACAGGAGCTGATTTTTCTGGATTGATAATCTAGCGGTAATTCCATGAGACCTACTTGGAACGACATGTTGTACTCAGCTGCCATTTCTTGTCTTAACCTTGTTTTTCATTCATTGCTTATGTTATTCTGGAATCTCATCCTTCATAAAATCCTGATTTAAATACACACTCATGAACGTCTTCTCGACTGCTCGAATTTCACTCAGTCTGTTTTGTTTGAACAGACATTTCAAGGCAGCTGTACACCAGAGAAGAGCAGGAAAAGATAATAGGTGATTGTGCACTGCACCTGTCACCGGACCAGCAGGTCTGTCCAGGAAGTATTTATTGTGGGTCAGAGAAGCTCAATTATTATGGCATGGATGGAGGCCATGCAGCCCATCATGGAGTCACAATCTCTCCAACTGCACAATTGGAGATAGAGAGAGTGTGTGAAGAGAGATTGTGTGAGAGAGAAATAAACAGAGAGAAAGCAAGTGAAGGGAGATAAACTGAGAGAGGATTGAAAGGGGAGCGACTGACTTAATGTGAGAGGAAGAGGTGTTAGATGAGGGTGAAGTCAGATAGGTCAGAAGACTGCATTACGATACATAAATATGAACGGACAGAAGTTAGAAGCTTTATTTAGAAATTCCTCTGGACGGCAAGCCCTCTGTCTGGTCTTCATACACTGTGAGCACTGTACTGATACTGGCTGTCATCCCAAATTATTTATTTCCAACAATATCACAGTGCTGGGTTACTGACAACTAAACATAACCCATTAGGCCAATAGATTGGTTCCATGGAGAAAGCAGAGTTTTTAAATAGACTGTGCCAAGAGCAGAAGGAAATGATAACCACCACCCCGCCTCCGCGGCGACACGCCCCCCCCCCCCCCCCCCCCCCCCCGCGCCCACACCGATACTGTATGAGCGACTAGGCCAGAGAATCTCAGTGAGGGGATTCACTGACAGAGGTGAAATCACGATCTTAGCTGTGCGTCAAATAATGATTGATAAAGTTTGCATACCACTTTCCTAATTATGTAATTCACATTTCAATTTATATAGCTCAATATCAGGAGTGTATTTTAATAACCTTATCTCTTTGTACTTTGCATATATTAGTGTGTGCAGAAAATCATGTTGTTCCTGTATTTTATATTGCATAAACACATTTCATTAATATTGTCTCTGCTAATTCCGCATTGTAGATGTATTCTTGAATCTGTTCTTCATATGAGTTATAAAGAGTAACATTCCAATTCTGGTAAATGGGGAACATCACTGTCCCTCCACCCAGTCTAATCAGCCATGTCCCCAGTCTTCTCCGTCTTCTCTCTTTTCCCCAATATCATAATCGCAATGTAATTGAAGTCCATTAAATGACACTTCATGACAGTTCCTTAACATCGATAATATCAACAGCATGACCCACAGCTGCCCTCTCTGATCCTGGAATAACAATCTGATTGTGTTGGCCATGTGCAATTCTCTGTTAACGTATCCATGCCGTTTGTTTGTTGTAACCCACGTTTTTTGGGGGCACATTTTGCTATCACATCATGGATGAGAGTTATTTTCTCAATGTTATACAGATATTGCAGTGACTGATCAGTAGTTACGGGATTAATTTCTGTACTTATGAACAGAGAAGCATGTCTGTGTTCTGTTAAATTTCGGGCATTACTTCCATATCCAAGGCTGACTGAATGATTACACAGAATCAATCTGCCATCTTCAACATTCCTTCCTTCAGTCACACTCACATATCCCACCCAGAATGCAGAAGTGTTCAAAGTTATTTTGAATTTTAATAAAGTAGCATTGAATTCAAAGGGGTTAACTAGAGCTATTTGTTCAGAGATTGTAATTATGTCAGTCTCCATGGATCGTATGCGTCCCAAGAGAGTTTCTCTCTTCTATCAATAAGGGAATGCTTTCAGCGTTTTATCCCATAGTGTGAGCGGGAGCATGTCCAACAGCAATAATAGGGATTAGTAGCTTCAGAGAGAAGGGCAGGAGAGATGGAAATCTGGGAACATTAGACTGGAATGTTCCAAAAATGGATCAGAATCTGGGAACATGGGACTGGAATGTTCCAACAATGGACAGGAGTTTATACTATGGTCTTTATGGCTTTCCCAACCTTAGATATCATTAGTATCGCGGATTGAAGATGTACTGATTGCTATTCAAGCTGGTTACTATCCTATCCTTGCTATAGTTGGTGTTCCTGGTACGTCACTCTGTCTGTTTAGTGATATAGTCTGCACAGATTTATTATATGCAGATTTTGGAAAGGTGCAAGCCAACGTTTTTAGCTCCAATCAAAGATTCCAGTCCTTAGAAATTATAACTAGCAAACTATTATTTGCAAATTACTCAACAATACGCGAGGATAAAACACACTCAACCTCTTTGATTCGTTTTCTCCTGCAAAGTGAACATCTCAATATCCTCCCCACATACCAATCCTGTCCAATACCACCACTAAGACGCCCCAGTCTCCTCCTCAGCCTCAGTTCAATTCCTGAATAAACCATCGTTTGTTCCTTTGTTAATTCCAGATACATCTGTTTCAAAGCTGAAAAAGTGTTGCTGGTAAAGCACAACAGGTCAGTCAGCATCCAAGGAACAGGAGAATCGACGTTTCGGGCATAAGCCTTTCATCAGGAATGAGGAAAGTGTGTTCAGCAGGCTAAGATAAAAGGTAGGATTAGGGACTTGGGGGAGGGGCGTTGGAAATGTGATAGGTGGAAAGAGGTCAAGGTGAAGGTGATAGGTTAGAGTGGGGTGGGGGCGGAGAGGTCAGGAAGAAGATTGCAGGTTAGGAAGGCGGTGCTGAGTTCGAGGGATTTGACTGAGACAAGGGGGGAGGGGAAATGAGGAAACTGGTGAAATCCGAGTTCATCCCTTGTGGATGGAGGGTTCCCAGGCGGAAGATGAGGCGCTCTTCCTCCAACCGTCGTGTTGTTGTTGTCTGGCGGTGGAGGAGTCCAAAGACCTGCATATCCTTGGTGGAGTGGGAGGGGGAGTTGAAGTGTTGGGCCACAGGGTGGTTGGGTTGGTTGATCCGGGTGTCCTAGAAGTGTTCTCTGAAGCTCTGCAAGTTGGCGGCCTGTCTCCCTATTATAGACCACGTGCCCATTGCAAAATAATTGCACTTGAGATGTTTAACTTGTTCTCTGCACAAAATATGAAAGATGGGCAGACAGTGTATGGTGGGTCACGTCATTGGCTCGTATTATAGAACCACAGAATAATAACCTGTTGATATCGGCTTGCCTTATGCCGATTAGAGAAGGCAGTGGGTCATCCTTCTCTGGTCAAGTCTCTGTTTAACTGCAAACCGACGGCAATTTGTTTTACTATTTATTGTCCTGTGGAACAGCTGAAACAGCCACTCAGTTCAAGATCGGCATAACATGCTGGCCTGATCATGGGTGCACACATCCCGTGAGGGCAGAGCAAAAGGAAAGGTCGCTCCCTTCCTCTGCCTGCATCCCATATTCCAACGGCTCATTTCCATTTAGGTCGGTAGCCATTCACTGTTTTAGATGTATTCTTTGTGACTGAGTCTCTTCCAAGAGTGATGTCCATCTCCATGGGCACCTCTGGTGCTGGCTTTATTGATGCTGACCTACAGATGTAAGGATGTTTTTAAATTCTACATCAGTGGCAGTGCATTGTAAATAAATTGTTTCCTGTGTCACACGAAAGAAATGGAGCCAGATCAGTGAGGGAAAGGAATTATTGTGATCAAACCTGCGAGTGTTGTTGAGGCAGTATTTGGGGTATTGTGGACAGATTTTCTTTCCTTTATATGGACTGATCTCCTTACCACAGAGAGAGTGAAGAGGAGTTCCATCAGATTAATCCCTGGGATGATGGCACCATGAGGAGTGATTGAAGGTTGATCTGTAGCGCTGTGAGAGAATAAGAGGTGATTTCATTGAATCCTCAGAGAGATAGACAATTACTCCTTATATTCTAAACAGACAATGATAATGTGATAAATTCCATGACTGCTATTTCACTCAGGATGTATGCTTCGGGATAGTTAAAGTGCCTGGGCGGACGTTACGCCTACCCACCCCAACCCCTACTCCCCATTGAGAGAGACGGACAGGTCCAAGTTTTGAATAAACTCTCACCTCATTAATACAGTGCAGTTGGTGTGTGATCCTGCACTGAATGTCATATTATTCACCACCCTGACAGCAGCCACAATACCTTCATTCTAAAACAGATAACTATTCCCAACAGCTTCTGACCTTCATGAAGAACATGAATCTATCTTCTCAGAGATGCAAGGTGATTCCATAAACTTTAGATCAGAAGACTATAAGACATTGGAGCATAAATTAGGACAGTTAGCCCATCGGGTCTGCTCCGTCATTCAATCATCACTGATATGTTTCTCAAACCCATTCTCCGACCTTCTCCCCATAACCCTTCATCTCCTGGATAATCAAAAACTATCTATCTCCGCCTCAAATATAATCAATGCCCTGCCCCACAGCCTTCTGTGGCAATAAATTTCAAAGATTCACAATTCTATGGTTAAATAACTTTCTCCTTATCACTGTTCTAAAAGTGTTCCCTTTCACCTAAGGCTGTGCCCTTGGATTCTAATCCAATGGAAACATCTTATCAACTTCCACTCTCTCCAGGTCATTCAGTATCCAGTCTATTTCAATTATATTCCCTGTCATCCTTTCAAACTTTATCAAGTATAGACCCAGAGTACTCAAACATTCCTCATGCAACAAGCTTTTCATTCCTATGACCATTCTCGTGAAGATTTTCTGAACATGCTCCTGGACCAGTACATCGTTCCTGAGGTATGGAACTCAAAAATGAACAAATGTGGTCTGACCAGAGCCGTATACAGTCAGTTCTGAGATTCAATTCTTCTCGTAGTAAATGCTCTCAATCATAATTGCAATTGTCCTCCTAACTACTGCCTCAACCTGCAAGCTGATCTTGACAGAACCCTGTACTAGAACTCCCAAGTCCCTTTGCACTTCAGATTTCTGAATTTTCTCGCCATTTAGAAAATAGACCATGCCTCTAATCTTCGTGCCAAAGTGCATGACCTCACACTTTCCAACGTTGGAATGCATCTGACGATCTATTTCCCTGTCCAAATCCTTGTTCAGCCTCTCCGCTTCCTCAATACGATCTGTCCATGTGCCTTTCTTTGTATCGTCTGCAAACCTAGCCAGTGCCCTCAATTCCCTCATCTGGATTGTTAATGTAACAAGTAAAAAATTATGATTCCAACACTGAGCATTCTGGATCACCACTTGTCACTGGCTGCCATCCTGAGAAGCGTTATTTTATGCCCACTCTCTGCTTTCTGCCAGACAGGCAAGCTTCTGTCCATGCCACTACGTTGCCTCTAACACCACGGACCCTTATCATACTCAGTCATCTCCTGTGTGACACCTTGTCAAAGGCCTTCTTGAATTCCAGGTGGATAACATTCATTGGCTGTGCTTGGTCGAGCCTGCTCATTTCCTCTTCAAAGAATTCCAATAGATTTGTCAGGCATTAACTTCCCTTGATGAAATCATGCCGACTTTGCCCTATTTTACCAAACACTTTCAAGTATTCAGAAATCTCATCCTTCACAATGTATTCCGGGATCTTACCCATGACAGAGGTTAAACTATTCATGGTGGGTTTCTTTTTTGTCTTTTTCCTTACTCCCTTGTTAAAAAGTGGTGTCACGTTCGCGGGTTTCCAGTGCTCTGGAATCGTTCATAACTCTAGTGATTCCTGAAAGACATCCACGATTGCCTACACTCCCTCTTCAGCTATCTCCCTTATAATACTGGGATGTAGTCCATCTGGTCAAGGTTATTTACCCACCTTAGGACTATTACATTTTTTCTAGCATGTTCTCCATGGTTGAGTCCATCATACTCAGCTCTGGCCCCTCAGTTTCTTGAATATTTAAGGTCTTACTCGTGCCTTCCACCATGAAAGCTGATGCAATGTAATTATTCAGTTCCTTGGCCATTTTCTCGTTCCCCTCTGCTCTCTCTCCATTATCATTTTCCAGCAGTTCTGTATTCACTTTTGACGCTCTTTTATACTTTATATATCGGAAGAAAGTGTTACAATCTTCCTTTATCTTACTGGTTAGCTTGCCCCCATATTTAATAATCTCCCTCCTTATTTTATTTTGTTTGCCCTCTGTTTTGTCTTTGTAAGCTTCCCAGTCCTCAGGTTTCCCACTGCACTTTGCCACATTATGTCCTTTCTCTTTTGCTTTTATGCTATACCTGACTTCCCTGGTCAGCCATGGTTTTCCCATCCTCCCTATACAAGCCTCTTTTTCCTCAGGATAAATCTCTGCTGTATCCTGAATTAGTCCGAAAATCGCCTGCCATTGTTGTTGCTCTGTATTTCCTGCTGGGCCCGTCTCCCAGTCAGTTCTACCCAGCTCCTCACTCATATCTGTGTAATTGCCTTTATTCAGCTGTAATACCGTTACTTCTGATTCTAAATTCTCCATCTGAAATTGAGGAGTAAATTCAATCATATTATGATCACTGTCACCTTAAGCTCCCCTCATCTAGTCTGCCTGCGCAAGCTGCTCCAAAAAGCCATCTCGTAGACATTCTACAAATTCCTTTTCCTGCCAACCACCATCAGTCTGAATTCCCAGTCCATCTGCATAATAAAATCCCACATGATCACCGTAACTTTGCCTTTTCAACAGATCTTTCCAGCTCCTGGTGTATCGTGCACCCCAGCTCCCTGTATATAACTTCAACTGCATTTTTTCACCTTTTTGATTCCTCAATTCTACCGACACAGCTTCTACACCATCTGGCCTTATTTCATTTCTTATTATTGATAATTGATTCAATTTCATTCTTAATACTGAGACGACTCTATCTCTGTGCCCACGTGCCTATCTTTTCGACAGGATGAATATCCTTGAATATTCAACTCCCAAGCCTAATCCTCTTGCAGCGATGTCACTGTAATGTCCACTGTGTCGTACCTGCCAATTTATGGATGAGTCACAAGCTCATTCACATTATTCCTTAAACTGCATGCATTCCGATATAATAGTTCAGTCCTGTATTATCCGTCGCGCTTCTCATTGTCATTTGTTTGTTCAGCCGTTGGTACCTACGTGGACCCTGACCATTGGATCATTCCTCTCCCACTCCAAGTTCTGCAACTCAGATGATATATCCTCAACCCGAGCACCATGTCGGCAACACGATCTTCAGGACTCTTAATCCTGATCACGGAGAACAGTATCTATGCTTTTAACTATACTATCCCCAATTATCCAACATTTAGCAACGTGGTGACACAACAATGCTGCCTCATAGTGCTGAGGACATTTGGTACATTTCCAATCTCTGGACGCTATCTGTGTGGACTTTGTGCATTCTCCCCGTGTCTGCATTGGGAGCATTAACTCTTTTCTCTCTCCACAGTATGTTTCTGTGTTTGCTTCAGATTTCTACCATCGACAATATTTTTGCTTTTATTCGATGGAGAAATGCAGCAAATGTGACAGGTTTTTGTAAAAGCAGCCGTGGTTCGCGGTTTCCTTTGGGTGTTTAGGAATTTTGCCCGGCCACTTGTCTGAATGCAGTGTCCCTGGATGCCCATTTCCTCTATCTCAGTTCCCTCAGTCCATCGTCACTACATGCAGCCTTTCCTTGTGCCACCCCTGGGACTCCCCACACCTCATTGCCTGGCACTGGATACTCCCTTCACAGGACTGTGCACACAACGACACTGGAAACTTTCTGACCCGCTGGGGATGCTGGGTAAAGACCCTGCCATTGAAAGGAACAGGATAACTAGAATCCAGTTGAATAGCAAAGCTGAGTAAACAGGCTGAATTACATTCATCTGCTCTGACATTTTCTAATCTTCTGTTTATCCTCGTCCAACTACAAATAGATGGTCCATATGTATGCCTTGTCAAACAGGTTTGGTGGCGGGGATAGATATCAGATCTGGTAGTCATTGAACTGATACAGTAGTCTCACTTTCCTGACGTCACACTGAAGTTTTTATTGTCAAGTCTATCCAGGTTAAAGAAAAGACCTTGCTGGAGTTGTTCTGGAAGGATATTTGAATTTTGGAGACATTACAATATGTCACGTTCGAGTGAGGTTAGGAATCGTAAGGTAGCACAGTTAAATACACGATCAAAGTGCTGGTCGGGGAGACAGCGCTTCCGATATGTGGATCATTGGGATTTCCGAGTCGGTAGGATATACACAAAAAGGACGGTATAAACCTGAACTGGAAGCAATTTACGATATGTGGCTTATTGGGATTCACGGGTCAGTAAGATACACACAAGATGGACGGGATGCACATGAACTGATAACAATCTCCGATGTGTGGATCATTGGGATTCCCGGTTGATAGGATATAAACAAGATGGACGGGATGGCTTTGAACTGGCAGCAATCTCCTGGCAGGCAGGTTTGCTATTGTCCTTTGCGAGGGTTTAAACTAATGTGTGGCGGCGGTGGGGGAGTGGTGTGGTGTACCACAGCAGTAGGTCCACACATACAGTGACTGAGGAGGAGTTGGAGACTAATCCCAGTACAGCTAAGACCAACAAAACAAATCAGAGGGCACTGAACACAGTGGCCTGGCAGTCTGAAGTGGGCTGATTTTAATATGAGGAATCTGTTTGTTTGAAGAGATATTTCTATGTCGTTGCATGTCAGAAAATAGAAAGAGATAATGGTTAATTGTCCACTGTGTCCTTCACTGGACCAGCTTGTCTCCCCAGGCACCAAAACTTGTTACTGTGGGTCAGAGAACTTCAAAATTAATACAACACAGAAGGAGGCCATTCAGCCCACCATGCGACCATGAGCTCTCCAACTTGACAACTTGAAAATAGAGAGAATGCTCGGAGATCGACTGAGAGGGAGAGAAATAAACAGAGAGAAAGACCGTGAAGTGAGATAAACATAGTTAAAAAAAACAGTGAACAGAGTGAGTGAGAGCAAGGGGTGTCAAACGAATGTGAAGTTAGATCAGGAGACAGCATGAGGAGAAATACACAGAAACCTTTCTGAGAAACTCTCACAGACTGTAAGCTCTTTGTCTGGTGCCATGCCCTGTGAGCACCATGCTGATACTAGGTGTCATCCCAGATCATTAATCGCACATGACATCCCAGAGCTGAGTTGCTGACTGCTCAACACAATCCAATAGACTAATGGATTGGTTCCAGGGAGAAGGTGGATTAATTTAAATATTCTGGGCCAACAGGAACTTGTAGCCCCTCTAGACGATGCGTGAGAGGCAGGGTGGAATCTCAGAGAAGGGACTCACTGGCAGAGGGGAAATCAGGATCTCAGCTGTGGGTCAAATAACGATTGATAAAGTCTACACACCACTTGCATGGTTTTGTAATTCACATTACACTTTATATTGCTCCACAAAGTAAGTGTATTTTAACAATATTGTCTTTTTGTAATTTTCATATTCTGGAATGCACAGAAAAGCTTTTTTATTCTTGCATTTTGTGTTGAATAAATGCATTTTATTACAGTCATCATCTGAACCGTCCTAGGACCAGAATCCGAGTGAATCCTAACGAGGACTGTAGACAGAGCTTCAAACTGATTAGGAGTGTGTGTGTGTGTGTCTGTGTGTGTGTGTGTGTGCGGGGTGGGGGTGCAGTTATAGGGTTTAATTAGAAAAGCCGAATTAAAAGAGGAGGTCAGAGTACAGAACTCAGGAGAGGCTATTAAAATCTCCAGCACAGACACAAATAGGATAGAGAATCTGGAAATGTTCAACATATCAAACTTCAAGCGCACTGCACAAATGAATGACAATGAGAAGTGGGACGGTTAATGCAGGACTGAAGGGGTTACAACTGAATGCATGCTGTATAAGGAATAAGGTAAATGAGCTTGTGGCACAGAAATAAATCAGCAGGTATGAAGCGATGGGCATCACGGAGATGTGGCTACAATGCGATCTGAATATTTATCTGAATATTTAAGGATATTTATCCTATCGAAATGATAGGCAGGTGGGCAGAGGGAGTGGATTTGCATTATTAGTAAGAAATGAAATTAAATCTATAGTAAGAAAGGAAGTAAGGTCAGATGTTGTAGAATCAGCCTGGGTAGAATTGAGGAACCACAAAGATAAGACAACCACAGTTGAAGTCTTGTACAAGGCTCCACAGAGTAGTCAGGAGCTGAGGCACAAGATACACCAGGAGATAGAAAAGATGTGTCGGAAAGGCAAAGTACAGTAATCATGGGTGATTTCAGTTTGCAGGGTAACTGGGAACATCAGATTGGTAGTGGTTCGCAAGAAAATGAAATTTAGGAATATTTATGAGATGGCTTTTTGGAGCAACTTCTAGTGAAGTCCACTCGGTAACATATGATACTGGATTTAATGACGTAGGATTCGTAAGGGAGATTAGAGTGAAGGTAAACTTCGGAAGCAATGATCAGAACATGGACGAATTTATTCTGTAATTTGAGAGAGAGAAGATAGAATCAGAGGTAAATTATTTCAGCTGAATAAAGGCAACTGCAGAGGCATAAGGGAGAAGCTGGGTAGAATTGACTGGGAGAGGGGCCAAGCATGAAAGACAGGGGAACAGCAATGGCAGCAGATTCCAAGATTAATTCAGGAGACACAGCAGAGATACATGCTGAGGAATAGAGGCATGGTACAGGGAGGATGAGACAGCCAGGGCTGACGAGGGAAGTCAGGGATTGCATACAAGCAAAAGAGCAAGCGTATAATGTGGTGAGGGGCAGTGGGAAACTAGAGAAGTGGGAAACGTATAAAGACTAACAGAGGGCAAAAAATGACAAAGATTAGATATGGAGGTAAGATAACCAGCAATAGAAAGGAGACTGTAAGAGGTTCTTTAGATATATAAAGTGCAAAAGAGAGGCAAACGTATATGGACCACTGGAAAATGATGCTGGAGAAACAGTAGCGGAAAACAAAGAAATGAATGAGGAACTTTGCATCAATGTTCATGGTGGAAGACACGGGTAATTTCCAAAAATTGAAGAGAGTGAGAGGGCAGAGCTGAGTATGGTGGTCATCACCAAGGAGAACATGCTAGAAAACTGAATGGCCTGAATTTGGATAAATCACCTGAACTATATGGACAACACCCCAGCATTGTTAGGGAGATAGCTTAAGAGGTAGTGAAAGTGAAAGTGGTAATCTTTCAGGAATGATTAAAATCAGGAAAGACTGGAAAATTGCTAAAGTGACACTCCATTTAATAAGGGAGTTAGTCAGAAGATGGAAAATTACAGATTGATTAACCTAAACTTGGTTGTGGGTAAGACCCTGGAATCCATTGTGAAGGATCGGATTTCTGAATACTTGGAAGATTTAGTAAAATAGTGCAAAGTCAGCATTGTTTCATCAATGGGAGGTCATGCCTGACCAATCTGCTGGAATACTTTGAGGGAGTAACGAGCATATTTGACCAAGGAAACCCAGTAGATTTTATCCAACTGCTTCTCTAAATTCCTTTGGTAAGGTGCCACGCAGGAGGCTATTGAGCAAGATTAGGGCCCCTGATGTTATAGGCAAGGTGCTATCTTGGATAGAATCATGGTTGTATGACAGAAAGCAGTGAGTGAGGATAAAAGTGTCCTTCTCAGGATGGTATCCAGTGACAAGTGGTTTTCCTCAAGGCTCAGTGTTGGGACCACAAAATTCGCTTTGTGCATTAATGGTCTACATGAAGGCACTGAGGGAATTCTGGCTAGGTTTTCGAACAGTGCAAAGATGGAATAGAGGTATAGGTAGCATCGAAGAGGTTGTTCGGCTGCAGAAGGGTGCAGTAGCACCCCTCTGATGCTCGCCTTCCAGACCACCAACCTCAGGATACAACACATCATCCTCCGCCACCAACAGTCAGACCACACCACCAGAGATATACTTCCCTCCCCACCCCTATCAGCATTCTGCAGAAATCATTCCCTTCACGACTGCCTCGTTAGGTTCACACGTCCTCCCTCCCACACCCCAACAAGCCACCTGCAACTCCCGGCACTTTCCCTTGCCATTGCAAGAGGTATGAAACCTGTGCCAACAACTTCCTCCACACCTCCATCCAAGGTCACAAAGGATCCTTCCAATCAGGTATAGAAAATCCTGTGAGTCCGAACACCTCATCTACTGTGTCCATTGTTCCTGGTCTCCTCTAAACTAGGGAGACTGGACGTCAACTTTCAGAACTGTTCAGGGAACACTCTCCATCGCACACCCAACAATCCCACTTCCCTCTGGCTGAATACTTCGCCTCCCCCTACCACTCCTCCAAGAACATGCAAGTTCTTGGCCTCCTCCACTGCCACATTCTAGGCACCAGACCTCTGGAGGAAGCGCGCATCGTTTCCCACCTTGGGACCCTTCAACTACACGGTATCCAGCGCAATATCACCAGTTTCCTCATCTCCCCTCCCTCCACCTTATCCCAGATCTAACCCTCCAACTGAGCAGCGCCTGTTGAGCTATCCTACCTGTTTATCTTCCTTCCCATCTATTCACTCCATCTTCCACTCTCACCACTCACCTTCATTTAGCCATCGCCTTCCAAGCTACCTTCCTCCCAGCCCCTCCCTTTCATCTCTCAACCCCCTTCCACCCACCCACTTCATTCCTGATAAAGGCTTTATGACAGAAACGTCGAATATCCTGCTCCTCAGAGTCCGCCTGACTGGCTGTGCTTCTCTAGCACCACACTTTTTGACTCTGATCTCCAGCATCTGTGGTCCTCACTTTCTCCTGCTGAAGAATTTGCACAGGTTAGGGGAGTTAGGGGAGTTCCAATATTCCTTCCCTCAGTCACCCCCAATTTATTCTAAGATAAATGAATAAATTTTAAACATTCTTTTGAATTTTAATAAAATCAATATTGAACTCAAAGGGCTTAAATGAAGCTATTTGTTCAGTGATTGTAATTAATGTCTACCTCCTGAATCCTAAATATCACATTGGAGAGTTTCCATTGTTGAGATATATTGGACTGCATTCAATATATTCTCCCATAGTTTGAGTAGGAACATCACTGACAGAACTAACAGGGATCAGCAGCTCGAGAGAGAGGGAGAGGAGAGATCAGAACCTGAGAACATTAGGCAGGAGTGTTACAATAATTGTTCATAATCTGAGGACCATGGCTTGGAATTTTCCAACAACGGATCAGAATCTGAGAACATTAG
Source organism: Chiloscyllium plagiosum (assembly GCF_037043375.1). Taxonomy (NCBI): domain Eukaryota; kingdom Metazoa; phylum Chordata; class Chondrichthyes; order Orectolobiformes; family Hemiscylliidae; genus Chiloscyllium; species Chiloscyllium plagiosum. Next base: position 77,398,776 of record NW_028270177.1, read on the forward strand.
ACTGGAATGTTCCAACAATGGATCAGAATCTGAGAACATTAGACTGGAATGTTCCAACAATGGATCAGAATCTGAGAACATTAGACTGGAATGTTCCAACAATGGATCAGAATCTGAGAACATTAGACTGGAATGTTCCAACAATGGATCAGAATCTGAGAACATTAGAATGAAATGCTCCAACAATGGACAGGAGTTTATCCTTGAGTCTTTACTGGCTTTCTCGGCCTTGGATATTATTAGCATATTGGATCCAGGATATCCTTTGGATTATTCAAGGTGGTTACTATCCCATCCTCGCAATAGTTGTTGTTCCTGGTAAGTCATTATATTTGTCTACTAAACCGGTTGAACTGAATTTCTGCATATGATATGTACATTTTGAAAAGTCAAGTCAATATCTTCAGTTCCAAACCAAAATTCATTTCCTTATATATTATAACTGTCAAACTACGATTTATAAATTACTCAGTGATATGTGAGAAGGAACCAGACTCTTCTGAAACTCCATAATCCATTTTGTTCTTCACAGATTTACATCTCCATGTCCTCCCCACTCACCAATCCTGTCCAATATCACCATCATGATATCCCAGTCTCATCCTCAGTCTCAGTGCAATATCTGAATAAACCATTTGTGCCGTTGTTCAATCCAGATGCAACAGTTTCACGTTCCTTGTGACCACATGTCAGTCACTAAATAATTGTTGTTTAGAATGTTTAACTTGTTCTCTGCACATAAGGGAAGACAGTTTATGGTGGTCAAGCCAGTTACTCATAATCAAGAGCCACAGAATAATGGTCTGTTGATATCTCATGAAGGAAACTGGGGAGTTTAAAAGCAACCATTATCATTTGTTATAAAAACCAATCTGCTTGCCTCAAGTCCTTTAGGGAAGCCAATGTGTCATGGCTTCCATCGTCACGTTTCCGTGTGACTTCTGTGATGAACACGTGGATGTACTGTACCTTAAAGAGACTTAAAAACCAACAATAATTACCTGACAACACCAAGAATTCTGACAAATAATATAATGCAATGTTTGGTCAAACAACCCAATTAGCTCATTGTCTGAAAACAAATTCAGCAAAACATTTTAAATTATAACCCAAAATACCCACCTTCCAAGTTTCAATTTATTATATTGACAATCTTAACAGCCAATGATATAATCCAATAGTTTGGCAATACAAGACCATGGAAAATTGAACAGTTGAGAGGAGAACTTCCAAGCTACCAGCATCCAAAGACAGCCTAAAAAGTAGCTCTCCTCTAGGTACCTTTATTGATTAGTAACTGGTGAAGCAGAGTCCTCAAGAAGAAAAGATGACAGGAATATGGAGAAGAACCGAAAGCTTCCTGGTTTTGAGGTAAGAAGTTTTGTTTTGTAGATCTTAATTAGGAGTCTTATCAGACTAGTATTGTGGAGGAGGAAGGTAAAAGACAGGTTGGAGGAAGAAGTTGTAAATATTCGTTCTTTTATTATTCTCTGTTATACTTTAAGAAATAAAGTTGTTCATTTTTACTTTAATTAAATTTGGACTCTAGAATTATGACAGATTACTGTATGGGATAAATCTTTTATCTGTTGCTGGTTTTAAATAAGCAGGATGATTTATCTTGTGTTGTAACTCGACAAACCCACAGCTATGCGTTTTACTCTTTACGGTACTGTGGAACAGCTGAATCACCTACTCAGTTCAAGATCTGCATAACATGCTGCCCTGACCAGGACTTCATACATCCTGTTAGAGAAGAACGAAGGTAACGTAGCTCACTTTCTATGCCTGTTTTCTGTATTGCTACATCTCATTTCCATTCAGGTAGGTGGTCATCCCCTATTTTAGGTTCAATCTCATTGAAAGTCCCCCCCAGAGTGAAGCACATCTCCATAGGTATCTCTGGTGCTGGTTTTATTGATGCTGACGTACAGATGTAAGGGGCATATAAATTCCATGTCAGTCGTAGCGCATAGAGAAGGAATGGCTTTTTGTGGCACAGGAAAGAAATGGCGATGTTTAAGTGAGAGAATTTTTTTTGACAATCCCTGAGAGTGTTGTTGAGGCAGTATTTGGGGTCCTGTGGATAGACTTTTTCTCAAGTTTCACCAAATTAACATTTGGGATGATGGCACCATGAGCAGTGAGTGAAGCTCCGTGAGAGAATAAGAGGTGATTGCATTGAACCTTAAGGGGGATGGGCAATCACTCATGATATTCTAAATAGACACTGATACGGTGATACATTCCATGGCTTTTTTTCCACTCAGATTGCATGATTCTCGATATTTTAAGAGCCTTTGAGAACTTTCCATCCAACCACCCCATTCCCTATTTCAACTGAGACAGAGAGAGAAAGAGAGCAGAAAGAGAGAGAGAGAGAGAGAGAGAGAGAGAAAGAGAGAGAAAGAGAGAGAAAGAGAGAGAAAGAGAGAGAAAGAGAGAGAAAGAGAAAGAGATAGGTTCAGGCTTTTGAATAAACTTTCTCAACATTAATACAGTTCAGTTGGTGCGTGATCCTGCCATGAACGTCATGGTATCCGTAATCCCGACAGCAGCAACAATACCTTCATTATAAAAGTGTTAACTCTTTTCAGCATTGTCGAGAGAAGGAAAGTCGTTTTATGCCACAGGAAAGAAACGGAGATGTCTGAGAGGAAAAAGTTTTAATGTGATCATCGCTGAGAGTGTTGTTGAGGCAGCATTGGGATATTGTGGACAGACTTTCTCTCCTTTATAAGGAATGATCGCCTTGCCACAGAGAGAGTGCAATGGAGTTTCACCAGACTAATCCTTGGGATGGGGTACCATGAGGAGACAGTGAAGATTAATCTCTGGCGTAGTGAAAGAATGAGAGGCGATTGCATTGAAACTTGAGGGGAAGGGACAGTCACTCACGATGTTCTTTATAGACACTGATACGGTGAAAAATTCCATGGCTTCTTTTTTACTCAGGTTGCATGATTGTCAATAGTTTAAGAGCCTCTGAGAATATTCCCCTCACTCCACACCAAATTCCTAAGTCGCATGAGAGAGACAGAGGGCCAGTGTTTGAATACACTCTCCTTACTTTAATGCAGTGCATTTGGTGTATGGTCCTGCACTGAAAGTCTCGTTATCCGCAATCCCTCCAGCAGCCACAATACCTTCATGCTAAAACAGTTAACTATTCCCACCAGATTCTGACTTCCATGGAGAACATGGGTGTGTATTCTCGGCGATGGAAAATACCTCCTTGAAACATAGCACAAATCATTTAGCTTCCCTCTTGATTTCCAGCAAACTATATTAAAGCAGCACACGTTCTACAAACAATGGAACCATGATTAACATCATGGAGTCCTCTATCAGTGCAGTCTCGGTTTCATTGGTTTGTCATGTTGGAATATCAATGACCCACTCTTGTTCCTGTATAACTGTCTCATGGGGATGAATCGCCTCCTCCTGGTCTCATGGAATAGGTTTAAATGTCTGATTGGGCTCTGCCTGCTCCTATTTAAGAGCTCGATGCACTGAATAGGCCACTCTTCTTCCTGTGTAACAGGCAGGAGTATCGAATCTGCTGTTACTTTTACTGTTCCTGAATGTTAGTTCATACCCGTATTCAGTCGGCTTGAGATGCTGAATGAGCTCCTATTTTAACTGTGAAAATGTGCAGTGTCTGGCCGTGCTGTTACATAAATGTTACCGGCACTTTAACAGCACAAACCGGAATGCTGTCCGGGTCTTGCTGCACATGGACATAGAATGGTTCAGGAGCTGAAGGGGGACAAAATGTTCTGAACATTCTGTGATCTTCAGTCATCATACCTACTTCCGATCTTATGATGGGAAAATACATTAATGGAGCAGCTGAAGATGTTTGTGCTGAGGAGGCAAACCTGTGGATCTCCTGCAGAGATGTCCTGGGACTGAGAGGATTTTTGGCGACTGACCCTAAACCTCTTTATGTATGTTCTGAAAGACCCCGTCCAGTGGGAAGGTTACACCTGATGCACATTCAGCTCAAATAAGTAGGTGGTCCCGATGCCATCCTCAGGCAAACACTGCCTTGGTATCAAAGCCATTCACTCTTTCCTGAGCCCCTGTGTTCGCCTCTTGTTCATATTAATAAGTGACGGTGTATGTGTAGGGAGTGCTTTCCTCTCACAGAAGGTAATCACTGTGAGGAATGATCTGGGCTGGAGACCCAGGGAAGCTATATCACTGAAAGCATTTCAGGAGGAGTTAGGTGGATTTTTGACCTGTCAGAGAGCTAAGGGGTGAAGAATTGGGCATTAAGGAGGAGTTAATGACAACAGTAGATCAGCCATGATGTTATGCAATGGCTTGATCATCCAAATTACCTGAAGCTGTTCCTTTTGTTCTCATATTCAACAATTGCAAAGTTAATGGCTGTAATTTTCCTGAATGTTCTTTTATTGAACGTTGCAGTCAGAGTAAAGTATTTTGTGAGTCATCTCTTGTTGAGGTATGGGGACTGTACTCACGGTGAATCTGGGTCTATAATATCACCAACAAATGAACCACACGTTGCAGAGAGGAAACACTCTTTAAAGAGACCAGAGGCGTCTTTCGAACCAAATAACATTTTCCAACGGACACCAAACCATGTTTGACAGACTTGAGGGACTGGATGAGATCCTATGTTACTGTTGACCAGGTATTTCGAGCAAGTGGCCTCCATCTGCTCCTTGCAGGAGGTGTGAGGAGTTGAATAGAACATAGCAACACAGGACTGAGCAGCAGGAGTGGGCCATTAGATCGTTTGTCACCGCTCCATGTGCTTTTGGTCTCAGCAGCACATGTCTGTCTGTATGCCATTTTACTACATACAAAAACAACTTTGAATAAATGCAAACATCTAGGCACCACAATCCTCTGAGGAAGGGAATTTCCATTTGGACAGCCCTTTGATAATTTCTCATTTGTGTTCCAACAAATGCTGAAGGGTCAATATGTCCTTTTCCAGTCCCACTTCTCCTTGGTTACACCCATCTTTAATGCAGCCAGTTTAGTGAGGTGGCCAATTATTTAGGTCTTAGACTAGGCCATTTTCTAGAAAAATGTGAGACACAGAAAGTTGAACTCATAACAAATGGTGAAATGATAGAGTGCCACAAATGTCATTCTGCTCACACAAGCTACTGGTAGTGGGATTTCTTTCTGGAACAGTGGATTTGGCTGAATTCCCATCATTTCAGGCAGTGGAGAGATATCAATCAGTCCTCACCAGGAATCCTTCACAAGTGGTAAAGATGACACAAAGATTTTATGGTCTCATACTTTGCTATCTGGCGGAACAAAGTAAGAGAGAGGGCTCAATCGGCTGCTCTTTCTCAGACAGGGAACATTTTTCTCCCTCTCTGTGTTGGAACATACAATAATGTCAAGTGAACACCAAACTGGACCATTCTTTGGAAAACCTGATTATGGATTATATGCAGGTGCGTCATTGCTCTTGTTGTACACAATTCCTTCCAATCATAAAAAAAACTGTCCCCACGTTATAATTTGAAGACATGCTTACATGTGTCTGTGTAATTTGTAAATATTGGTCGGTGTCTTCATAGTATGTGTGTTAATATCAATGCATCTTTTTCTTAAAGTTTTTTTATGCTTTAGTCTCCCTGACAAGAGATAATATGCATCCAGCTGATACATTTTTCAGAAAGTCATGGATGGTTCAATACTATTTCTCAGTTAAGATCAAAACTGATAATCCCCCATAACAAAAGCCGGCATTCCAGGAATGAGTAAAGGGAAACCTCTTTGAAAATCTTCGAAAAGAATTATATCTTTTTATTTTAGTTTAGGGGATCAATCGTGCACACAGTGCATCAGTTGTGGTCTCAGCAATGCCCTGTACAGATGCAGTTAAACATTCCTGCGATTAAATCTGATACCTTTTCCCAAAAACAGCATCATTCCACTTACCTTCCAAATCACTTGCTGCATCTGCAGACTGACTTCATCTGATTCATGTCGCAAGAACATGGAAACCTCCTGTATCACAGAGTTCGGCAATCTCTCTCCATTTAAATTGTTTACCATTGTTTCTTCCATCATGCCAAAATAGACAACTTACTTTATGTTATTTCTGCTGAAGGTTTGCTCACTAACCTTCCCTGCCTGTATCATATTGCAGACTCACGACCTCCATTTGACGACACATTGAATGACCATCTTGGTGTACGACCCAATTGAGCTCCAAGCCACTCGGTCCCCTTCCTCCAGGTCTTTGATACAGATGATTGATCACTGATGACCCCACAGTGATCTCTGAGGCACTCCATCAGTTACAGCCTGAAAATAAACATTTACCTCTACTCTCTATTTCCTGTTAATGGCAGCTTCCCTGTTCCTGTGTAGCGGCTCAGGTGGGTTGAATGGCCTCCTCCTGGACTGTGCAGTGTACTGAACAAGCTCAATTACTTCATTCTATATTCCCGTGTGATTCCTTAGAGGGGAGGAATGGTCTCCTCCTGTGCCATTGAACGATCCTGTCTGACTGAATGGAATGGTCTCCAACCCTGTTAGATTGAGGGAAGAACACATGGGATATGGACAGCAGTATATGCCTGCAAGAGCCTGGAGGAGTGGATTGAGGGAACAACACATGGGATGGGCAGAAGTTGTCCATTCGGCTGCACCATTCAGAATGTTCATGATTGAGCCAAGTGTGTCTGACCATCCATTTCCTGTCTGTTCCCAATAAAGACTGACACTTCTGTCCAGTAAAAATGAGTCGAGCTCAGCCTTGAATATCTTCAATAACTGAGTCTTCACTGCTCCCTGAGGATGAGGACACCACAGGTAGCACAACACTAAAGTGAAAGGGACGTCCTTATTTCATTGTGGGACTGTTATTTTAAAACTGTGTTAACTGAACATCAAATCACCACCTCTTTTCAGTCATAAGAACAGAATATTATGGAATAATTAGGAACATAATCCATTCCGGACTCCAAACCTATCCCACATTCCCACTGACCATTTCCAATCAAATATGTATCGCACCCAGCCTCTGCTGCCTTCTCAAGAAAAGAATGCCTGATAGCAGAAGACCGCAGAAGCATTAAGGAAATGAGCAGATTGAGGCCATTCAGCCTATCGAGTCAGAAATTGCGGACAATAATTTGTTATATGTACCTCGAGCTCATTCTTTTGCCTTCTCCCTAGTATCGTTGATACACTTACAAATCAAAACACATCGATTTGTGTCTTAATGACACTAGTGCCTGTGCCTCTGTGTATCTGAATGTAAGTGTTTGTGCGTGTGTCTGTGTGTATGTGTGTCTGTGCCTCTGTTTGTGTGTGTCTGTATGTGTGTGTGCGTGTGTGTGTGTCCATGTGCTTGTAATCTGTGTGTTTGCGTGTCTACATCAGTCTGTTTGTGCTTCAGCCTGTGTTTCTATCTGTATTTATGTCGATTTCTATGTGACTGTATATGTATTTGCGTGTTTATACGTGTATGTGTACCTGTTTCCTTGTAAGTATTGTGTGTGTTCATCTGTGTATTTCTGTGTCTGCGTCTCTGTGCAGTGAGGTATCTGTGTTTTTTTTTTAAGTGAAAGGACTGTTATTGGAACTGCCAGTGGGTTTAAAGTGAGAATTGTCTTTCACTGAACATTGCTCCGTAACTGGTCAGTAGGACGTGGATGTTTCAGATTTTCCACACGAGCGTCCTGGTCCTATCCAGCTCTTTAAGAGTTCTTCCCACATTCTGGGGGGAGGGGTGTGAGGGAACGGATATCGGGCACTCCACTACCCGGCTTGGCCATTTCTATCCCATTCCAGGCTGTTTCTCCTTGAATGGGCGAAAGGGATGGAGGGAGAGTGGGAATGGGTGACACTGCTGTTTGTCCTGGTGTAGGTGGGGGGAGTTGTGAGGTGTCTGGAATGAGTAGTCGACAGTTTTCAATCCGTATAGTATTATTAGTTGCTTAATTCAATAGTGAGAGTGGTAGTGCCTGAGCCTTATTTGGAGACAGAGCGTGAACCTTGTTCGGGGTTAGGTGCTATAACAGATATACAGTGTGTGTGAGGGAGCAGAGAGTATATGGGAACTCATATCCTAACAGAGCGAGGAGGATATTGTTGCTTGTCCAGTATTGTGGGACATTTCTTCAGATCATCTCAGCGTCGAGGTGAGCCTGCCTGAATGTCTTGTCCAGGTCTATCACTAATTACGAACAGACATGTCCCTCAGGTTCGGCAGTATCAGTTGAGGTAGAGTTTACAGATAGCAAAGAGAAGCAAATATTGGTGTATTATATATCGAAACCAAAACGGTAGAAAAAATCTGAGCATTATATGTTCTGGAAATTAGATAGGCAATTATTATGGATACCGCAGTCTTATCCATGCCTGACATAACCTTATAAACTTCAATATGATCCTCATCATCCTCATGCACACAAAAGTAAGAAGTCCTAGCTTGTCCAACCTCTTTCTATAACTCAGAGTCAAGTTGTATCTAAACTGTGTTAACTAAGTGACTGCTGAAGCTGTGAAAAATAAGTTCTGTAAGTTTATATGAGGTGGGTTGAAGAGCATGTTGCGAAGCAAACTAGAGAGCAGGTTATTTCGGATTTGATGTTGTGTGTTCAGAAGGAGTAATTATTAACCTTGGTCTGAAGCAACCTCTAAGGAATAATGGCATTTAAAAGGTGCATTTTACAAGGTGTCTGCATACAATATAGAATGCTTGAATAGTCCAGTCAAATATCATTGAAGATTGGAGGCTCGAGTTCAAGATATCTACAGTGAATTTGGAAAGTACAATATAACATTCAGTGGGAGACAAACAATGGTTGTTAGAGTCATAGAGTCTGACATCACGGAGACAGGCCCTTCAGCCCAAACAGGCCCATTCCGATCAAAATGCCCATCCACGCTAAACCCGTATCCCTGTCATTGTCCCGTAACTTTCTAACCTTTTACTGTCCATGCATTTGTTCAAATGCCTTTTAAATATTGTCAATGTATCTGCCTCAACCACTTCTCATTCCATATGCATAACAGCCCCTGAGTAAAAATGTTGTTCTTCAGATTCCCTTTTATTGTGTCCCCTCTGACCTTAAACTGATGCTCTCTAGTCTGTGATTGCCCAACCCTGGGAAAAAAGACCGTGTGCATTCACTCTATCCATGCCTGACATAACCTTATAAACTTCAATATGATCCTCATCATCCTCATGCACACAAAAGTAAGAAGTCCTAGCTTGTCCAACCTCTTTCTATAACTCAGACCATTGACACCTTGACAACATCCTTGTATTTTTTTCTGCACTCTTTCCAGTTTAATAACATCCTTCCTATAGCAATGTGAGCAAAACTGAACACAACGCTATCAATATGGCCTCACCAGCATCCTGTATAACTGCAACATAACTCCCTAATTTCGATACTCAGTGATATAAACCTATTAAGGCCAGTGTGCCAGAATCTTTCTTCAATGTCTACCTCTGAATCAACTTTCAGAGAACCATGCACCTGAATTCCAAGCTCCCTCTGTTCCACTACTTCCTAAAATGCAAGAACTTATACTGATCAATATTAAAATCCATTTGCTATTTCTCAGCCCACTTCTCCAACTGATCAAGATACTGCTGTAATTTCTGAAATTTCTGATAACTTCCTCACTCTCCATGATGCCGCCTGTTTTAGTGCCGTCTTCAAACTTACAAATCATGCCTGTACATTATCATATAAATCATAGATATATGTAATATGTAGTGGTCCCAGCATCAACCCCTGACGCATTCCACTATTCACAGGCCTCCAGTCTGACCAGCATGTTTCCAGTATTAATCTCTGCTTTCTACCATCAAGGCAATGTTGTACCTAGTTTGCCAGTTCCCCCTCAATTCCATGCGATCCAACCTTCCAGAGTGGCGTATCATGTGGAACCTTATTGAAGGCCTTACTGGAATCCATCTAGACTAGGTATACCACCCGGACCTCCTCAACGTTGCTGGTCACTTTAGCAAAGAACTTCAACAAAATTGTGAGTCATGATCTCCCTTGCATAAACTCCCGTGCTGAATTTCATGAAGGGCTTTTGCCCGAAACATCAATTTTCCTGTGTCTCGGATGCTGCCTGACCTGCTCTACTTTCCAGCACCATTCTAATCTTACTCCGAACCACACTCTGTCTTTCCAAATGCATGTATATCCACTCTCTCCGAATCTTCTAATGTAACCTACCCACTAAATTTTAGAATTACTGGTCTTTAGTTCCCGGGTTTATCTTTGTAGCATTTCTTGAACAGGGGCTCAGCATTCGCTATGCTCCAGTCATCCAGGACCTCACTCGTTGGCCAGTGATGATAGAAAAGAGCCAAGCAGTGCTCTCACATTTTCTTCTCTATCCTCTTATCCTCCTGCGCTGTTCCTGAATATAACTGGTCAGGACCAGGAGTTTTTAGAAATACTGCAAAGTCTGCAACATACATCTATTTATTTCAGGTACAAACACCAAAGAGTGAGCAAGTGACTCAATGATGGTTAACATAACAAATTAGAAAATATATTAATCATAGGAAGTGACTTCAGAAGAATTCCAACTATTGTGAAAACCTGAGAATTCTCAGAAATTAACGATCCAAAAAAGGAAGGCCATGAAACTGAAAAGGAAATCAAAAAGCGAACATGCATGCTAACAAACAGGAACAGAAAGAGTGCATAAATCTACATATATATTTCAAAGGAAACAAAATAGAAGCAAGGTCAAATGTGGAAATTTGTAATCGGGAGAGGAGATGTTATTGTGGAGAACAGGGAAATGGCCAAGAAAATAACCAGTTACTTTGCATCTGTCTTCATGGACGAAGAGCCAGAAAATCACCCAGTAATACCAAGTGATCGTATCGGACTCCTGGAGCTAAAGACATTAAGTCAATTCATATCAGTAACAAGGTAGTACTTGAACATGGAGCTGGATTGAACATTGCTAAGTCTGACGAAACAGATGTACGTCCTATCAAAATGTCGGAAATAAATTACCAATAGTAGTATTAATTGCACTGTCGATGACTGTGTTTTATTTTCCTGTACATTCTGCAGAGACCGGAAACTATTGTGGATAAACGTGAACCAAGCACTGTAGATGAATGGAAGGGATCCAAACAGCTACAAAGGGAAAAAGACATAGTGTGGCTAACTGCAAACCAGTTAACTTGACATTTGTAGGGAAATTGTTGGAATCTATTTCACAGGATGGCATTTTTGCTATTTAGAAATTAACAGCAACAATGGAGAGAATCAGCATGCATTTCTGATAGCGAAATCATACTAGATAAACTTCGTAATTGTTCGATCTTGTTCCTTACAGCATAAATAATGGGGAATCAGTAGAAGTAGCATAGGTTGAATTTTCCGAAGGGTTTCTATAAGAACTCAAAAAACGAGGTCGTAAATGCAATGAATGTGAAGGGTATTTGGAGGAATATATGTAAGTGGAAAGTTAAAGTTTGGTTCGCCTTCATTTAAGACAGTCAGAACATTGATGTAAAGACATGTTGAAGCAGTTTCACAGCGTGTTGATGGGACTGTATCTGGAGTATTGTGTACATTTTTGGTGACCGAAACTCAGAAAGAATATACTGACCACAGAGGAAGTGCAATGGACATTCTCCAGATTAATCCCTCAGATGGTGAGATTGCCTGATGTTCTCGGCCTGTGTTCTCTCGAGTTTCAAAGAATGAGAGGTGGATCACAGTGAAATTTAGAAAATTCACAAAACATATGACAAGGTGGAAATTAACAGAACGCTTCCCTGGCTATCTATTCCACATTCACGGCAAATAATGGCAGGATCTGGGACAGACCACTTGAGAATATAATAAGGAGAAAATTAATCACTTGGAGGGGACCTTTTAATATAGAGTCATGGAAACCTACTGGCAGGCAAGATTAGGGAGAATGTCCTGATAATCTACAAGTGTCTCCAGCGCAACAGAATAACCAGGGAACTGGTAGGACTCATTAGTGACTTGCCAAGTTGCGTGCAAATGAATTTTATTGGTAGGAGACAGAGGGCGGTGGTAGAAGGCTGTTTGTGTGATTGGAGGCGAGTGTCCAATGGTGTACCACAGGGATCAGTTCTGTGTCTCTTATTATTTATGTTTCAGAGGTGTTGGTGTTGGACTGGGGTGGACAACGCTAAAAATTGTATAACACCAGGTTATACTCCAAAAGTTTTATTCGGTGGCACTAGCTTTCGAAGCGCTTAATCAAAGCGCACAACCACCTGGTAAAGAAGCAGCGCTTCGAAAGCTCGTGCCTCCGAATGAATCTGTTGGACTATAAGCTGATGATTTCTGATTTTAAACCTTATCATAAAGGATGCAGCTGTGAATATGGGCGAGGGGTGGGGGTTGTCATAAGTAAGTTTGTTATTGATCCGAAGATTGGCCGGGTGGTTGACAGTGAAGAGGAAGGCCTTATGTTTCAGGAAGATACAGGTGGAATTGTCAGATGGGCAGGTCAATGGCAGATGGAATGTAACCCTGATAAATATGAGGTGATGCACTTTGTAAGAAGGAACCAGGCAGGGGAGGACTCGATGAATGACAGCACACAAGGTAGCTCAGAGGGTGCTTCTTCACACATCCCTGAATGTGACTGGACTGGTTATTGCACAATTTGGGAAAGCATCGGGGAGCGTAAACACAGCCTTTATACATAAAAGCATAGATTATAAGAGCTATGAGGAAATTTGGTTAGGCCAAGATGGAATACTGTGTGTAGTTCTGGGAGCTACATTACAGGAAGGATGCGATTGTACTGGAGGGGATGCAGAGGAGATTGACCAGGATGTTCCCTGGGATGGACGATACCAGTATGGAGAGAGTCTGGGTAAGCTGGGGTTGTTTACTTTGGAGCAGAGAAGGCTGAGGGGTCCATGAATCAGAAGGATAACATTACGAAGGACATGGATAGGGTGCATAGACAGCAGCTGTTCCTTTTAGTCAAAGGGCCACACTTTTAATGTGAAAGGTTTAAGGTTTAGTGAGGATTTGAGGACTGTTTTATCACCCAGAGTGTATTGGGGTCTGGAATGCACTTCTTGAGAGGGGAGTTGTCATGGTAACCTCAAAACCTTTAGAAAATACATGGTTGTGCAGTTGAAATGCCATGAGATTCACAGCTACGGGTCTTGTGTCGGAAAGTGGGCCTAATGTAGACTGTGCTGTATTTCTGATGGAACAGAGACTGTGCTTCTGTTATTGTATGCATGTGGGAGGTCAATCATTGAGTAGCTTAAGATAGGAATTGACGGGTTTCTGAAGAATACCTTATGAAAGTATATAAGAGTGAACTTGTACTATCTTCTGAAAATTTGTCAATGGCAAAATAAAGAGAAAAAGTTGCAGCTTTCTTCCAGTCTGATGCCAGATAATTGAGGACAGGGAAATAGCAGAACTATGGAATAAATATTTCAGTTATGCCTTCACAGAATTAAAAAAACAAAGAAAACTTCCCAGAAGTACGAGAGAACGTTAGTGTGGTGAGAAAAATGGAATAGCAACTAAATTAGCATGAGAGAAAAATATTGGACTGAAATTAATGGGCATAGACAAAGTCAACAGCGATTTATGAAATGGGAATCATATTTTGGAAAGTGGCTTTTAGCAAAATTATGGAAAAGGTATCAATGCAATACGATTGGAATCTCAGAAAGATTTTTGATAAAGCCCCAAGCCTTTTGTGCAAATTAGAATCCTTTGGGACTGAGGCTAATATATGGTCATGGGTTTAAAATGGGAGAGCTGGCAGGAAACAGTGAGTAAGAATACAAGCATGTTTGTTTTTAATGGAAGGCTTAGAGGAGAGAACAAGAATCGAGATTTGACATCCAGCTATTCCCAATACACATCATAACTTTGGTTGACGGGCACAAATGCAATATTCCCACGTCTGCTGACAGTAATAAACGATGTTAGCTTGTGACTGGATGAGGTTGATGTAAAAAAGTCTCCAAGGTGATTGAGACAAGTGGAGAGACTGGGCAAATACGTGGTAGATGGAGAGCAATGGGAGAGATGAGATCTTGTGCACTTTGATGGGAACAATAGAATGGCAGCCTATCATTTGCAAACGGAGTGGTTGAAAAATGTTGCTCTATAAAGGAAATTAAGCTACATGTTTGCTTTATTTCTGTGCAGCCCTCGGATCCATGTAAGGCAGTGAGTTCTGAAGCCAGAAGTCAATACTGGGAATGGCATTGGCACGCTGACCGGTGTATATAGATCCAGCAAGTGGGGAGCTGTAACATTGAAAACGAACTGTATCTCCATGTACACCAGTCAGTGAAAGTAATATTGCAGGAGCAGAAAGCAGATAGGCAGATAAATAATGTATATGCCTTCATTTCAGAGGGATTTGAATACAGGGATAAGGGTCATTTACTGCATCTATACAGGGCCTTAGTGGGACCCCATCTCGAACATTGTGCAATATTGTTTGCAGTTTTGGTCTCCTTGCCTCGTAAAGGACAAACCAGGCATTGAGGGAGAGCAATGGAGGATGACCAGTCTGATCTCTGGGATGACAACCTTGCTGTGGGGCCCGAGGTTTGGGGAGACTGGGCCTGTATTTCATAGGGATTAGGAAAATTAGTGGGGATATCATTGAAATATATCAAACTCTGACAGTGTGAGACAGATTGGAAGCAGGGATGATAGTTTACTTTAGAGAAAACAGTCAAATCGTATTTAATACACAAGCGTTATCAAAGAACCACGTGTATATTGAATAGAGGAGGAAACTTGATGGGCTGAAAGCACTACAACTGTTCTCGGTCTATATTTCACAATGTTTAAACATATTATAGGATATGAACATTGTATGGGGAAAACTGCATTGAGGAGATGTTCGATCATGAACTACCATGGGGAAAGCTCAATGTATTGAATGACCTTCTCCTTTCCCGATGTTTCTGTGCAGTCTATAGGAAAGTTCTGTAAATGTTGTCACAAGCTCCCAGATGTTAGGAAGGAGGCCTCTGCAGGGTCGATAGGACTGCGTTTCCCGTTCCCTTTTCTGATAACGAAGCTGGTGCCAGGTGTTCTGTCCGGTTTAATCCTTTAGGACCTCAGAGCAGTTTGATACAACTGAGTGTATTGCTTGACCGATTAAGAGACCGTTGAAAACGTTTATCACATGTCTGTGTGTCTGGAGTCACTTTTAGGCCAGACCAAGAAAGCACAGGAGATTCACTTCCTGAAAGTACATTGGCGAAGGAGATCGATGTTTACAATTAACATTGGACACAAGATCACTATTACTGACACCAGATTTTATGTCTCGATATTTTATTGATTATTTTTAACTTCCACAAGCTGCCAGAGCATTATCATAGTCTGGATTAGTAATCCAATGACATTTCCACAACAACATCATCTCCACATGGGGACCTATCGGAAACCACACTGACCTGATTATTTCGGTGTTACTTGACAACTCTGTCAAAAAAATCCCACCAATTTGACTGTCGTGATGGGAGTTCCATGTGGCAATTGGTCAGATTGTAATTATTCTCCTCTTCGGGGACTGGTCATAGCTGAGTAATTTTTCACATTGGCAGGGAGATGTCAGAGTTGGAGCTGGAATGAAACAGCTTCCCCAGGGGCACGGCTTGTTGTGCAGCACAAGTCTTCAGTCCTATTGCAGGAATGGGGTGAGGGCCCATTGCCTTTGTCTATCTACTGTGTTCAGCTGTTTCTTCATGTCACGTACAGCAAATCGAATGGTTGAAGACTGGCATCTGTGATTCTGTGAGCATCATGATGAGTGTGAGTTGGATCATCCACTCAACACCTCTGGCTGAGGGTAGTGCAGACACCACATCTCTAACTTTTTCTTCACTGATGTTCAGAGTTGTTCCGATATTGAGGATGAGGATATTTGTGGAGTCCTCTCCTCCAGTAAATTGTTTAATAGTCCACCGACATTTATGCTTGGATTTAGCAGGACGACAGATCTTAGATCTGATCTTTTAGTCTTGGGATCATTTCTCCCTCTCCATCAGAAGTTAATTCTGCTGTTTGGAATGTAACCAGTCAGGTGTGGTCGCTTTAATGGGTTGTCAACAGGTTTAGGTGCACGTGATTCCAATCTTGGCATCAGCCCTGTATTCAGTGACCTAACCTGGTTTCTGATGCGGTAACACTTCCATTTTCATATTCTCATTCTGATGAGGGCATCACCCTGGTGTCTCGCCTCCAATTTGTTACTTTAACTCAATCCATTTAAGGTAATAAAGTAAACCGTTTCTTTTCCACAATGTCAACTTCTGCATTTGAAGTGAACATGTTTCATTCTGTTTTTCTCCCTGACCATGATTAAAAGCTCTGTAGTGTCAGTGATGTCAGTCTTATGCAGTTTCAGAGTCAAGGCACTTGTGCACCATGCGTTACTGTTCAGTTCCCAGTGTACGGCTCTCCATGTTGGACGGGATGTTTGAGCATCATTGACATCCTTCTTTGGAAATTGTCAAAAACAGAAATTGCTGAAGAACTTACTGAAAATGTTGCCGCATCTTCTGGAGTGAATGCTGAGTGAAACTTTCAGGTCCAGTGACCCTTTACAAAGCTCCTAGTTTCTCCAGCAATTTTTGTATTTTTATTTCCAGTATCCACAGTTATTTGTTTTAATGAAAATTTATTCTGTGCTTATTCATTTCTAGAGAAACTCAGCAGGTCTGTCAGCATCTGCAGAGACAGAGAAAAAGCATTAGCACTTCAAGCCCAGTGTGGCACTTCTTCAGAGCTGAAAAGGATTGGAAACTGGGATTTTAAATCCCTTGTCAGAGGTGGGGAATGGGTGACAGGGAAAAGTGGGTGTGGCAAAGATAAACGGGCTTTTAGCACTGGTGAACGAGTGGATGATATAAAATTGTGTAAGTTAAGGTGTGAATGGAGGAAAGGGGTTCTCTCTATTGAGTGCAAGATAAAGAAAACACAACCAGACAAGGTCATAGGGAGGCCAGGAGGGAGAATATTCACTAGGTGGCATTATATAGATCTGGAAATGTGTTGCTGGAAAAGCGCAGCAGGTCAGGCAGCATCTAGGGAACAGGAGAATCGACGTTTCGGGCATTAGCCCTTCTTCAGGAAGAGGGGCTAATGCCCGAAACGTCGATTCTGCTGTTCCCTAGATGCTGCCTGACCTGCTGCGCTTTTCCAGGAACACATTTCCATCTCTGATCTCCAGCATCTGCAGACCTCACTTTCTCCTCATTATATAGATCTGGCCTTAAATACATTTTCACTGTCGCCCCCTTTAAACAAAAGAATCCAGGTGCTTGACTTCTTATTGGCACTAGTAAGCATTTCATGCTGCCTTAGTATTGTAATATGGAGGAAAACAAATCATCACATGAAGTTTGGGCTGAGTATTGTTTAACTGTCATGTGCAATATTGTTTCAAATTTGCAGTGCTTATCTTTAAATGCTTGTTCTTGAAATTAGTATCAGATAGATTGTGGGAGGTTGGGTGGTGACATTGTAAAAGTTTCTAAAATCATGAGAGATATGGATAGGTGAATAGCCAAGATCATTCCAACGGCATGGGGGAGTTTAGCCATAGAAGGCACAGGTTTAAGGTGAAAGAGGGAAGATTAAAAAGGAACGAAGGGGCAAGTTTTTTACACAGAGAGTGGTGTGGGTATGGAATGAGCTGTCAGAGGAAGAGTGGTAGATGCCAGTACAGCTACAACGTTTAAAACTCATTTGGACAAACATATGAATGGGAAACAGTTAGAGGCATATGGGCCAAATGAAAGCAGATGGGACGAACTTAATTTGGAAATCCCGACCTGCATGGACATTTAGAAAAGTTTCATGTAGAGTCAGTGTGTGTTTGTGAAAGGAAAATAATAATTTGCCCTGCAAAAATAATGCAAAGTATTTCTGGAGATGCCTGAGAATGTAACAAGCGAATTTGGTAAAGGGGATCTTGTAGACACCAGGCTTTCCAGAGATTTTCCACAAGATATTACAAAATAAAAGTTCTTACACAAGACAGAAGCTCGTAGGATGGTGGATAATGTATTAACATGGGATGATGATTGGTGACCACATAGAAATCGGACAGTCTGGATTAATGAATCTTCATGATAAAGGTGTATCTGCTAGAGTACCACAGCTATGAATCTGATGGCATCAGTTATTTACAATCTATACTGACAGCCTGAAGGAGGGATTTGAGTGCAACGTATGTCCGAGTTTATGGATGACACTGAGAATCAAAAGACAGGCTGTTATTTAATGGAGAGGACTTCCAGAAAAGGAGCAGTAGAATGTCTTTGGAGTCTTCCGGTGTATGAAACATAAAGTAAGCATGCTGATGCAGCACGTAACTTGATTGGTACATTAGACGGTTTCCTGGGTTGAAAGGGTTGAGTTATTAAAAATCTCTAAAATGGTGAGGCGATAATTCATTGGGGTTTAAATGAATGAGGAGTGATACTGCTGAAAAGTACAAGACACAGAAGGGATTGGAGAAGGTAGATATTTCCATTCTTGGGCAAAGTGTTTAACTCGAGGACATAGATACGGAATAAGGAACATCGATTTCAATCTGAGATGCAGAGTCATGGCTTCTCTCTGAAGGTAATGAATGTCTGGAATTCCCTAACTCAGAGAGGTGTGGGGATACAACGAGTCGGCAAGACACTGGAGTTGAGGCCTGGGGTAGATCAGCCATTTCTGTCAGTTGACAGGTTAGCTTCATGGGCCGATCGACCTACTCCTGTTCCTAATTATTAATTTCAAATGTTATGCTTTTGGAAAGTAACGGGATATTTTGCAGGAAATCGTGTTGTACAATGTTGCATTCAGGGAGAGCAGAGGATTTGTTGTTTTAATCCTGGGAGGAGTATGTGGCTGCATTCCCAGCGTATCTGGGTCTGCAACATGACCCACATCTGGAGCAGAAGTTACAGAGAGGGGAAGCCTGGAAACATGGACTGGGGGGTGGGGGTAGTGGTCACTTCCTGATCCAGCCTGGATTTTACAAGTACATTTCCAAAACTACACCTAGCCATCTGAGTGGCCTCGATATGCCCCTGTTTAGCATGTCCGAGGGCTGAATGGAACATCAGAACATAGGACTGAGGGACACAAGGGGGCCATTCGGCCTTTTCAGACTACCCCACCACTAAATAAGGTCATGGCTCATCTCATCGTGATCCCAGCTGCACTTATCTTTCCATGCATTATCCCTGATTCATCTGTCTATTGAAAATCAGACAAAGCCAGCTTCGATGTAATATAAAGGTCCAGCCACCCCAAACTTCTGGGAAAGAGAATTCCCATTTGACTGAAATTCCACTTTGTGAATTTCTCCTAATTCCTGCTCTGACGGAGGTTGGACGGTGTCACTGTTTCCTTTTCTCGTCCCATTCTTCCACTGCTGACACCAAATTTTAAATGTAACCAGGTTGGTGATATGGCCGATGATAAAATTCTCAGACTGAGTCAGGTTCAGTGACAGGAAAAAGTCAGGCAGATTTCTTTAGTTAGCCACAAGTAACTAATAAAACTAACGGATGCGCATGGTGGATCTGTGGTGAGCACTGCTACCTCCCATCACCAAGCAACTGCGTTCAATTCCAACCTCGGGCAACCCTCGATGTGGATTTTGAACATTCTCCCCATCTCTGTGTGTGTTTCCTCCCATAGTCCAAAGATATGCAACTTAGAGCGGATTGGCCGTGCTAAATTGCCCATAGTGCCCAGGGATGTGTAGGTTAGATAGGTTAGTCATGGGAAATGCAGGGTTACATGGATAGAGTAGGGGGGCAGGTCCGGGGTGGATACTGTTCCGAGGGTCAATGTGAACTCGATGGACGGAATGTCCTGCTTCCACACTGTAGAGATTCTATAAAAACAATAAGAAGTTTGGACGATACAAACACCCAGGGGGTATCTATCTGATCACTCTCCTCTAGGTTTTGTATGTTTCAATAAGATCATCTCTCATTCCAAGAGTAACTGTTAAAGCCTTCATGATATAAGACCCTCATCCCTGGAGTACATGTAGTGAAACATTTCCGAACTGCTTCCAATTTAATTATATCCTTTCTCAGGTAAGGAGACAAAAATATCTCTCACACAGATGAAGTTAATTTTAATTTTCGCAGTGGTGAGAGTATTTGGAACTCTCTTCCCTGTAGAGCATTGGAGGCAGAGATATTGAATATGTTTGAGGCACAGACAGAAGGTTCATAAATAATAACGGACTCAAGGTTTATTGGGGAATGGCAGGAATGTGCAGTGTTAGGGAAATGCTGACAGTGGTAAAAAATCACACTGCTCCAGAACATCCAGGAATATAATGCAAAATGAAATGATAATATCGATAAAATCTTAAGGGGAAATCCAAGATGGTGGCGATCTGTAAGGCCTGTTTTGTTGGACTCCGCATCACAGCATGGGCAAAGTGCTTCCCTAACCCACTCCATCCCAGTCATTTAAAATGCTTAGTTTCGGAAAGATTTGAGAGTTGGCAGTTGTCGTAGTCTTAGTTTGTGCAGTATTTAAGCTCTATGGGACTTTGTTTATTAATGATCAGTAATTCGAGTTCTTCCTCTCTCGAGTTCAAATGCTGCTCCAGTGTGTTCTGGGTAATGATGTGCTTAAATGGTGTACCTGGAGCATTAAGGGGAGCCATTGGCCAGAAAAGAGAAAAAAAATACTTTCTAGTCTCAAGAAGAGATGGATGTTATCCTATTGCAGAAGATGCACCTTGCTGACAAGGAACATTTGACATTACAGCAGGTCTGGTTTGATCGGGTTTATTTCTCCTCCTTTAATATTACGAGTAGGGGAGAAGCCATAATGGATAAAAAGAATCTTCCATTTAACCTATTAGATTGTATTTGACATTCATGGGAGGCTCATAATACCCAAAACCTTGAACTATGCTAAATAATACAGTATTTTGAATGTTCACTGTCCACACCCCCCCCCCCCCCCCCCCCACACCCACCCCAGCCCACCCCCACCCCCAGCGCACCCTCTTAACATCCTGGTAGATGCATTTTCCAAATTCAGTTATCTTGCATCGTGGCACATTATTGTAGAAGATTTCAACTGTCTTATGGACACTACGGTGGACATAATATCCTAAGGTCCCCCAATACCCTCGTTATAATGTAAGCAATTAGTGAATTTGTGTGCAGAACTAGAGCTGGTGGATGTCTGGAGGCAGATCCACATTACAAGTAGGGATTTTAGTTTCTTCTTTAACCCGCAGAGTTACCATACGAGGGTTGATATCTTCCCCATCCCTGCAACAATCTTAGATTCGGTGGCATCCTGCACAATTGGGAATATTACCATTTCTGACCATGAAGCAGTATACTTATTGATTAAGATTAAGGGCAATATAACAGATTCGAGACACGAGCGAATGTATCCCTTTATTCTTAAGACTAATTGGTTAATTGAGTATTTAGATTAGATTACTTCCAGTGTAGAAACAGGCCCTTAGGCCCAACAAGTCCACACCGACCCGCCGAAGAGCAACCCACCCAGACCCATTCGCTGATATTTACCCCTTCCCCTAACACTACAGACAATTTAGCATGGCCAATTCACCTAACCTGCACATGTTGGACTGTGGGAGGAAACTGGAGCACCCAGAGAAAACCCACGCAGACACAGGGAGAATGTGTAAACTCCACACAGACTGTCACCTAAGGCAGGAATTGAACCGGGGTCTCTGGCGCTATGAGGCAGCAGTGCTAACCATACTGTCACTGTGCCACCGTGCCGCCGTGCTGCAATGAATTCAGATCTTTCTTAGCCATTAATTCAGATTTTACCAGTAAATCATTCATTCTATGGGAAAATGCTCAGGCTTATGCAGAGGGAATAATTAAATCTTTGGATGTAGCAGAAGGGGGAGCAGGAACGCTGGTTTGAGGCACAGCTGAGGGCAGCCGAGAGGGCAGACTGTGATAGACCCTCAGTGGCTAAGCTGCAGAGGATCACAACGCTTCGGTCTACGGTGAATTCCACGCTCACACAGACAGCCAAAAAGGAACTTACTTTTGCAAAACAAAGGCAGTTTGAACATATTGATAAGCCAGGCAGGTATTTATTCTATCTTGCCAGGAAAACGATCGCCCCTCTTAAGCCATTACCTCAATTAGGGAAGGTACTGGGATCCTTACCTTCAATTCCAAAAAGATTAATGTCTCCTGTCCGAGATTTTTCACCGAATTATTTCAGCCTGAACATTTTGAGGATAGATGGATTAAGATGGAGTCAATTTTCAAGAACCTGGGTCTTCCAGGAGTAACCCCTGAATAGGTGTTGTGTCTTAATGCACCATGGTCAGCGCAGGAGGGTGTGAAGCAGCTTCAGAATGTAAAGATGCACGTTCCTGACGGATTTCCTAGTGGAATTAATAAATACTTTATAAACCTATTGTCAGCGCTGATGTTTAACATGTTCCGTCACTCATCCAGTCACGAACCCCTCCCTCCATCCTTAAGAGAGGCTCATATCTCTCTGATGCTGAAGAAAGGAAGACCCTGGAGGATTGTGCTTCTTACACGCCAATCTCACTTTTAAATGTTGGTCTCAAAATCCTGTCTGAGATCCGTGCATTCAGGCTGGAAACCTTGCTGCCTTCCGTTGCCAAAGAGGACCAAACTTGCTTTATAAAGTGCCGCAGATCTTCCTACAATGTTAAGAGGTTACTCAATATGATCCAAGAGATTATTGAACTCTTTAGATGAGAGAAGGCATTTGATTGGGTTGAGTGGCCGGATCTCTTCTGTACATTAGAACGGTTTGGTCTATGCAAAGTTTTTATCAAGTGGGGGAGGGTCATTTACCGCGATCCTCGGGCTGCAGTTCTCACTAATGGTGTGGTCACCAGTAATATTAATATTTCTCCAGGTAGCCACAAAGGTTAACACCGTTCACCATTGTTGTTTACGTTGGTGATTGAGCTACTGGCGGAGGCCAGCCGTAGGGATGCCAACACATCTGTCCCAGAATTGGGATAGAAGTCACGCAAGATTACATTGTATGCAGATGAGGGTCTTATGTTTTTGTCAAATCCCGCAATTTCGGTAGTTCATGTGATGCAATGCATTAATTCGCTTGTTGCCTTTCCGGAAGATAAGAATAATTTTACAAAGTTGGAGGCCATGCCTATGGGAGGTCGGAGGGAAATACCTAATACTGAGGGCAAATTCTGGTCTTCTTTTAAATGGTGGTTTCCCTATTTCAGTATATTCATTATATATGTCTTGGATTATTTGTTTAACGTGAACTATGTCCATTTGTTTGACAAAATTAAACAAGACCTTCAAGATGGGAGGCATTTCCAATATCCTGGCTCGGTCGGATAGCTGTTATTAAAATGAATTTCCTTCCTCATTTCCTACACCTCGTTCGAATGCTTTCTTTGCCAGATATTTCGGAAACAGAATGGCTGGTTTAGCTCTTTTATTTGGCACCATAAGCGATTCTTTATCAAGCTAACAAAATTGCAACTTCCCCACAGATTGTGAGGAGTAGGTCTCCCCGATTAAAAGCAATCAATTAAGTTTATTTTTCAAAATATGTTAACACCTGGGCCGCTGAGGTCTCGGCATCAATACAGCTAGACATTGAGCCCTCTCAGACAAAGTGAACCCTTATTAGTCTGTTGTTCTTAGATAAAATGACAACATTTATGGAATACTGTCATACACTAATGATTATTAAATCTTGAAGGATAAGGCGTCAGATCGAGGGCAATACAGCCATTACCATGTTTTTTTACCCCTATAATGTGTATACCAGAATGTCAACCGGGGATAATGGATTCCAGGTTTAAACTGTGGGCAGCGAGGGGTGTACCTTGCTTGAGTGATTTAGAATTAGTAGAATCCCTACAGTGTGGAAACAAGTCCTTGGGCCCAGCAAGTCCACTTCGACCATCTGAAGAGTAACCCACCCAGAACCATTCCACTACCAACCTATATTTACCCTGACTAATTCCCCAACTTACAGATCGTGGAACACTATGAGCGATTTAGCAATGGCCAAGTCATCTAACCTGCACATGTTTGTGACTGTGGGCGGAAACCGACGCAGACACCATTGAGAATATACTAACGCCACACAGCCAGTCACCCAAGGCTGGAACCAAACCCGTGACCCTGGTGCTGTGAGTCAGTAGTGCAAACCACCGAGTTCCGATATGTTATTGATGGAGAAACAATGATATTATTTGATCTAATAACTCGTAAGTATGGACTACCTAGTAGAGACTTCTTCTGTTTTATTTTCTAGATTAGAGATTTAATTAAAAACACAATTTTACCAGACACTTATAGATCCGATACAGGGAAGCAGGTGATTATTGTTAAGAATCCGCTCTCAGTCAGTTCCCTGTACCATTTGTTGGAGAGTGTCCCCTCAGAGAAGACTCTGCAGCTTTGTGATGTCTGTGCGACAGTGTTGGGGTTATAGATCTTTTCGGAGACATGGGAGGATATTTGAGAAAATGCTCGAAGGATTTTGATCTCGAACAGGACCCATTCCATGCAGTTGAAAATTGTTCATAGGTTCTATCTGAACCCAGGTTTTCTCTCAAAAGTCAATGTGGGATTATCTTCAGCATGTCCTCAATGGAGAATGACTACAGGCACTCTTAAACATTGCATGTGGTGCTGCTGCAGGCTTCGTATATATTGGAGCACTGTTTTCGGTGTGGTAGAGTGGGTCTTGGGGACCAAATTGGAGATGGACCTGGTTTTTCTTTTCCTGGGCTTGCCCAGAGTATCTTACGCAGATGCAAATGGGGAATAAAATATCCTTACTGTGTAAGGAAAAATATTCTGTTGTGTTGAATGTCTGAAATCTCCCCAGGTCTGTTGGGTCTTTGTGAGCTCATCATGGAGAATATCCCTTTGGATTTTCTCACCAGCATGCTGCACCAAAAAGCAGAGATTAATATAAGTCATGGAGTCATAGGGATGTACAGCATGGAAACAGATCCTTGGGGCAAACCCATCCATGCCAACCACATATCCCAAACCAATCTTGTCCCACCTGCGAGCACCCGGCCCATAACCCTCCAAATCCTTCTTATTCATTTACCCATCCAAATGCCTCTTAAATGTTGCACTTGTATCAGCCTTGCCGACATCACCTGGCAGTTCATTCCACACATGTACCACTCTCTGTGTGAAATAGTTGCCCCGTAGTTCTCTATTACATCTTTCCCTTCTCACCCTAAACCATACCCTCTCGTTCTGGACTCCCTGACAACAAAGAAGCGACTTTACCTAATTACCTTATACATGCCCCTCATAATTTTGTAAACCTCTATAATGTCAGCCCTAAGCCTCCGACGCTCCAGAGAAATCAGTCCCAGTCTGTTCAGCTTCTCTCTATAGCTCAAATTCTCCAACCCTGGCAACATCCTTGAAATATTTTCTGAACCATTTCAAGTTTCACAACATCTTTCCGATAGTAAGGAGACCAGAATTGCACGTAATATTCCAACAGTGGCCTAACCAATATTCTGTACAGCTGCAACATGACCTCCCAACTCCTGTACTCAATACTCTGATCAATAAAGGAAAGCATACCAAACGCCTTATTCACTATCCTATCCACTTACGACTCCACTTTTAAGGAGCTATGAACCTTCGCTCCAAGTTTTCTTTGTTCAGTAACACTCCCTGCGACCTTACCATCAGACAAAAGTACTGATGAGATTTTCTTTCTCAAAATGCAGAACCTCGCATTTATCTGAATTAAAGTCCATCTGCCACTTCTCAGCCCATTGGCCTTTTGATAAATCTGAAGTGACCCTCTTCGCTCTCCACTACACTTCCAATTTTGGTGTCATCTGCAAACTTACCAACTGTACCTCTTATGTTTGCAATTATGTCAATGACAAAAAGAAGTGAATCCAGCACCGATCCTTGTGGCGCTGCACTGGTCACAAACATCCAGTCTGAAAAACAACCCTTCACCACCACCCTCTGTCTTCGACCTTTGAGCCAGTTCTGTATCCAAATGGCTAGTGCTCCCTGTATTCCATGTGATCACATCTACCCCTCTGCCCTCATCAATCCTCTTTGTTACTTCCTCAAAAAACTCAAATCAAGTTTGTGAGACATGATTTCTCACGCACAAAGCCATGTTGACTATCCATAATCAGTCTTTGTCTTTCCAAATACATGAACATCCTGTCGCTTAGGATTCCCTCCAGCAACTTGCCCACCACCAACGTCAGGCTCACTCGTCTATAGTTCCCTGGCTTGTCCTTAACACCCTTCTTGAACAGTGCCACCACGTTTGCCAACCTCCAGTCTTCTGGCACCTCAACTGTGACGATACATATTACAAATATCTCAGCAAAAGACCCAGCAATCACTTCTCTAGCTTCCCACAGAGTTATAGGGTACACCTGATCAGGTCCTGTGGATTTATCCCCCTTTAACCATTTCAAGACATCGAGCACTTCCTCCTCTGTAATATGGACATTTTGCGAGGTGTCACCATCTATTTCCCTACATTTTATATCTTCCATATCCTTTTCCACAGTAAATGCTGAAGCACAATACTCCTTTTTATCTCCCCCATACTTCCTGTGCGAGGACAAATATTCTGTTGTGTTGGATGTCTGAAACGCCCCCCCCCCCCCCCCCCCCAGGTCTGTTGTGAAGTTGTAAGCTCGTCATGGAGAGTATCCCTTTGGACTTTCTCACGAGTATGGTGCACCGAAAAGCAGAGATTTATCTAAGATATGGCAACCCTTTTTGGATTACCGCGATACAGGCTTATTTGCCACTCTAAAAAGGGCTTTTATATAGTCATGACGATATTGTCTAATGAATCACATATGAAGAATTATGAACGTATGAATGTGTATCAGTTAATGCTGTCGAAGAACGAGAGCTATCACTTTGTAATGCTGAGCTGTATTATGTATTTATTATTTATTGTTTTTGTTTTTCTTCTGTCCGTTTAGCGAATTTAAATTATTTTGTATATGCATGCACATGGGTGTAATTTTGTTCAGTTAGTTGAATTGTTTTGTTAATTTTTAATATAATAATAAAAACATATTTTTCAATTAAAAAATTTGTTAAAAAATTAAAATGCTAACATTGATAGACTGCAGTCCCAAACAATTCTCATTAGAGAGATCACTCATGGTGGTTTATGTTGAAGGTCCCCACACGGGTGGTGGGGTGAGGTTGAGAGAGCATCCCCTTCATGGTAATCTCTGTCAGTGTGGGGAATTGAACCTGCACTGGTGGCCTCCCTCTGCATCACAAACCAACCATCCAACCAACCGAGTGGGAGACTGTGTAACTGCTGCACACAGAATCAGTCACTGATAAAGTGACTGAAAACAGTTTAAGTAAATAACTGAGAAAGCCTTTAGATTTCATCAAAACGGTGGTAACGATGGAAGGGCAGTGGCCAGCTCTCCCAGACCAGGGTTTCTCATTTTGATTTTAGCTGCAGCATTCAGAAGCAGCTGGGGACCCCAGAAGGATGGGAAGTTTTATTACAGGATACCTAACTGCTTTTCTTTCTGAGATCTCTGTTGATGTCGTTTCCTCCTGGATTGTAAAACTGCTGTAAGGATCTGTATTTGAATTTATCTTTGTGCAAAGCGGTGTAAACCAAAATGGTACGGTATCTAATGTTTGTGTAAGTGTTCCAACATATAAGCCATCCCAAAATATTCTTTTCTTTGATTGTATTTTAACTAAAGCATTTGAATAGATTATATTTTGCTTAATGTCGAGTGGTTTGACCAGTCACAACATATCTGTAAGGCACACTTCACATCTGTATTCAAAAAAAGGAAAGGTTTGGGTCTAAACAGCCTCCTTAAAATATTTTGCAGGGATCTGGTTTGGTCCACAACACTTGTCTCCGAGGGGTCTGTGACTGACCCCTGTTATTGAAAAGTTAGTGAAGGGGCTGGGGATGGTTTGCTGCAGATTGTGCTGTGAGCTCCCTCAGACATTCAGGGAGACCTGAGGATCTGGTGACCCAACTCTAGATGGAGCATGGGGACTGCAGTTACAGCATCTGGGTCTGCAAAATGAACAACAAATGGAGCAAAGGCTGCAGAGAGGGGAAGCTCTGGATCAACACTGTGAGTGTGTTGGCAAAGGGATCTGCTGTATCAATCCCGGGTTTTCCAGGAACAGCTTCCCATGCTCCACTTAATTCAGGAACAGAATGTGAGGAGATCCCCATTGAACAAGTAGCGGGTAACTGAATGGCGCCACGTCATTTAACATGACCTGCAGCTTCATACCAGGGGAAGGATGGTGTTGCCAGTGGCTGTTAGGTTCACAATTTCACTCAGCTTCTATGATCCAGAACTTTCCAGGCAGGTGTGGTTGAGATATCCATCATCTCCCAGTATCTCAACATCAATGTCATCATTCAGTGATGGAGGATATATATGGAAGATGAGGTAAATATATTGTTTCTCCCATAGCAGGGAACTGCCGGGTGTATCCTTATTTTCCCAGTACAGTGGGCTTCTAGTTGGTGTACATGGCATCTTCAGAGTATGCATGTCAATGGGGAGAGGTAGAGGAACTGAAGGAGCTATCTCTCTATTAATGTTATAGTGTGTCCATGTACAGTACATCATGTTGGTGAATACCCCTGTCCTGAAAGCAGCCACAGTTCCTTCATTCAGAAGCAGGCAGCCATTCCCATCGTCCATTTAGAAAGGAATGAATGCATCTTGGAGGAAGACCGTCCCGTTGATACACATTTCAAAAAATCATCGCATCACCAACCAACCACATCAATATATTGTTTGGCGTCACTTGGAGCACCAAGGAGCAGACGATCAGGGATGGAGCAAAACCTTCCATGTCTGAACGGGTCTTAGTGAACCCCTCAGTGCCCAGCTTCATTAGGTCCTGTAATCCCTCTCTATTTCAGTAACATACTGCTTTCCATTATTTCTGTAAATGGAATTACAGGTTGTATCATGTTATATTCCACCTGCCAAACGATTATCCATTGCTTTTACCACTCTGCATATATTTGCAGACTCTACACCCCCTCTTGATAATATAATCTCTTTCTTATCACAGCGACTTTAGCAAACTCAGTATCAGTACATCTGTTCCATCCCACTGATCATTGACATAGATTGTAAATAGTTGGAAACCCAGCAGTGGTCGTTATATGACTCAATAATTTACGACCTGTCCAACTGATTAAGACTGACTTATCTGGAGTGCCTGATTCCTGTTTGATAACGAGTCCTCCCCATTCCTGCGTAACAGATTAAAAGGACTGAATAAGAACGAGGAGCATCAGTCGGCTACTCAGCTCCTAGAGAGTGCTCCGCTATTGAATACAATCATGATTGATGTCATTTTTGCTCCACCATTGAATACAGTCACGGCTGATGTCATCTCTTCTCCGCCATTGAATACAATCATGGCTGATTGAATTTCTGCTATGCTATTGAATACAAAGTTTGGGAGAAGATTTGTAGCTCGGGTGCTCATTGTTGTGGTTCTGTTCACTGAGCTGAGAATTTGTAGTGCAGACGTTTCGTCCCCTGTCTAGATGACATCCTCAGTGCTTGGGAGCCTCCTGTGAAGCGCTTCTGTGATGTTCCCTCCGGCATTTACAGTGGTTTGTATCTGCCGCTTCCGTTTGCCAGTTCCAGCTGTCCGCTGCAGTAGCCGGTATATTTGGTCCAGGTCGATGTGCTTATTGATTGAATCTGTGGATGAGTGCCATGCCTCTAGGAATTCCCTGGCTGTTATCTGTTTGGCTTATCCTATAATATTTGTGTTGTCCCAGTCGAATTTATGTTGCTTGTCATCTGCGTGTGTGGCTACTAAGGATAACTGGTCGTGTCGTTTCGTGGCTAGTTGGTGTTCATGGAGGCGGATCGTTAGCTGTCTTTCTGTTTGTCCTATGTAGTGTTTTGTGCAGTCCTTGCATGGGATTTTGTACACTACATTGGTTTTGCTGGGTATCGGGTCCTTCGTTCTGGTGAGTTGTCTGAGAGTGGCTGTTGGTTTGTTTGCTATAATGAGTCCGAATCGTCGCAGCAGTCTGGCTGTCAGTTCAGAAATGTTTTTGATGAATGGTAGTGTGGCTAGTCCTTTGGGTTGTGGAATGTCCTCATTCCGTTGTCTTTCCCTTAGGCATCTGTTGATGAAATTGCGTGGGTGTCCGTTTTTGGTGAATACATTATATAGGTGTTCTTCTTCCTCTTTTTGCTGTTCTGGTGTAATTGAGTGTGCTGTGGCCCTTTTGAACAGTGTCTTGATGCAACTTCTTTTGTGTGTGTTGGGGTGGTTGCTTTCGTAGTTTAGGACTTGGTCTGTGTGTGTGGCTTTCCTGTATACCTTTGTGGTGAATTCTCCGTTCTGTGTTCTTTGTACCATCACATCAAGGGATGGGAGCTGGTTGTCCTTTTCTTCGTCGCTAGTGAATCGGATTCCTGTGAGAGTGGCGTTGATGATCCGGTATGTGTTCTCTATTCCTGTGTTTTTTAATAATTACAAACGTATCATCTGCATATCTGACCCAGAGTTTGGGTTGAATTTTCCGTAAGACTGTTTGTTCTAATCTTTGCATTGCAGCTTCTGCTATGAGTCCAGATATGGGTGAGCCCATGGGTGTGCCGTTGATTTGTTCATATATTTGGTTGTTGAATGTGAAGTGTGTTGTGAGGCACAGGTCCAGTAGAGTGAGTATGCAGTTTTTGTTGATAGGTTTCCCGTCTTGTTGTCTGTTCTGTATGTCCAGCAGGTTGGCTATTGTTTTTTATGGCTAGAGTTTTGTCGATAGAGATGAACAGTGCCGTTACATCGAATGAGACCATAATTTCTTCCTTGCCTATGTGTATATTTCTGATGATGTCCAAGAATTTCTGTGTTGACTGTGTAGAGTGTCTGGATCCGTCGATCAGTTGTTTCAGTTTCTGCTGTAGTTCTTTAGCCAGTTTGTGTGATGGTGTCCCTGGTAGTGATACTATGGGTCTGAGTGGGATGTCTGGTTTGTGCACTTTAGGAATTCCACAGAATCTGGGGGTGTTGTTGCTTTCAGGTTTCATTGTCTGTAGGTCAAACCTGGTTATCTGTCTGTTTTTTGTAGGTTCCTCAGTGTGTTCTTTACCCTATTGGTGAGCTGTGGGGTCGCGTCAAACTCCCTCTTTTGGTAGGTGCTGGTATCTGCAAGTAGTTGTTGCACATTTTGGATGTACTCTGCTTTGTCCAGAATGACCGTCATTCTGCTTTTGTCTGCTGGTAGTATGATTATGTTCTTATCGTTTCTTAGTGCTTTTAGTGCTTCCATCTCCTTGGTGTTGAGGTTATGTGTTTGTCTTTTCCTTGTTATCAGGGGTACGATACTTTGTCTCACTGTTTGTTGTGTCTTTTCTGTCAGTCCATTGTCCCTGAGTGTGCATTCTAGTGCTGCTAGGAAGTCTGCTGTCTTGGCGTCCCTGTGGTTGTAGTTGAGTCCATTGGCCAGTATTGTTCTTTCCGTGTCTATGAGCTGTCTGTGGGAGAGGTTTCTAACCCAAGAGTGTGATGTGGTGTCCTCTCTGTTGTGTGTTATTTTGGCCATTTTTTTAAAAGCCGTTTTTAAGCACATCGACCTGAACACAATATACCGGCCACAGCAGCGGAATGACAACCAGAAGTGGCAGATACAAACCACTATAAATGCCGGAGGAAACATCACAGAAACGCTTCACAGCAGAATCCCAAGCACTGATGATATCTACTAGAGAGGGGATGAAACGTCTGCAACACAAATTCCCAGCTCGGCGAACAGAACCATAACAACTATTGAATTCAATCACGGTTGATGTCATCTCTGCTCCGCCATTGAATACAATCATGGCTGATGTCCTCGCGGCCTCTGTTCCACTTTCCTGGCATCTCTCAACCCTAAAACTCTGGTCTCTTGCTATAGATTGCGCCACTGTCAGTGTCCTCTGAAAATAGCATTTTCTATGCCGTGAACCGACTAATAATATCGAACGCAAATAGTTGAGGCAAAAGTACTGAAATCTATGGCACCCCACAAGTTGCATTTGCCAAAAGAAAATGACAGATTTATTCCATCTGACTGAATTTTATTGGTTAACCAATCCTCCATCCAAGCTAATAAATTACTCCTAAACAGATGTTGTCTGATCTTACCATTTACTCTTTGGAGAAGCGACATATCCGATGCTTTCAGAAAGACCTGACATTTCATCTCCAGGAATCCTACTATCAATCTTGTTAGTCACATCCTTAAGTAACTCAAGCAAACAATTCATATTCGGTTTATCCTTCGTAAAACCATATTGACTCTGATAGACTGTGGTTTAACTTTGCAAATGTCCTCAACAACGGATTCCAATAATATGCCTTAAATTACAATAGCTTTTTCGTTATGTTTTACTCCCTAATGTATACAGTTATTACAAGTTCTTCCCTTTTGAAAACCTTTACGTTTTCTTTGAAATCCTGTTTAATGCGCACACGTTTTTAAGAGATCTGCTCCAATTGCTGTGTAAGAGCCATGTATGGCTGAATGGATTCATCATCATCCTGGTGTACAAACTCGATGGGCTGATGTATTTTTGGTTTTCCAATAATCTAATCTCTATGGCCAGAATGACCTCCTTCTGTTGATGTGTTAGAGGGTTGGGAGTTTATGGAATCTTCCTGTTGCTGTTGAACATTTTGAGGGGATGATGGATCTTCTCATACTTCTCCATAACAGGCTAGAGATACTGAACAGTCTCCTCACGCATCCCTGAGATGGGTCTGAGGGAGTGATTGCTTTTCTCCTGTTCACACACAACAGACACGTATCTGAATTACCTCCAACTTTCTTATTAAAAACTGCCTCAGATACTTTGTCTCCTTATTCAATTCCCCTACAAAGGATCAGAGTGGCTGAATGACCTCCTGTTATCCCAGTGTAAGAAATCTCCAGTCACTGTGTGGCTTCTTCCAGTTTCTGTGTTAGAGACTTGAGGAGGCTGAATGGACTTATCCTCTTGCTGTGTAACAGGATACTGGAGCAGCATGGCCTATTCTGAGTCCAGTGATTTGACTCGAGGGGCTGATTGGCCTCCTCCTGTCACCTTATATCAGGCTTCAGGGCTGAATATCCTTGTACTGTTCTGGTGTAAAAGGGTCGAAGGCGTGAATACCCTTCTGCTGTTCCTGTGTATCAAGCTGGAGAAGTGGAATGGATTCCTCCATTTATTGTGTAATTGGCTTCTATTGCTGACTCCTTCCGGTGTTCGATGTAAAAATATGATAATCTTTCATTCCTCTACACTCAACCTGATCATTCTTTCCTTATGGGTTAATACCTTCATTACAGGAATCAGTAGAGGGAACCATTTCTGAGCTGCTTCCAATGTAACAATATCTTTTCCTCAGTGAGGAGATTAAAGTTGTACACACGACTCCAGATGTGATCTCGCTAAGACCCTGGACAGCAGCAGCAGCAGCACTTCATCAGCCTGCTGTCTGGTTCCCACCTCGGTAAGAGCATTCTCAGGGGAAGTACACAGCATTGTTGAAAGATCATTGTCCTTCTCTACTCCACAGCATAACAGAAGATCTGAAGAAGCGGTTAAATGATGTGGCAAGATGATCTCTAACATTAATTTACCCAGATTCCACGACGCTCAGATTCTACAGAACCTGATCAGGTGGAGCTCAGAAACAGCAAGGAGAAGCAAAATTTGATGGGAGTTATATATCAAAGTGAAAGTTGCAATACAAATGCTGGATATGTTATAAAACAGGAAAATGAAACATACACGTCTGTGGCTACTGCAGTAATAATGTACTGTTTAAATTATATCTAAGCTGTGTTGACCCAACTGAATGCTAATGCTGGGAAAATGGATTTCATGAGCATGTGTTAGATGGTTTGTATTAACATTATGTCGAGCACCAAGCTCGAGATCAGGTTATTTAGGAATTTCTGTTGGATGATCATAAGAGCTCATTGAAAACTTTGCTGTAAAGGACCTTTTGGGAACAGTGACCACAATACATTTGTTTTCTTTTATGATGTTTGAGCACAAGACAATTTTTGTTTTATTTGAAGTAACCGTTATAATTCTGAATCATGCAAACCATGAAGGTGTGAGGAGGAAATGAAGACTACAGATGCTGGAGATCAGAGTCGAAGAGAATGGTGCTGGAAAAGCACAGACAGGCAGCATACTAGGAGCAGGAGTATAGATGTTTTGGGCATAAGCCCTTCGTCAGGAATGAGGCTTGTGGGCCAAGGGGGCAGAGAGATAAATGAGAAGGGAGTGTGGTGGGGGGAGGTAGCTGGGAATGTGATAGGTAGATGAAGGTGGGGCTGAAAGTGAAAGGTGATGAACGGAGACAGAATGCCTCATCTACTGCACCCATTACACACAATGTGGTCTTCTATAATTTGGAGAGACAGGACGCCAACTTGTGGATCATTTCAGAGAATACCACATTGACCAACTCCACAGTCTTGTGGCTGAGCACTTTAACTCCCCTTCCCACTCTGCCAAGGACATGAGGGTTCTGGGCCTGCTCCATCCCCACTCCCTAACCACCAGAAGTCTGGAGGAAGAAAGCCTCATAGTTTGTGAGAAGATTTGTAGCTCGGGTGCTCGTTGTTGTGGTTCTGTTCGACGAGCTGGGAAACGTCTACCTTGGGATTCTCCAACCACAGGGGTCAATGTGGATTTGACCAGTTTCCCCACTTGCCCAAACTCCAGCTTATCCCAGTCCAAACCTCTAACTCAGCACCGACCTTTTGAACGTTCCTATGCGTCCACCTTCAATTCCATCAGCCCCTCCTTCATCAACTTGTTAGATCAAAGGAGGCAGCGTGGAAAAATGCCAAGTGTTGTAGTAAGCCAATGGATTCAGAGAAATGTAAGACCTAGTAAAGGATGGCCCAGAAACTGAGAAGGAAATCCAAAACGTAAAGCATGCAAATAAAAGAAAATCATAAAGACTGCTAAAAAGCTTCTAACAATATATGAAATTAAAAAGAAGTTAAAATGTGGCACAGTGAGTGTGCGGACAGGATAATTTATTGTAGAGAACAGAGAAATCACAAGGAAAAGAAACAGTAATTTTTGTGTCCATCTTCAAGGAAAAATATCCAGAAATTCTCCCAGAAATACCAAGAGACTGAGAGACTTGTGTAAATAAGGTCTAAGGTCATTCATATCAGTGATGAGGTCGTCATTGAAAAGATAGCTGGATTGAGTATTGATAAATCTGACAGACCAGATATAGTTCATACAAGAATTTCAGATGAAGCAGCAATAGACATATTGATTGCATTGTGGATTTTCATGTTATTTTCCTACACATTACTGAAAGGCATTTAGCCAATCTGAATAAGGTGAAGGTTATAAATATTATCCGACAGTTTAAGAAAGGATGAAGATGGAGAGCGGTGAACTACAGACCGGCTAACATGTCATCCGTGGTTGGGTGTCTGTTGGACTCTATTACAAAGAACGTGCTGCTAGATATAGAGAAAGAAATGGCAAAACTCGAAATTATGATAATGCATCGATAAAATGAAAGCCATAAGGGGCAAATACTTTTTGTAATGGTTTGAACATGATTCTTGTAGACATAAGCAATGAAGATCCAATGGATAACGTATAGTTGGAGATTCAGGAGCAATTTTTTAAAAGTACTGACACGTAAGCTCATAAGAAAAATTAAAGCGCAAGGTATTGGGAAGAATATATGCAAATGGGACGGTATAAATTAGGTTTACATTCATGTGAATACAATGGAAATGTAGAAGATGTCGTGCACCAGTTGCATAAAGTGTTGGTGAGACTAAACTTAAAGTATTGTGTACCGTTTGGAGTCCCAATCTAAGATAGAATATACTGACTACACAGGAACTGCAAAAGGTATTATCCAGATTAATCCATAAAATGGCAAGATTTTCTGATGGGGAAACTCAGCCTGTGATCTTGAGTTTCATATGGTGAAACTTAGAAACAACGAGGGGACTGAATAACAGAGGGACATGGAGAAGTGCAAACAGGCGAACTTAGCGAGAATCCCACGATATTCTACACGTACAAGTAGAACAGAATTATCAGCCAACAGTTAGTTTCCATTAGAAACCAAAGGTGACAATCTGTGTGTGAAGCTGGTGAACATTGATGGATTGTTACATGAGACAATCACATCTGTTTTACTTGGGAGAAGGAGGATGCAGGTACAGAATTCGAGAAGATGAACTGGAAAGCTCTTGAACAGATTGATGTAAACTACGAGCAGGGGTTTGAGGCTTTGTCCGGTATAAAATTGGACCAATCCCCCAGTCTGGATGAATTGTATCACAGGCTGTGGTCGGGGTCAAAGGAGGAAAGACCCTGACTGAAAATTTTATTTAGAATCTGACCATAGTGGAGGTGCCAGAGAACTGGAGAACTGCTAATATGATTCCACTTTACAGTAAGGGTGGGAGAGATAGACCAGGGAACTATAGACAAGCGAGTATCAGATCATTGTTAGGGAAACTAAATGAGAAAATAGCAAAGGAGAAAATTGAACTCCAATCAGAGTGGCAAGGTTTGATCAGGGATAATCATCATGATGTTATCAGAGGGAAGTCACATGTAATGAATTTGATTGAATTTGAGGAGGTCGCTTATTTAGTCTTGCAGCAATGCCTTTGACAAAGTTCCACATGGGAAATTGAAAAATAAAGTACAATCTCACAGTATCAAGGATAACTTGACAAGTTATAACGAAAGTTGTCTTAGTGCCAGGAGATAGAAGGTGGTAGGAGAAGGCTGTTTGTGTGACTTGATTCCAGTGTCCCCTGGTGTACCACAGAGATCAGTGCTGTGTCCCTTATTGTTTATGTTTATTCATAAATGGTGTAGGTGTGAATTTGCAGGGGGTGAGTAGAGAAAGTGGGAGTTGTGATAAGTAAGTTTGCGTTTGATACAATGATTGGCCAGGTGGTTGGCAGTGAGGAAAAAGGCTTAAGTTGCACGAAGATACAGAAGGAATGGTCAGACGGGTGGATCAATGGCAGATGGAATGTAAACCTGATAAATATGAGGTGATGCACTTTAGAAGAAGCAACAAGACAGGGGAGTACTCAGTGAATGGCAGCACATAGGAAGCTCAGAGTGTGCTCCTCCACACATCCCTGAATATGACTGGACAGGGTACTGAACAAGTTAAGATTGGACCTTGGGTGCAGCGTTTATTAAACAGTGCTTAGATTATAAGAGCTATGCATGGCTTTGGTTAGTCCAAGATGGAATAGTGTGTGAAGTTCTGGGAGCCACATTACTGGAAGGATGTGATTGCACTGGAGGGTCTGCATAGGAGATTCACCAGAATGTTCCCTGGGATGGAGCATATCAGCTATGGAGAGAGGCTGGGTAAGCTCGGATTGTTTACTTTGGAACAGAGAAGGCTGAGGGGGATGTGATTCAGAAGGATAAGATAATGAGGGACATGGACAGGATGGATAGACAGCAGCTGTTCATTTTAGTCAGAGGGTCAAGAACACGGGAGCACACTTTTAAAGTGAAGGGTTTGAGGTACACAGAGGGCTTTTTTCACACAGAGGGTGCTGGGGTCTGGAATTCACTTGCTAGGAGGGGAGTTACCAGGGGTAACCCCACAAAGGTTAAAAAGTGCTTGCACGAGCACTTAGAGGTGTCATAGCATTCCTGGCTACGGGCCTGGTGTTGGAAAGTGGGACTAATATAGATCGTGCTGTATTTCTTTTGGCACAGGGTCTATACTCCTATGAGAGTATGGTGTGGAAGGTCAATTATTGAGCATTTGAGGGCAGACATTGATCGTTTTCTGAAGAGTATATTCACGAGGGTTATAAGAATGAACTGTAATAGCTTGTTAAATCATGTCAATATGAGAAGTATGAGAAAATATGTGCAGCTTTCTTACAATCTGAAACCAGAGAATGGGCAATGGGGAACAGGGAAATGGCAGAACTATGAAGCCATTACTTCAGTTCTGTCTTCACAGAACTTTATAACAATACTAGGAAAACCAAGTCTGGTGTGGGAAAATGACATAGTACACAGAACATAGAACAGAGTAAGTAAATAGTTTAGGAGAAATTATTGGGAGTGAAAATAATGGGCATAGACAACATTAACATAGGTTTATGAAATGGGAATTATGATTGAGAAACAGACTGGGAGGCAAATGAAAGAGAAGCAATGGAGGTAATACATTTGGAATTTCAGAAAAAAAACTTTGGAAAATCGCCAAACCTAGTTTGCAAAATCACATCTTAGTGGATTGAGGCTAATATATGGCCACATTTCTAGAATGGGACAGCTGGCAGGAAAGAGTGAATAGAAATAAACAGACTCGGCAAGCAACAGCCTGACATTACCTGTAAGGTATGATTCTGTGAGTATGACTATGTCCCAGGCTCCCCATCACCTTCCCCGGATATCTCTTGTCTCACCAGCAGGACAGACACAGCAGAAGTGGCGGCACAGTGGGATACAGTTGGAAGGGAATTGCTCTGGGAGTCCTCAACAGTGACTCCGTATCACAGGAAGTCTCGTGGCATTAGTTTGCACATGGGAAAGGAAACCTTCTGCTGATTACCATGTACCAGCCTCTCTCAACTGATGGATCAGTACTCCTTCATGCTGACCAACACTTGGATGAAGCACTGAGGGTAGCACGTGCGCAAAATGTACTCTGGGTGGGGGATTTCAATGTCCACCATCAAGAGTGTCTCTGCAGCAGCATTACTGATCGAGCGGGTCGGATCCGAAATGAACTAACAGCTAGACTGGGTCTGTCGCAGGTGGTGAAGGAACCAACTAGAGGAAAATATATACTTGACCACAGCCTTACTATTCTGCCAATTGCAGAAGTATCTGCCCATGACAATATTGGTAAGAATGACTACCGCATAGTAATTGTGGAGACAAGTCACACCTTCACATTGAGAATAAGCTCCATCATTTTGAGTGGCACTATCCACGTGCTAATTAAGGCAGACTTCGAACAGATCTAGCAGCTCAAGTCTGGGTTTCCATAAGGTATTGTGGGTCAGCAATAGCAGCAGAATTGTACTCCTGCACAATCACATGGCCTGGCACATACCCCTCTCAACAATCATCATCAAGCCAGAGAAACAACCTTGGTTCAATGGAGATTGCAGGAGGGCAGGAGCAGCACTGGGCACACTTGACATTGAGATGTCAGCCTGGTGAAACCACCAAACAGGACTACATTTGTGCTAAATAGCAGAAGCAGTGATAGACAGAGCTAAGCGATCCCACAAGCAACAGTTCAGATTTAAGCTCTGCAGTCTTTCCACTTCTAGTCGAAAAACGCTGCGGACAATTAAACAATTCACTGGAGGAGAGTTCCACAAATATCCCCAACCTTAATGGTGGAAGAGCCCAGCACTTCAGTGTAAAAGATAAGGCTGATGCATTTCAACAATTTTCATTTAGACATGCTGAGTGGATGATCCATCTCAGCCTCCTCCAGTGGTCCTCAGTAATTCAGTTACCAGTCATCAACCAATTCGATTCACTCTACGTGATATCCAGATGCAGTTGGAGAGATTGGATACTCCAAAGGGGACATACCCTGACAACATTCTGGCAATAGTACTGAAAACTTGTGCAACAGAACTTGTCACTGCCCTTGCCAAGCTGTTCCAATATCGTTACAACAACAACATTTACCCATTATGTGGAAAATTACCCAAGTATCTCCTATACATAAAATGTAGAACAAATCTAATCCGGCAATTACCACCCCATCAGTCTACTCTCGATCATCAGTAAAGTGGTGGATGGTGTCAGTGCTTTCAATCAGCACCTGCTCAGCAATAACCTGGTCAATGACGCCCAGTTTGGACTCCCGCAGGGTCATTCAGCTCCTGATCTCATTTCCTTGGTTCAAACATGGACAAAAGAGGTGAAGTCCAGAGGTGCCGTGAGAGTGACAGCCTTTTAAAACAAGACTCCGACCAAGTGTGATATCAAAGGGCCTTAGCAAAACTGGATTCAATGGGCATCAGGAGCAACACCCCCACCCCACCCCCACCTGGGTTAGAATCATACTTGACAAGTAGGAAGAAGGTCATGGTTGATGAAGGTCAGTCAACTCAGCTCAAGGACAAATCTGTAGGAGTCCCTCAGGCAGTGGCCTACGCCCAAGCGTCTTCAGGATTGCTTCATCAATGATTTTTCCTCTATTATAATGTCAGAATTGGGACGGTTCGCAAATGATTCCACAATGTTCAGCAACATTTGTGGCTCCTCAGATACTGAATCAGGCCATATCCAAATGCGACAAGATCTGGAAAGTATCCAGACTGACACGTGGCAAGTAATATTATCACCAGACAAATGCCAGACCGTGATCATCACCACTAAAATAGAATCTAACCATTGCCCCTTGGCAGTCAATGGTGGAACCACTAATAAATTCCCCAGTATCAAAATTCTGGGGTGGGGGGGGGGGGGGGTAATCATTGCTCAGAAACTCACTGGACTCGCTACATAAACACAGTAACTACAAGAGGAGGTCAGAAGCTAGGAGTACTGCGACAAGTAACGCACATTCTGACTTCCAAAAGCCTGCCCATTATCTACAATGCATAAGACAGAAGTGTGACAGAATACTCCCCATCTTCCTGGATGATTGCATTCCCAACAACACTCAAGAAGCTCAATACCATCCTGGACAAAGCAGCCAGTTTGAATTTCGTTTCATCCACATTGCTCCACCATCAACGCTCAGCAGCAGCAGTGTTGTACTATCTATATGTTGCACTGAAATGATTCACCAAAGATCCTCAGACACCATCTTCCCAACACACAACCATGTCTATTCAGAAGGACTAGGGCAGCAGATGTGTGGGAACTCACCATCTTCAAGTTCCCCTCCAAGCCATTCACCATCCTGACTTGGAAATATATCACCGTTCCTTCACAGTCGCTGGGTCAGAATCCTGGGATTCCCTCCCTAATGGCATTGTGGGTCAACTGCACAGGTGAACTACAGCGGTACAGCAAGGCCACCGCCACCTTCTCAAGGGAAATTAGTGACAGGCACAAATGCTGGCCCAGCCAGAGACACCCAGAGACACGAAATAAAGAAATCGAAAAAAAAAAACATATAACAGAGGAAGGTTGCTGAGGTATCGCAGGGATCAGTGGCCAGGCCCCAGCTGTTCCCAATACCCATTAATAAACATTTGTTTGCTGGAATCAAATACAATATATCGTAACCTGCTGACTGCACGAAAGGATGTTGGGTTGTGAGTGGGTAAGGAGATTGTAAAAAAAGCTCCAAGGTGACTAGGAAAAGTGGAGTGAATGGGCAAATGCGTAGCAGATGGAGAGCAAGGTGGGAAGAGGTGATGGTATGCCGTTTGGTGGGAACAAGAGATTGGCAGCCTAAATTTGAAATTGGATTGTTTGAACCATGTTGATCTACA
Source organism: Chiloscyllium plagiosum (assembly GCF_037043375.1). Classification (NCBI taxonomy): domain Eukaryota; kingdom Metazoa; phylum Chordata; class Chondrichthyes; order Orectolobiformes; family Hemiscylliidae; genus Chiloscyllium; species Chiloscyllium plagiosum. Next base: position 77,440,289 of record NW_028270177.1, read on the forward strand.
AAGCGATGTATACTCGTTTTTGTTGTTTCCTTCTGAGCAACCCTCCGAGGTCCCTGCAGCGCAGTGAGTTCTCAACCCAGAGGTCAATACTGGGAATAGCATTGTCACGCTGCCCAGTGTACATAGACCCTCCAAGGCGGGAGCTGTAACATTGAAACGGATCTGGATCTCCCTGTACACCAGTCACTGAAAACAATATTGCTGGAACAAAAAGCAGTTAGGAAGTTAAATGGTGCGTTGACTTTTATTTCAGGAGGATTTGAGTCCAGGAGTAAGGGTGTCTTATTGCAGCTGTACCGGCCCTTGGAGAGAACCAGTTTCGAACATTGTGCAGTATTGTGTGCGGTTTTGGCCTCCTTACCTTATAAAGGAAAAACCTGACATTGAGGGAGAGCAGCGAAGGATGACCAGGCTGATCTCAAGGATGAAAGGCTTGTTGTGGGAGCAGAGTTTGGGGCGACTGGGCCTGTATTCCATGGGCTTTAGGAAAATGAGTGGAGATCTCAGTGAGATGTATAACACTCTGACAGGGTGTGACAGATTGGAAGCAGGGATGATAATTCCCTCGGCTGGGATGCTAAAACAAGGGACCACAGTAGTATGTACTTGCAGGACACTCTGCATTGAGATGAGAATAAATGTCTACACTCCGACACTGGTGACCTGGGGGATTTCGCTCACACCTAGAAGCCAAGGCACTGAATATAAATAATGATTTAGAGGCACTAAAGGGATGAGGGCAGAGAAACGGTACGTGTGGAAATAAAAGGCTAGCCATAATTATGCTGAATTGGGTAGCAAACTCGATGGACCAAAGGGAGTACTGTACTTTCTATTTATAGCTTTCCAAGGTTAATCACACTAACGGATATATTCATTGTGTGGGATAAGTGCATTGAGGAAATGTGTTGCACGACCTCCTCCTTTACCGGTGTTTCTGTGTAATCTGTGGGAAAGTTGTCACAAACTCTCAGATGTTAGGAAGGAGGTCTCTGCAGGGTCGACAGGATTCTGTTTACCATTCCCTTTTCAGATACCAAGGTTGGTGCCGGGTGTTCAGTCTGGTTTTATCCTTTAAGGGCTCGGAACAGTTTGATACAATTGACTGTCTTGCTTGGACGATTCAGAGACCATTGATGAGTTTATCACATGTCTGTCTGTCTGGAGTCAATTTTAGGTCACAACAGGAAAGCACGGGAGACTCACTTCCTGAAAGTACATCGGGGAAGGAAATTGGTGTTTACAATCGACATTGGCACCAGATTTATTACTGACACCAGATTTTGCATCTTAGTATTTTATTAATTATTTTTAACTTCCAAGAGCTGCCAGATCATTAGCCTGGTCTGGATTAGTAATCCAGTGACATTTCCACAACAGCACCATCTCCACATGGGGACCGATCAGAAACCACACTGAGCAGGTTATTTCTGTGCTGCCTGACAGCTCTGTTAGAAATAACTCCCACCAATTTGACTATCATGATTGTACTGAGGGAGTGGTAATTGGTCAGATTGTAATTATTCCCGCCTTAGGGAACTGGATATAGCTGAGTAACTTTCCACATTACCAGAGAAATGTCAGAGGTGGAGATGGAATGAAACAGCTTCCCCAGGGACACGGCTGTTGAATCGAACACTTCTGGCTCAGGATGGTACAGATACTACATCCTTGTCTTTTACTCTGATGTGTATTACTCTGTTAGATTATTTAGGTTGGGGATGTTTGTGGAGCCCTTTCCTCCAGTCATTTGTTTAATCATCCATCACCACTTATGACTGAATGTTGCAGGACTGCAGGGCTTCGATCAGATCTGTTGGTCAAGTCCGGTAGCTTGAATGAGTTAGCATCAGGTTTAGGTTCGCCCTGACATGTTCACCCACACTCGTCACTGAGCCATAGATTGTGTTGATGGTAATGGCAGACTGAGGAGATTATCCCAGACAAAATATTGCAGTTTTTCTTGAATACTGTTCTGCGTCTCCTGCTGCTGTGGTCTACAGCACTACATGAATACACAGTTTTGAGCTGCAATATCTGCAATGCAATTCTACTGTCTGTCCCCCAATTCTCACTGAGACCCATTCACCCATCAGCCCTGTACTTAGTGACCTACTCTGGTTTCTGATGTGGAAACACTTTCATTTTCATTTTTTCATTCTGCTGAGATCATGATTCCACTCTGACACATTCCATAAAAAAACTGATTTTAATTCAATTGTTTAATTCATCTAAATCTTTTTCCTTGAGTAATACCATCTTCTGTGTTTAAAGAGGATGTCTTTCCCTCTATTTCTCTCCCTGACCATGGGTAAGAGCTCTGTAGTGTCAGTGATGCCATCCTTATGTAGTTTCAGAGCTAATGAATTCTCTCGGTTCCCAATCATCTTCACCACGTCGTATGTTTCCTCTTTTGGTTTGATGCCTTATCGCGCATGACTGACTTGTCCTCCTGTGAGTATGTTTCATCTCCTTTGGGATAAATTTCTGATATCCTCCGAGTCATCCACAGAAATTCCTGCCTTTGCTGCTCCATGGTCTTCCCTGCTCGGCTCCCGTTCCAATTAACTCTGGTAGCTCCTCCTGCATGTCTTTGTAGTGACATTGCTCAATTATAAATACATTACATCAATAAGACGGCAAGAAATACAAACCAAAAGGAGTTTTGAGAGATTGGACATAAAGAATAATTGGCAGATTTCTTATCTAGATACAAAGAGAAACGGGAGAGAGGATATAGATGAGGAAATGTGAAAAATGAGAAAACTAGATTATTGAAAGAAGTAGATGCACATCCCTCAATGTTCTGTTAATTCCTGTGCGTTGTGGTCGTTTGTACAGTGCACGTACAACAGAATAATGTGTTCAAATGCTGGGTCTGATACCAGAATTTTAAACTCCAGTAATATGACAGACAACAGCTTTGGAAAGAACCCAGCAGGTCAATATATTGAATTCCCAGTAGAAAGGGGATTAACTGAAATAAATTGGGATACCAGAAACAAGATTTATAACACACACCCTTGTTCAGAATAAGAGATGGGAGTAGAGAATTCTAGAAAAGGAGGGAACATTGAGAGAAGGGGAACATATCACTTTAGATGAGCACCAAACAATGTTTTATAAATTTTATACATCATGTGCATAATTTTTCGATAACTGTGTCTCCGTTATTTATTTAGAATACGTTGTGCACATATGAAAGATATCTGCACACACAGATTGATTAAATAATGTATACAAAATCATTTTTCCGCCATTGAAATGGTCCTGTTGTCGTGTTACCAGGATACATGAACACCAACTGACATGACCCCCAAAAGACATGACCCACTATCACTATGTTCCATACATACAGACAAAGAAGGACACCACTTTGACTGCCACAAGACAGGCATATATTAAGACAAGCGAGGGCGTTCTTAGAGGAATGGCATTCTCACCAGAAGTCAATCAATAAACACATCAATTTAGATCCTATCTACCTTCCCTTTTCATAAAAAACCCAGAAATGTCATCACCCACCTTAAGAAACCAAGACCTATAAATAGAGGGACGGGACATACCACAGCGCTTCAGCGGAGACTCTCACTGATGATGTCACCTAGTCATGGTGACGAAATGTCTGAAAACACACCTTCATGTTCAGCGAGCTACCTTGCATACATATGAATTGTAATTTTTCGTTAATTAGTGGAATTTAGGAGTTCTCTGTCACGCACGTTTTAACAGATTATGATGTGAGGAGAGCTTTTCTCGGTATGCGGTTTTAATTAACAGAGGGTTTTGATATTGATGTCATAACAGTTTGCAGCCTTGCTGTATGGGATTTGGACAGACTTAGGATACAAAAGGTCCCAGCAGATTCCACCACGTAGCAATTAGTGACCTAGATCTTCAAATAAAACCGGTGGAAAAAGTCATTTAAATTTGTTAACTTGTGGTTGGTAAAATTAAAAGTGAGAGAAATGTTTTTTTAACATTACTAAAGAGGTTCCCAAATGTGCCAAGGAAGTTTACAAAGACAGAAGAAGGAATATTGTTAGAAATAGCAAATAGGTTGGAATTGGGTTTAACCAGGGAGAAAAGGAAAGCTGAAATTGCAATGAAGATGGTCAAGCACTTTGGTGTGTCAGAGAAACAGACAACTGCAGTAGACTTAGAAAAAACTTAAATTAGAAATATGGCAACTGGAATTAGAAGGTGAAAATAGGGATGGAAACAGAGAGAGAACAGAGAGAAAGGAAAAGAGAGGAAAAAGAGAGAGAAAATTTAAAATTCCGACTTTAGGAATTAGACAAGAAAGTTAAATTAACAGAATAGAGATGAAGGGAGAATGTCGGGATGTACACAGCTATGTTAATACATTGCTATATTTCGATGAGAAAAATGTCAAAATCTGTTTTTATTTCATTTGAAAAAAATAGCTCAGTAGATGGTGTGTCCAGTGAGCTTGTGGGTAATGCTCCATCAGACTAAGCGGGTGGGCACAGCTGGTGAGTTATGTGCAGCGCTGTCAGATGAAGGGTCAAGAGATTATGCAGATGTCAAACTGGCTATTTTGAGTGGTTATGCATTGGTACATATATTCTGTTTATTGAAGAATAGAGACAGAGGTTCAGAAATATAGAGACGAAACCAGGTCAGACTTTTGTTGCATTTGAAAGAGTTAACCACAGTCATTTTGATACATGGGTGCTGGCTTTAAAAATGGATGAGACCTGACAGGCTTGAAGGGAGATTATTCTGCTAGAGGAGTTTAAAGACTCATTTCCAGAGATGGTAAGAATTCATGTGAATGAACAGAAAGTTCAAGGGGTGAGAAGTGCGGCAGAAATGGCAGGTAAATATGCATTGGTGTATGAGATGAAGTGTAGCTTCTGGGAGGATTTTCTTTTTTTATAGATATTTTTATTAGAAATTTAACATTTTTACAAGTTTACAAAAATAAACAAAACTCTCAAGTACAAACATTGATATACAATCAAATCTTAAATATACAATAGCCAAAATTTAACAAAAGAAAAATACCGAGAAAGAAAAAAAAACAAAACTCAACTAACAACTAATCTAACCTACAACTAACCAGAGTGAATATTTAAGTCTCTTACATTATTCAAACAAGAGAGAAAAAAACCCCAAAAAACAACATATTACATAGAAATTGGGTTGTGAGATACATGCTCGGAATGTGTTAACATCAAATGTAACAAAACCAGTATTTGTGCGGGATTCCTCTCCTAAGGGGCCCCGGACCAGCCGGGTTTGTAATCTCAATTACATAAAAGCCCTTGTTATGATAGCCAAAATATCTGTATTTATGTAATTCAAGAAGGTCTGCCATATTTTATAAAATAATTCGGTCTTTCAGTGCACCATATTTGTAAGGAAGTCAAGGGGAACACTTTCCACAATTAATCTGTGCAACATGAAAGTCCAAGGGGGCCCTAAGCCACCCAGTTTACCAAAATATTTATTCTTGCACAGAAAGAGAGAATGGAACATAGTCTCTTCCTGTGCATATCCAGGGGAGGGTAAGTTTGAAAAGCCCAAAAGGAGAGATACAGGGTCCACTTTAATTTACGTTCCTAGTATTTCTGTCAGGGTACTTGCTACTTTAATCCAGTATCTACGGATCTTATGACAGGTCCATAGGCAATGTACAAGAGTGCCCATCTCTATTTTACATTTGGGACACATTGGAGATGCTCCTGCCTTACATTTTGCCAATCAATCCTCTGCTATATGGGCCTTATGAAGTAACTTCAGCTGGATAGCCTGAGTTCTTTTGCAGATGGTGATTCTTCTGGCGTTTTCCCAAATGTCATTCCATGTTTCTATAGAGATTTCCAGTCCCAAATCCTGATCCCAAGTTTTAAGCAAATTGTCCATATCTCCCGATACTTCATCATGTAGTAAATGATAAGTAGTACTGATGGAGGATACCCCCATTGGTCGTAGTACTCTACATTCTCTGTCTGATTTATAAAGACTGTCGAATAACGTGGGAGGATTTTCATCCTGTGAGTGATAAAAATTGGGAGAAGGTGAGATCCTACACGACAAAGTGAACAGTAGAGCACACTGACAATAGGTTAGCACAGGTGAAAAAAGAAGCCCAAGGGGGTTGATAGGAGGTGAAAGGCCTCAGATGTTCTCACTATAAAGGAGTGGAACACATAAAATTACAGTGCCGATGGTTTTCGAAGGGCACTGGGAAAAGGTGTTTTCACTGTGGTAAGCTGGGACACACCGTGCTGGGCGTTGGAGGAAGAAACGTTGGAATAAGAAGTGGTAAAAGAGGCTAAGCCAGTGGCATTAGTGAAACTGGTAAAGGAGACCCCAAGTAGTGCCGAGGAGCTGCAGCTGAGGCAGCCGCTGGGTATGGAGTTAGTACCTGATCCCTGTAAAGAATTTGCCTCTGTGGATAAACTTTACTCAGAAAAGGCGGGAGGGTGGGGGGGAGAGGGTTAAGGGGAAGGACAAGCAATTATAATTTTGTGAGATGCGAGATTTGCTCAATCTCTAATAGTTGAGATGTGAAGCGCCCGAAAAGCACAAAAGATCAGGCAGCATCTGAAGAGCAGGACAACCGACATCTCAGGCATAAACCCATCGTCAGGAACGTGATGGTGGGACAAGGGAGCTGAAAGATAAATAGGAGTGTAGGAGGGAGGTTCACTGGAAAGGCTATAGGAAGATATATGTGGGAGTGATTGTGATATGTCGGAGGGGAGGGTGGAATGGGGAGGTGGGAAAGAATTGGACAATTAAGACAGTTCAAGATGGCGGTGCTAATTTGAACAGTTGGATCTGGGGTGAGGTTGGAGGATGGGAGATTTGGAAATTGGTGAAGTCGATGTTTATGCTGTACTGTTTGAGGGGTCCAGCTATCCCACCACCTATCCACTTCCCCCTCCTCTCCGATCTATCACCACCATCTGCATATACCTATCACCTTCCAAGCTACCTTCCACCCAGCTCTACCCCACCCTCCTACTTATTTCTAAGCCCCCTTCCCCCTCCGTTACCCTCCACTTTCCTGATGAAGGACTTGTGCCTGGAACGTCAACTCTCCTGCCTCCCGGATACTGCCTGACCTGCTGTGCTTTTGCAGCCCAACAGTTTTCAACTCGGATCTCCAGCATCTGCAGCCCTCACTTTCTCTCAGCCCCTAATAGCAAGAGCTTCCATCTCTTGCTATTTTCACTCTTTCTGATGTGTTACTCAAGACTGTGATAATTTGTGGAATGGGGACGGAAATTAAGGATGGGGACAGAAACATCAGGTTGGAGTGCCAAATTAAGATTGGGGAAGTAACAGTGAGAGTGAATGACAGACTGTCAGTTCCAGGAATACAGTTTGTTCTTAGGAACGGTTTAGCAGGATCCAAGGTGGGAGAGACAACCCTTGTGTTGGAGAAGTCAAATAAAAACTATGGAACTGAGGAGTTAAAAGAAATATACCCAGGAATTTTTCCTCACTGTGTACTAACAAGATCCCACTGTAATAAGTTACAGAAGGAAGGAAAACTAAAGAAAAAGACAAAGGAGTTGATGTTCAGTTAACTAACACCCTGTTTGATGTAATGTTGCAGGAAAACACCTGAACGTGGAGAGAAACGGTAGATTAGTTCAGAAGGGAAATAGGCCGAAGTGCACTAGATTGTGTTACCGGTAGCATACTGTGTTATGGGTAGCACACGAACTAACTGCAGGCGGTCAACTAGGTGTACAGACTCAGGCTAAGGTACAGAAGCATTTCTAGTGGCCTAGAATGCACAAGAACGTGGTTAAGTTTTGTTTATGTCATACATGCCAAATGGTAGGTACGTCGCAGGCGGTAATAAAACCAGCACCTTTGTTGCCAATTCCTGCATTCGAAGAACCTTTCACGTGGGTTCTGATTAGTTGTATAGCTAGCCTTTTCAAATTAAAAATGGAAACCAATATTTGCGGACCATAATGTATGCGTCTACCAGATTTCCAGAGGCATTTCCATTACGGAGTGTTAAGAAAAAAAGGGAGGTGCAGGAGTTGATAGCTTTCTTTACTCGTTGTTGCCTACCCAGAGAGACTCAGTCAGACCAAGGGTCTCATTTTACCGCTCAGCTGTTTAAGGAAATCATGGATGGCTTAGGCAGACAGCACTTCAAATCAAAGGCGTCCCATCCTGAATCCCAGGAAACATTGAAAAGTTAGCATCAGACACTGAAGACCACGTTAACAGCGTACTGTCAGGATTGGCCAAATGATTGGGATAAAGATGTCCCATTAAATTGCCTATCATCGAAGATGCCCCAAATAAATCTACTCACTTTACTTCCTTTGAATTAATATTCATGCATGAAGTGAGAAGTCCTTTGAAATTTATTAAATATAAATTGACAGGTCCGAAGTCGGAGATCTCACACTTGGATTATGTATCTGAGGTGAGGGAGAGATTAAATGGAGTAGGTCAGTTAGCTCAACAGCACCTGAAGAGGGCACAGCATTGAGTAAAGCAGGTGGCAGGTAAAAACTCTGAAACTTTGACGATTTCCCGTGGTGGTGACGTATTAGTATTGCCACCAGTGGTAGGAAATCTCTTCAAAGCCAGGTTTAGTGGCCCCTTTCAAATTAAAAAAAATGTTGCGTTAATTAAACTAGCTGGTAAAGATACCATATATGACAAAACCGTTATCGAGCATGTCATGTGAATGAATAATGCGCCACCACATTTAAGATTCAGGAACAGAGTTGTGGTCAGATGAACAAATTGTGTAGTTTATCTGTATGATGTAGTGATCTTCAGCAAGTGATTGTAAGCTCACATGTTACAGTTGGCAGAGCATGTTGAACGATTACAAGAAGCAAACCTTGTAATAAATTTAAAGAAAACAGAATTCACGAAGGCAGAGGTGACGTTCTTGGGACATTATATTGGTCATGGAAGGTTGACTCCATGGAACACAAAGACGAAGGGCTTTGAGGAATTTCCACGACCATCCTCGAAGAAAGAGGTGCTTCGGGTTTTGGAACTGAGTGGATTCTATCGGAAATTTGTTGCAAACTTCAGCAGCGTATTGGCATCTCTAATGGATTTACTAAGGAAGAACACAGAATTGTGGTGGACAGAACAATGCCAGGAGGCATTTGAGAATTTTAAAGCAGGTTTAGTCACCGCAACAGTTTTAACGATGACAAATATTTTGAAACCCTTTGAAAATTGTGCCTGATGCTCGGGATATAGGGGTCGGAGATGTATTGATGCAGAAAGGTGATGATTGAATTGAATGGCCAATTGGCTACTTGTCGAAAATCTCAATATCCACCACAAATAAATACAACATCCCCATTATTGAAAAAAGAATGATTGAGTTTCGTAATGGCCTGACAGTATTTTAATGTTTACATGACAAACAAATTATCGGAGACAGTTGTGGACAACAACGACCATCCTCTCATTTTTGGGGGGATATTTAAAAACCAAAATATGAGACTATTTCATTGCAGTCTTATTTTACCGACTTTAAACTTACAAAATGTGTATGCTGTGGGTCGTAAAAATGTTATAGCAGATGTGTTATCATGAATTTAAAGGAAGAAGTGTAGATAAGATTTGATTTATTCCAGTGTTATATATGTGTGCAGAATTAATATGAATGTATAACTGAGATTACTACTTTTGTAATTCGTAAAAATGGGATTCAGAATTATAGGAAAAGAAATGACGCCATCTTTTCATTATTAGATTAGATTAGATTACTTTAGATTACTTTACAGTGTACAGAGTTGGAGTCAGATAGTAAGTAGTTTAGAAAAGAGGGTCTTGCATTTGTGAATAGTTGTTGTTTAGTGTTCACTATTAAAGTTAAAAAACTAACTTGTTATTTTTGTTTAAATAGTGGAATGTAGGAGATCTGTATCTCTCATAGTGTAACAGATTACGAGGTGAGGCGAGTTTTTCTGTTGATGGTTTTAATTAACAGAGGGGTTCGACTCTCCCTTGTAAATGTCAATCCACGCTAACCCCATTTCCCTGCAGTTGGCCCATATCCTTCTCGTCCTTTCCTATCCACATATTTATCCAAATGTGTTTGAAATGTTGTTAATGTACTACCTTCAACCACATCTGCTGGCAGCTCATCCACGTACCAACCCTCTGTTTAAAGAAATGGCCCCTCAGGTTCCCTTTTATTCCTTGCCCTCTAACCTTAAACTGATCCTCTCTAGTCCTTGTTTCTCTACATCTTAGAAAAACATTGAGAGCATTAAGCCTATCCATACCCCTCATGATCTTATACAACTCTACAAGTTCTCCCCCCTCCCCCAGTCTCCCAGACGCTAGAGAAAAGGTCCTCGCTTGTCCAACTCTCCCTATAACTCAGACCATTTGGTCCTGGCAACGTAAATTTCTTCTGCACTCTTTCTAATTTAATAACATCCTCCCTATAACACGGTGACAAAACTGAACACACTACTCCAAGTATGGCCTTACCAAAGTCCTGTGTAACTGCAAAATAAATTCCCAACTTCTATACTCAATGCTCTGATTGACGAAGGCCAGTGTGCCAAAAGCCTTCTTCACTGCCCTGTCTAACTATGACCCCACTCTTACAGAACCGTGCACGTGAACGCCAAGTTCTCTCTGCCCACTACACCCCTTAAGGCCCTCCCATTCACCGTGAAACTCATACCTTGATTTGAGTTTCCAAAATGCAAGACCTCACACTTCTATTTTAAATTCCATTTGCCATTTCTTGGCCGACTTCACCACCTGATTAAGGTCCTGCTGCAATTTCTCATTACGATCCTCAGTGACCAGGATCCCATTTATTTTAGTGAAATCTGCAAACTTACTAATCATGCCTTGAACATTCTCAACCAAATCATAGATAACAAACAGCTATGGACTCAGCCTCCAGTCTGACAAGCACCCTTCCACTAAACCCTCTGCTTCCTACCAATAGGCCAACTGTATATCCAATTGTCCAAATACCCCAGCATTCCACGTGATGTAACAATCCAGAGCAGCCTGCCATGCGAAACCTTATCAAAGGCCTTACTGAAATCCACAGATGCTACGCCTGCCGCTTTACCCTCGGCAATTTTCTTGGTCACTGCATCAAAGAACTCTAACAAATTTGGGAAGCATGATCTCCCAATCAAAAGTCTATGCTGGCTGCTCCGAATCAAACCCTGTGTAAGTAAGGGGTGCAATCAATAGTATGCTGTCCTTCATTGTAAGATGATTCGTGCACATAAGTGAAGCCATCTTCCTGCTGTTGGAGAGCCTTGCTGAGAGAGTATTTGGGCAACTCTGTACAGATTTGATCCCCTTTGTAAGGAATGATCTCCTTACCACAGATACAGATGGTGGTTACATGAGGATAGAGTGAAGAAGCTGAGTGTTTAATCAGTAGAGATGTGAATATGAATAAATGTGAGGAGTGGCAGTGATCACTTATTTACAAAAGAGACATTGGTAAGGTGAAACAAAAACATACTTTATCCAGGGTTGATTGGTTTGATTTATTGTCACGTGTACAACAGTACCGGGAAATACTTTATTTATGAGAGTGGAGGCAAATCATAGTAAGCATGGTCAGACAGGTCAGAGGTTGAAAATAGACTTGGACAGATTTAGGCATACAGGTTATACTGCACGAGACAAAATCAACATGAACAATTCCGCATTATTTGACCTTAGAGAGTCCATTAATCAGTCTAACGTGGCTTTCCTAATAGTTTATATACCTAACTTAACTGTCCACACATTATTGTGCAGTCGGCGTGTTAACCCGTACTCACGTTGCTCACAATCATGTTGCTCACAATCCCCAACAGCAGCCACAATACCTTCGTTCTGAAACAGCTAGCCATTCCCACCAGCTTCTGCCCTACATAGAGAATGCCAATCAGTCTTCTCGGAGAAGGAATATGCCTTGTTGTTACTTCACACAAGACATATGGCTTCCCTCCTCACCACTAGAAATCCACGTTAAAGTCCCACGTGTGTATCATGAGCAATGGAGCCAGGTGGAACAACATGGAGCAGTCTGTCTGTGCAGCCTCTGCGCCACTTGTTCATCATGTTACAGCATCTATTAGGAGACAATTAGGACTGCCGATGCCAGAGATCAGAGTAGAGAGTGGTTTGCTGGAAAAGCGCAGCAGGTCAGGCAGTATCCGAGGTGCAGGAGAATCGACGTTTCGTGAATAATCCGGTCATCAGGAATCAGCATTAATTATCTCATTCTGCCCCTGTGTAAGTACATTGTGAGGGGAATGGCCTCCTCCTGTTCCTCTCTAAGTGGCACAAGGGGCTGAATCTCCTCCTCCTGTTCCTGCGTAGGTGACTCAAGGGGATGAATGACTTTTTAGATTAGATTAGATTAGATTACAGTGTGGAAACAGGCCCTTCGGCCCAACAAGTCCACACCGACCCGCCGAAGCGCAACCCACCCAGACCCCTACATATACCCCTTACCTAACACTACGGACAATTTAGCATGGCCAATTCACCTGGCCCTGCACATCTTTGTGACCGTGGGAGGAAACCGGAGCACCCGGAGGAAACCCATGCAGACACGGGGAGAACGTGCAAACTCCACACAGTCAGTCGCCTGAGGCGGGAATTGAACCCAGGTCTCAGGCGCTGCGAGGCAGCAGTGCTAACTGCTGTGCCACCGTGCCGCCCATAATCCTCGACGGATTAGATAGGGCCAAGGGCCTACTGGGTTACACCTGGTTCCTGTTTGACAGCTCGATGTGCTGACTAGTGTCATGATGCTGCAGCTTTAAGAGGTTATTTTGACCTGGTTTCTTTGAAGAGAGAGATTGAACGGCCGTTACCTAGCTGGTTAGTTAAGACCACTTGAGTAAACAGAGAGGGAGGCCTTGTGTTTATTTGAATGCAGCTTGAATGGGTGTGGCCAGCTCTCACAGATTAGGATCTCTGGGTTTTGGTTTCTCAGTAACATCAGAAACTATTGGGGTCTCCACAGAGTTGGAAGCTTCAGTGAATGTCTCCTGCTACACTCTTTGAAATTTCTCTTGCTGTTTTTAATTCCTGGATTGGAGAAATGTTTATGACAATCTGTGTCTGAATATTCCATTACGCCAAGGGCTGTGTTTATGGGAGTTTCCTATATTGGAACAGTTCATCAGTAATAGTTCCTAGATCTGTTATTCTGTTAACTTGTCCAATAGAATTACGTTATTCTAAATTCTCCATGCTTTGATTTAATTTTCTCTTTCGTGTTTAAGTAGATGGTGTTTTGCTTCACACCGAGTAGTTTGACCAGTCACCTTGTATCTGGGACTGACAGTTTACATTTCCTTTTAAGTATGAAAATATTAGAATCTAGGCTACCGCCTTCAAATATTTTCGAGGGGCTCTGGTGTGGTCCATCACTCCTTCTCTCCCTGAGTAATATGCTGGAGACACTGAATGGGCTGTGCCTGTTCTTCTCCAATAGTGTCAATGGGCTGAATGACTTCCTCATATTCCTGTAAAACCAGCGTGAGATGCTGAATGAACTCTTGTTTTACTGTGGCAATGTTCAGTGCTAGGCAGTGCTGATACATGAGTGTCACGGACACTTTAACAGCACAAGCCTGAATGGTGTCCGGGTCTTGCTGCACACGGACACAGACCAGTTCAAGAGCTGACGGGAGACAACTTTTTCTGAACATTGTGGAATCTTCAGTGACAATCCCCACTTCTGATCTAATGGTGGGGAGGGTGGGGGCGGGGAGACATTGATGAAGCAGCTGACGATGTTTGTGAAGAGGAAGCTACCCTGAGGATCTCCCACAGAGGTGACCCAGGACTGAGATGTTGAGCATCTTCCTTTGTGCCATGTTTGATTCCAAACACTGAAGAGTTTACTCTGATTCCCATTAAATTCAGTTTTGTTAAGCTCCTTGATGTCAATAAAAGGCAACCACTGCCTTGATATCGGGGCCAGACATTATGACCTGAACACCTGTGTCAAACTCTTTTGTTCATATCAATAAGCCATGATATAGGAGCAGCAAGTGTTTTCTTCAAACAGTTGGGATTGAATGTCAGGATTTCTCTTCTCAAGAGTGTTGGGGGAGCTAGATGACTGAAATTATTTAAAGAGGAGGTAGATGGATACTGACTTGTCAGAGATGTGAGGGCTATGAGGAATTGGGCATTAAAGAGGATTTCAGACCGAGCGAAGATCAGCCACGATCTTAATGAAGGGCAAGGCGGGCTTGGGGAGTGAACAACCTGCCCCTGTTTCTGATGTTCTCCCATTCTGTTATTGGAAAGTTAAAGGGTGTTATTTTCATGAATGTTCTGTTAATGAATGTTGCAGTCAGGGAGACCAGAGGATTTTGTGAGCCATCTTTGGGTGAGGCTTGTGGGCTGTATTCAGTGAATTTGAGCCTACAATATAACCAACAAATGAAGCACAACTTGCAGAGAGGGGAAGTTCCGTAAAGAGAAATGAGGGGCCTCTTTCATACCCAGCCTGGATTTTCCAATTGCATTTCCCAAATCACCTCAAACCGTGTGTGACAGTCTTGAAGGGCCGAATTGTCTCCTCTGTTTCTGTGCACCAGGTTATAGCAGTAAGTAGCCTCCAATTGATCCTATCTAGCAGGTATGAGGGGCTGAATGGAATACAGAAACATGGGACTGAGTAGCAGGAGCGGGTCATTAGATACTTTGAGCCTTCTCCACCAGGCACTAAGATTGTGGCTGATCAGGTTGTGGATCTCCCATCAGCCCCATTTTCCTGTCTGTATCCCATTATCCATGACTCACTTCCCTGTCAAATATTTAACTAACGCAGGTTTCAATCAGTGTGAGCACAGAGGCACGATAACCTTCCACTGAATAGAATTCCGACTTGAAAGGTCCATTCAGAACGATTCATCATCCCTCTATTCATCATCCCTCTTATAGAATCTGTTCACTCCCATCAGATATCAAATCTGATTTAGTCACATTTGCCAGTATTTGGCCAATATCCCTCCTATTTCAGATACTTTTTAAATGTGCGATTGTAACCGCCTTCAGCACTTCCTCTGGCAGCACCTTCTGTACACACACCATTCTGTGTGTGAAACATTTACCTTCCGGTCCCTTCTAAATCATTCGCCCTCCCGTCTTCAGCCTATGTCTTCTTGTTCTGGACTCCCCTGGGGAGCAGAACATGGCTGATCAGAATAACTATGCCCCTGCTGGTTTTATAAACCTCTATAATGTCACCCCTCAACCACTGACCCTCCGGGGGAAACGCTTCAACCAAATTAACCTCTCCCTAAATCTCAAACTTCCAGTCCTGGAACATCCGTGTAAGTCATTTCTGCAGAAAACAGAGTTGTACGCAGTATTCTTAAAGTGCCCTCACCAACATCCTGCACAGAAACAACATGCCACCACAACTCCTATACTCAATGCTCTGACTGATTAAGGCAAATGTGCCAAATGTGTTCTGCACCACACTGTCTACCTGCGACTCCACTTTCAAGGAACAATATACCTGCAGCCATATGTTCCTTTGTTTCACAACACTTCCCAGGACCTGACCATTAAGTGTATAATTTCTTCCCTAGGTTGCCTTCCCAAAATGCAAAACCTCATACTTATCTAAATTATACGTCATCTGTCACTCCTTGTCCCTTTGTCTCATCTATATGTGGTCTCGTTGTACTCTGAGAAATCTACTACACCACCTTTCTGATGTAATCTGTAAACCTACTAACTATGGCCCCAATATTCACATCCAAATCCTTTACATAAATGATGAAATGCAGTGAACTCAGTACTGATTCTTACAGCACACTGCTGCTCACAATCCTCCAGTCTAAAAAATACCTCTCTTCCTTCATGCCAATTGTGACTAGCTTCCTCTGTATCCTATGTGACTGAAACTTACTAATCTGTCTACCAATCAGAATGAAATACTAGCTGTGAAAAGAGGCCGAGTATTTTAGGTTTATTTTCATTAGAAAAATGGAGATTGAGGGGAGACTTGATTGAGATTTACAAAATCTCCCAGGTTGAAGCATCCAATAGCGGAAGGTTGTGCTTTCAAAGTGAGACTGTTTGAGGGGGATGCACGCGGAAAGTACTTCTCACAGAGGGTGGTGGGCATTTGGAACGCGTTGCCAGCAGATGTGGTAGAGGCAGGCACGGTAGATTCATTTTACATTACATTACAGTGTGGAAACAGGCCCTTCGGCCCAACAAGTCCACACCGACCCCCCTACATTTACCCCTTACCTAACACTACGGGCAATTTAGTGTGGCCAATTCACCTGACCCTGCACATCTTTGTGATGATGGGGGGAAACCGGTGCACCCGGAGGAAACCAACGCAGACACGGGGAGAACGTGCAAACTCCAAACAGGCAGTCGCCTGAGGCGGGAATTGAACCCGGGTCTCTGGCGCTGTGAGGCAGCAGTGCTAACCACTGTGCCACCGTGCCGCCCATTCATTTAATGATGCCTCTGGACAGATGCATGTGTAGGTAGGGAGCAGATGGATACAGATGCTTAGGAATTGACCGACAGATTTAGACAGTATATTTGGATAGGTTCAGGCTTGGAGGGAGAAGGGCCTGTTCCTGGGCTGTAAATTTTCTTTGGTCTTTGTTCTTTAAATGAACACCTTGAAAAGTCCATATAGACAATGTCTACCAAACTGCCGTCATAAATCTTCTTTGTGAACTCTTCATAAAACTCAACCAAATTAATGAGACATCATTTCCCATGCAGAAAACCATGTTGTCTACACCAATCAGCCCTTTCCTTCCCAAATGTATGTAAGTGCTATCCCTCAGAATCCCCTCGAACAACTTACCCACCACTGATATTAGGCTCAACGGTCTATCATTCCCCGGCTTTTTGTTGTCACTGTTTTCTTTTCTAGTCCCACCCCTCCATTCCTCGCAACAAATGTTAAATGTAACCAGGTTTGTGATATGGCCAATGATATCGGTCTCAGATTGGGTCGGGGTCAGTGTTATGAACAAGTCAGGCTAGTCTCTTTAATCGGCTAAAACACCACGTTTATGATCCAGAGCAATGTTACTCAAACTATGATGGAAAGATGAATGGCAAACTGTTTGGGTATTGCAATTTTATAATCAATATTTCCCTTTGTAAAAACACTGGCACACACACACACACACACGCACACACACACACGCACACACACACACTCTCTCTCTCTCTCTCTGCAATTTTAACTTGAAAGAACTTTGTCCAGATATTATTGGAACTCATGACAAAAGGAAAAATTGTGAGATTGTCCAAAACATTATTCTGCTTCTAAAGGTATTGTATTCACGCAGCTGTTAGCAATGAGATTCCATCCTGGGACAGTTGGATTTGGCTTAATTCCCTTTGCTTCAGGCAGTGAGGAGATTCCAGTGAATTCTGGTCAGGGATCACCCAAAGATGGTGGTTAGCACTGCTGCCTCACAGCACCAGAGACTTGGGTTCGATTCCAGCCTTGGGTGACTGTCTGATACTGATTCTCCACTTTTCTGTGTGTGCTTCTCATGGGTAATCCCGTTTCCTCCTACAGCTCAAACTGTGTAGGTTAGGTGGAGTGGTCATGCTAAATTGTCTGTAGTGTTCAGGGATTTCTATGTTAGGTCAGGGGTAAATATAGGGGAAATGGGTTGGGAAGGTTAGTATGGACTTGTTAGGCCGAAGGGCCTGTTTCACCACTGCAGGAATTCTATAAAAGCAAGAATGGTAACGATGACTGTAGAGTTTTTTTTTTACCTCGCACACATTGCTGTGATGAGGAACAATGATGGAGAGAGAGTGCGATCGTCCATTCCTTCTCGGGCAGATTACATTCTCTCCCTCTCTGAGCTGAATCACACAGTAATGTCATCCTCTCCCAAACTGGACCATGTGAGGTCTCCTTGTCCATTGCCCAAACTATGTCTCCATCACATTCCCTGTTCCATGTAGGTGCATCGTTTCTGCTGTCATACACAGAGCTATACCCTTAGCAGCAATCGTCTTGGCAGATTTGAAATATGTTTACATGGCCCTGTGTCATTAAAAAAAATAGAACGTTCAATTTATTCAGAATGCCTGTGTTAAAATGATTGCATTTTTTAAAGAAATACAGAAATTGCTGGAAAAACTCGGCAGGTCTGTCCGCATCCAGATTCCTTTCACATGCTGCATTTGTACCAGCCTCCACCACTTCCTCTGATGGCTCATTCCATACGCACACCAACCTCTGTGTGAAAAGATGCCCTTTCGGTCTCATCAAAACATTTCCCCTCTCAATTTCAACCAATGCCCTCTAGTTATAGACGCCCCTAACCGGGGGAAAAACCATAATCATTCTGATTTTATAAACCTTTACTGCTGCGAAATGTGACTCCAATCAACACGAATGGCTGGACTTTCAGTCATCCCGGACTTAACTTCTGAAATGCAATACTGACACCTCTTTCTTCTCCATCAGCTCACAATTCTAAATCCATTTTAATCAGTTTGTTCAGATGTATCACGAGATACATCTGTGAGCTTTACACCTAGACCTTTGTGCCCGGAGGTAGGGGCACTAGCATCACTGGGCAATACCCATAAAACTGTAACAGTATTCTCCTGTGTGTTTGCTCGTCAGCCTGTCCTGACATACCTCTGCAACAGGCAGGACTTGAGTCCAGGCCTTCTAGTCCACAGCTAGGAGCACTATCACACAATTTTAGGAATTGGAATCAAATCCAAACTTCTGGCTCAGAGACAGGGACACTACCCACTACAACTACCATATCCAGATTTTGGGTCATATTTTAAGTGCCAGCTTTTAGCTCGGTGTGGATTTATTATAATCGGGTTACCATTACTGAACTACACAAAACACTTTGTATTGTTAAACAAATGCAAGATATGTGTCTCAACTGTAGGATATTGAGTGCACGTGCTGTGCCATCGAAATTAACTATGAACATCTTTAATTGCTATTATCTGTAGTCTGCAATATTAACGAAAGGAGTCCTACAGTCACAGTCTGCCTAATGAAGGGTCTCGCATAGATATTTATTACTGAACACCAGAGACAAAGGAAGAGTTTAATTTCTGGTCCCAAAACACGTGCGACGGCCCTCTTCCTAAAACCATGAAATGATACCAGGCCGCTGATTACTGTCCAGCCTCTCCTCCCCACCGACAGTGTCTGCAATCTGTCCCTCCTCCCCCAACCGCACAAGGCAAACCAAACTCAGGGTCTTTGTGAAAATCAAGGCTGGAGAGGGGGATGTGCATTTTAAAATTGAAGGGGGAGGGAGAGGTGGCAGTAATATCACACACTGAGCTGAGGGGTGGTAGATGGATTTCAGTTTGGCTTAATACGCGGAATTGTATTTGGTAAATTAAACAAGAATAGGACCTATAAAATTAAAAGCAGGGCCTTTGGCAGTGTTGTAGAACAGAGACCTAGGCCGTCAGGTCTAATTCTTTAAAATTTAAAATACTGATAGTGTGGTTAAGAAGGTGTTTCACACACTTGTCTTCATTGGTCAGACCTTTGAGTATCGGAATTGGGACGTCATGTTGAGGTTGTACTGGACATTGGTGAGACCTCTTCTTGTCATCCTGCCCGCTCATTCCATAGGCACGCCACCCTCTGGGTGAAACAGATGTCTCTTAGGTCACTTTTAAATGTTTCCCCTCTCACCTTAAAACTGTACCCTCTAGTTTTGGTCTCCCCTACACTTAGAAAATATCTTGACTATTCACTTTGATATTACTGACCTTGATATTATCAAGTTGGAGAGGACTGAGCAGACATTAAACTGGATGTTGCTGGGAATGTAGGGATTGAGCAATAAGGAGAGGCTAGATAGGCTGGGGTCTTTTCACTGGAGAGTATGAGATCAAGGGGTAAATTTACAAATGTTTATAAAATCATGAAGAGTACATAAGTTGAAGTGCTGATGTCTTTTCCCTCGAAGTGGGGATTCAAAACTGCGGAATATTTTAAGGTGCGAGGAAAAAGATTTACAAAAGTAATGAGAGGTAATTATTTTCAACAGAATCTAGCTTGTATGTGGAATGAATTTCCAGAGGAAGTGGTGAAAGCAGGGACAGTTACAATGTTTGAAGTACATTTAGATCAGTACTTGGATAAGACATCCTTTTGGATGGTGCTGTGAGCAGCTGCCCTCTCCCTCTCCCTCTCTGAATGAATCCCTGTTGGTTTTCACCCTCTGCCAATGCCTGTGCAGTGGCGTGTGGAGACCAGCAGAAGGTGGTATTGTATCACTTTAAACACCACAGAGACTGCCAGACCTGCCCCACACGGAGACACACAAATACGCACGCGGGAATTGTCAGCTCATCTGGTAATTTAAACTAAACATAAAGAAATACTCAATTCACCTCATAAACTGTTAAAATATGAGTGACAGAGAACTCCCAAATTCCACTGTTTAAATAATATCAATTTATTTTTTAACTCTGAAAGTGAACATTTTACATCAAGCATTCTGAACTCTGAGACACCCTTTCTCCTAACTGCTTATTACCCACTCCAACTCTATAACAATATACTCTTTCAGTAAGACACTTATTAAAATTGCACTAATTTAAAATCAAAATCACACAGCAGCTGTTGTTTGTGTGTCTTCTTGCAGCTATAGATCTCCCTGGGTCATCTTCTGTCTTTTTGTTTTGCTGCATATATATTTCATATGAAAAGGTTTGATAGAGAGTGTTTCCTAATCTCTTAGATCTGTGTTGATGACATTTACTCTGTCTGCAATTTTCTAAATGCCTGCATTTTTAATATCCATGACGTCGGATCATCACATTGGTTCAATTTTCGAAACCCAATAAATTCAAACTTGATTTGGTTTTAGTTTCCTGGGGTATAATTTAAACTGATTGGTAAAATTCGAATTATTGTCCAAAAAGCAACCATCTCAGGGATCTACTTCACACGCAAATGTGGCATATTTTCATTTGTCCTTGACACTCTGGGTCTACCACCCTCTCATATACACAGGTGCTTGAAAGCTCTCAGTTCAGAACATCTTTCCCTCTCTCTTAAAGGTACAGTACACACTTTCAACTTCATGACATTAATACCCTGATGTCAATACAGATACTTGGAGCCAATCCGGATTTCTCTTGCTCTATGGTTTGTCAATATTTCATTCACTCCGTCTGGTGTGTATCACGAATTTTGTTGCTCCATTGACAGCAAGTCATTATTCGACTCTGTCCGTGGGAATATATCAGTATTTCATTTGCTCACACTCGTGAGTGTGATCAGGATTTCAGTTGGTTCATGGGGACTGTGACACTTTGACAATCTCCATGTTTGTAGATGGCAACAAAGCTGGAAGAACTCTGAAGTCTATGGAGGACAATGTGGAACTCTAACAGGACAATCACACGTTGGTGTAGTGGTCAGGTGTAAGGCAGATGGGGATCAATGTAGAGCTGTGTGAGGTGATGCACTTTGGTAGGAAGGACATTGAAAGACATTTTAAAACAGGCTGTGCCATCATAAAGGGGCTGCAGGAGCAGAGGGCCCTGGATGCATGTAAGCACAGGTTATGGAAAATGTCATGACAAGTGGGGAGAGCAGTAACGATCACAGATTAGTTTCAGTTTCTGAGCTGTTTACAGGAGGAGGTGTGGAGGGAACTTCCGTGCTCCCTCCCTGGGAGGTGGTGGTGAGGATGTGTTGTGAGCCCACCGATACTGTGGGGATTCCTTTTGTAACAGCTCAACACAAAAGGGAGATGGCATCAGGGCCATGGCTTCTACGTTGTGCCGGGGGGAAACGGAGCTGCCAATGGGTTTAAAGTGAGAATTGCCCTTCACTGAACATTGCTCCTTACTCGGACGGTGGAACATGGATGTTTCAGAATCTCCACACGAGGCGTCCCGGTCCTCTCCGACTCGTACCAGGGCCCTCCCCACATGGCGGGGGGAGGGGGGGAGGGAATGGATACCAGTCACTCCACCACCCGGCTTGGCCCTTTCTGTCCTATTCCAGGCTGTTTCTCCGGGAATATGACAAAGGGAGGGAGGGAGGGTGGGAATGAGTGGCCCTGCTGTTAGTGCTGGTGTAGGTGTAGGGGACGGGGACATGGTGATGAGTCCGAAGGGAGTCAGTCCACAGTGTTGTGTCCATGCAGTGTCATTAGTTTGTGGTGGGGGGAGTAAAGTGGCGGGAGCGAGAGAGAGAGAGGGAGACACAGAGACATGAGAAGGTGATGCATGCAGTAGTCAGAGTGGTGGAGCATGAGCCTTGTTCGGGTGTCGGGGCTATAACAGATAAACAGTGAGTGTGAGGGAGCAGAGAGCATACGGTGACCCTTACCCTGACAGAGCGGGGAAGTTTATTGATGCTTGTCCTATATTGCTGGACACTTCTTCAGACTGTAGATACGGCACTGAGCTGGGTGGGGAGCTCAGACCATGCTCGGTGCGTCTGGTAGTTTGGTCTTCTCTGGGAAGAGAATGGTCCCCCTCTGTACTAGCCCATCCACCAGCACCTCCGTGCCCCTGTCGACAAGCTGTGGTGTAATTGTCACTTATCTGCCATGCTCGGGTTAAATTGTGCAGGGCAGCTCCTAACTGAGAACGCTCCACCGTGTGCCCATTGGCCTTTTAAAGATAGCACCAGTGCCTGGGATCATGGAATATCCAGGGGCATCCGGGCGATGGTGAGCATCTCCAGCCATGATGGGTGGGAGAATTGGGCTGGTATTGAATGAGAGGGACACCATGTGGTGGGGTGGGTTGTTAATGAGGTGAGTTCGAAGTGATAGCGCCAGGAAATAACTCAGCCTTGTGCGGACGATCCCTCTGTCACACTCAAGGGAAATCAAACAAAGACAAATTATTGTTAGAATCTGCCCAATGAGTCATAGTAGATTCTGTTGAAACCAATTCCAGTTACAATGATGCAGAACAAATGCTCATCTGACCGCACACCAATATCCCTTTTCTCCCATCTTTCCTGGGAAGACTGGCTCATGTTACAGGATAAGATAATAGACAATAGACAATAGAGAATAGGTGCAGGAGTAGGCCATTCAGCCCTTCGAGCGTGCACCACCATTCAATAGGATCATGGCTGATCATTCCTAATCAGTATCCTCTTCCTGCCTTATCTCCATAACCCTTGATTCCACAAGCTTTGAGAGCTCTATCCAACTCTTTCGTAAATGAATCCAGAGACTGGGCCTCCACTACCCTCTGGGGCAGAGCATTCCACACAGCCACCACTCTTTGGGTGAAGAAGTTTCTCCTCATCTCTGTCCTAAATGGTCTACCCCGTATTTTTAAGCTGTGTCCTCTGGTTCGAAACTCACCCATCAGCGGAAGCATGTTTCCTGCTGCCAGAGTGTCCAATCCTTTCATAATCTTATATGTCTCAATCAGATCCCCTCTCCGTCTTCTAAACTCAAGGGTATACAAGCCCAGTTGCTTCAGTCTTCAGTGTAAGGTAATACCACCATTCCAGGAATTGACCTTGTGAACCTACGCTGCACTCCTTCAATAGCCAGAATGTCTTTCCTCAAACCTGAAGACCAGAACTGCACACAGTACTCCAGGTGTTGTCTCACCAGGGCTCTGTACAGCTGCAGAAGCACCTCTTTGCTTCTATACTCAAATCCTCTTGTTATGAAGGCCAGCATGCTATTATCCTTCTTCACTACCTGCTGTACCTGCATGCTTGCCTTCATTGACTGGTGTACAAGAACACCCAGATCTCTCTGTACTGCCCCTTTACCTAAACTGATTCCATTGATGCTATCGTAGAGTTGAAATTTCATCATTCTGAAACCTGGGAACACATCCTTCCATGACACTGTCTCTCAGTCTCCCCCTCTCTGTCTTTACCCCAAACACCTCCCCTGTGGTGATATTTAAACTGATTCCCCCGCCATCTCTCTCTGGCAGTGATGTTCACACCCACAGCACCCCCTTGTCATGGCACAATGGAGATAAGGAGCTGTAAATGGGTGAGAGCTGCACATCCTGTCACTTCCAGCATGGGCTGCAAGTTTCCCCACACAGAGCAGTGATCGAACACAGTGTAACTGAGCAATGCACTAGGATGGTACACACAGCTCTACATGCTGGGAGGGTAAATGCTCCTGGTTTACGGAAAATGCACTGTGGTGGTATACACAATCCTACATGCTGAGAGGGTAACTGCTCCTGGTTCACAGATCAATGCACTGGAGCGGTTTACACAGTCCTACATGCTGAGAGGGTAACTGCTCCTGGCTTACAGATCAATGTACTGGGCTGGTGTACACAGTCCTACATGCTGGGACGGTAACTGCTCCTGGTTTACAGATCAATGCACGGGGATGGGGTACACAGTCCTACATGCTGGGAGGGTAACTGCTCCTGGGTTACAGATCAATGCACTGGGGTGGTGTACACAGTCCTATATGCTGGGAGGGTAACTGCTCCTGGTTTACAGATCAATGCACGGGGATGGGGTACACAGTCCTACATGCTGGGAGGGTAACTGCTCCTGGTTTACAGATTAATTCACGACTGATCATTGCACAGGTCGCTGTGCTGGTCAGACGATCTGGTTGAGGTTTACAGATGATGCAATGATGTGTTCAGTGCAGCTCCCGGTGCTGGACAGATATGCAGCCTGTGCACAGTATCATGTTGGTGGGGTGGATAGTGGGAAATGTGATGGACAGGTCAAGGAGTCCCCCGGAACGTTCTGTCCCCAACATTCTATAACTGACATTCCCCGGAACGTCCTGTCCCTAACATTCTATAACTGACATTCCCCGGAACGTTCTGTCCCAGACATTCTATAACTGTCATTCCCCAGAATGTTCTGTCTCCGACATTCTATAACTGACATTCCCTGGAACGTTCTGTCCCCAACATTCTATAACCGAAATTCCTCGGAACGTTCTGTCCCCAACATTCTATAACTGACATTCCCCAGAACGTTCTGTCCCCGACATTCTATAACTGCCATTCCCCGGAACATTCTGTTTCTGACATTCTATAACCGACATTTCCCGGAACGTTCTGCCCCCGACATTCTATAACTGACATTCCCTGGAACGTTCTGTCCCTGACATTCGATAACTGACATTCCCCAGAACGTTCTGTCCCTGACATTGTTTGTCAACGGCCGGACGTCAGTGAATTGAACAAACGATAAGATCCCGAAGGAAGAGATCCCGTTCCAGGGAAAAGGAAACACTGTTCCGAAGTCCCCTCAGGCAGGTAAAGGGGTGAATACGTTTTCCCTCCGTTTACGTTTCTCCACGGCACGGGATCAACCATTATTTAAACCAGAATACAAAGATTTCCGAACTCTATTTGTCTTCAGGAAACTGGGAGACAATCGTTCAGGACAGCAAAGTTTCCACCCCCCCGCATTAGGAACTGGAAAGGAGTGACTTGTGTCTGCTCCAGAGTGATCGAGTGTGTGGGAATGTTCTAGAAACCATCTGCCGTTATGGATATGTCTCTGTGTGTTTGGGGAGGGAGGGTTTCTTGTGGTTTATGTCACATTTTTGTCAGTAATTCCGACCTTCCCATTTGTTATTCCAGCTCCAATTATTTTAATAAATCCCTGAATACAGGGACACATTTGAAAATCTCACTGGGTCCCCAATCAAACGGGCCCCTTTGCCTCCAGGCTGATGGATAATGGGTTTGTTTTCCTTCCTCACAGTTAACGTACTGACCATCTACGTCCTGCTTTATAAAGATTGTGGATTGTCTCCATGTGTCAGACGTTACCTGGGAGCCATGGCAGCGGCGGATCTCCTGGTCATTATCCTCGACCTGATCCTGAGACACATTCCCATTGTGTATTGGGAGCAGTTTTATTTCCTGAGGCACTCCGTCCCCGTGTGTAATATCCACGCCGTCCTGCTTTATGCAGCCACTGACTGCTCTGTCTGGTTCACCGTCACTTTCACCTTTGATCGGTTTGTGGCCATTTGTTGCCAGACGCTGAAAAGTAAATATTGCAGTGAGAAAACGGCGGCTGTGGTTCTGGGAGCAGTGACTGTGCTGAGCTGTTTAAAGAACATTTCCTGGTATTTTATGTTCACTGCTCGGTATCGGATGTGGAACCGCCCCTGGTTTTGTGATGTAACAGACGCTGTTCGTGACTCCATTGTCTGGGTCACAATCGAGTTCCTCCACCACATTCTAACCCCGTGTGTCCCATTTCTCCTGATTCTGCTGCTCAATGTTCTCACCGTCAGACACATTTTAGTGACCAGCAGAGCCCGCACGAGACTCCGCGTTCACACCAAGGGGGAAGCTCAGTCTGATTCAGAAATGAGAAACCGAAGAAAATCCATCATTTTACTGTTTGTGATCTCGGCCAATTTCATCCTGTTATGGCCAACGTTAATGTTGTATTCTATATGGTACCGGATGTTGTGGATTGTGGATACCCCTGTGTACCTCCATTACTTTGTGCGGGAATTGGGCTTCATGCTGCAGCTCCTCAGTTGCTGCACAAACACAGCGATTTATGCCGTGACCCAGACTAAGTTCAGGCAGCAGCTGAAGAATGTGCTGAAATATCCCTTCACCCAAATCCATCCATCCATCAAATTCCCTCATTAATCAATCCATCCGGGATTTTCTCATTTCAGTTCAGTGTTTCTGCGATAGAGCAGCCTCACGCTATGGTAACAGACTGAGGGTAGCGCTGGCTTGTCCATCCTTATCCCACACGGGGGTTTCAGGGAAATATTTCAATGTTTCTCACAACTCAGGGGCCAGTGAGAAAAGGCACCATCCCACTGACTGTATCCATCACTTCCATTTGTAAACAATAAAAATGTTCACTAAAGCGTGCCGAGCAGCAGAGTGACGGATGGTGTTGTGTGTCTTTGTGTTGGAGAAGCTGAGCTGGAGAGAGACAGACTCAGCCCCAAGTCCTGGTCCTCAGGGAAGGGGTGGGCACCGCGCCTGAGCTCAGGAGCTGCGTTTAACTCTCTCTGTCCTTACTTTCCCTTCTGAGTCTCCCACTTCAACTTGGCTCTCAGCAGAATTCACCTTGCTCCCTTTGTCACTCTCCCTCCATTTATCCCTCCCACTCTCACACTGCACTGCTATTTCTCTCTCATTTTTTCCATTTACACACTCAATTCCACTGACGTTGCCTTCCCCAATCTCATTCACTCTCTCTCCATCCTGCGATCATAACCTCCCAATGTTACTGTCTTCCTCAAATCCTTCGGTGCTGGGGGATCAGAAGAGGGTTGTCGATCTTCAGGCCGATGTTAGGGAACAGAGTTTGGGACGGCATATCAGGCCATTGCCAGGGCAACAGTATGGAGCTTGGGCCAAACGCCATTGCTCGGGGACATAGTGGGTGTGAGAACACCAGCCGTTACTATGTGGTAATAGGTGGAGTGGCACCGTAGGCTGTGGCTGAGACTGGTACAACAGGTAATCACAAACAGAACACATTGTGTGGGACCCACTGTCTGTTACTCAGGGAATAGAATGGGGATGGGGTTAAAGGCCATTTAGAGGGGATCAACTGGGTCGGTGTTCTTAGGCGGGAGCTCAGTTTAAGGTGTGTGAGGAGTGTGATGGTGGGAGACTGCGTGGGCGTGTGAGTGTGATGCTGGATGAGTGTGCGAGGGAGTGAGCGTGATGGTGGGGGAATGTGTGGGAGAATGGGGGATTATGTGGGGATGAGCATGAAGGTGAGGGTGCCGTGGTGCAGCGTGTGGGGGTGAGCGTAATGGTGGGGATTGTGTGGGGCAGTGTGTGTGAGGGTGGTGGAGTTTGTGGGGATGAGCGTGACAGTGGGGGTGATGTGGGGCAGTGTGTGTGATGGTGGTGGAGTGTGGGTGTGAGAGTAATGGTGGTGGTCATCTGGTACAGGGCGTGTGAGGGTGGTGGAGTGTGTGTTTGTGAGCGTGACGGGGGTGGTGTCGGGCAGTGTGTGTGATGGTTGTGCGGAGTGGGGTTGTGAGCGTGACGGGGGTGGTGTGGGGCAGTGTGTGTGATGGTGGTGGAGTGTGTGGGGTGAGCGTGACGGTGATAGTTGTGTGGGGCAGTGTGTGTGAGGGTTGTGGAGTGTGTGGAGGTGAGCGTGACGGTGAGGGTGGTGTGGGGCAGTGTGTCTAATGGTGGTGGAGTGTGTGGGGGTGAGGATGAGGTGAGGGTGGTGTGGGGCAGTGTGTGTGATGGTGGTGGAGTGTGTGGGAGTGAGTGTGACGGTGGGGGTGATGTGGGGCAGTGTGTCTGATGATGGTGGAGTGTGATGGGGTGAGCGTGACGGTGGCTGTGGTGTGGGGCATCGTGTGGGGGTGAGCGTGATGGTGGAGATTGTGTGGGGCAGTGTGTGTGATAGTTGTGGAGTGTGTGGTTGTGAGCGTGACGGGGGGTGGTGTGGGGCAGTGTGTGTGATGGTTGTGGAGTGTGTGGGAGTGAGCGGGACGGTGTGGATGGTGTGAGGCAGAGTGTGTGATGGTGGTGGAGTGTGTGGGGGTGAGGATGAGTTGACGGTGGTGTGGGGCAGTGTGTGTGATGTTGGTGGAGAGTGTGGGGAGAGCGTAACGGTGAGGGTTGTGTGGGGCAGTGTGTGTGAGGGTGGTGGAGTGTGTGGAGGTGAGCGTGACGGTGAGGGTGGTGTGGGGCAGTGAGTGTGATGGTGGTGGAGTGTGTGGGGGTGAGGATGAGGTGAGGGTGGTGTGGGGCAGTGTGTGTGATGGTGGTGGAGAGTGTGGGGGTGAGCGTGACGGTGAGGGTTGTGTGGGGCAGTGTGTGTGAGGGTGGTGGAGTGTGTGGAGGTGAGTGTGACGGTGAGGGTTGTGTGGGGCAGTATGTGTGAGGGTGGTGGAGTGTATGGAGGTGAGTGTGACGGTGAGAGTGGTGTGGGGCAGGGTGTGTGATGGTGGTGGAGTGTGTGGGGGTGAGGATGAGGTGAGGGTGGTGTGGGGCAGTGTGTGTGATGGTGGTGGAGAGTGTGGGGGTGAGCGTGACGGTGAGGGTTGTGTGGGGCAGTGCAGTGTGTGGAGGTGAGCGTGACGGTGAGGGTGGTGTGGGGCAGTGTGTGTGATGGTGGTGGAGTGTGTGGGAGTGAGTGTGACGGTGGGGGTGATGTGGGGCAGTGTGTCTGATGGTGGTGGAGTGTGATGGGGTGAGCGTGACGGTGGGTGTGATGTGGGGCAGTGTGCGTGATGGTGGTGGAGAGTGTGGGGGTGAGGATGACGGTGATGGTGTTGTGGGGTAGTATGTGTGACGGTGGTGGAGAGTGTGGGGATGAGCATGACGGTGAGGTTGGTGAGGGGCAGTGTGTCTGATGGTGGTGGAGTGTGTGGGGGTGAGCGTGACGGTGAGGGTTGTGTGGAGCAGAGTGTGTGAGGGTGGTGGAGTGTGTGGGGGTGAGCGTAATGGTGAGGGTGTTCTGGGGCAGTGTGTGTGATGGTGGTGGAGTGTGTGGAGGTGAGTGTGACGGTGGGGGTGATGTGGGGCAGTGTATCTGACGGTGGTGGAGTGTGATGGGGTAAGCGTGATGGTGCAGGTGGTGGGGGCAGTGTGTGTGATGATGGTGGAGTTTGTGGTTGTGAACGGGACGTTGGGGGTGGTGTGGGGCAATGTGTGCGAGTTTGGTGGAGTGTGTGGAGGTGAGCGTGACAGTGGGGGTGTTGTGGGGCTGTGTGTCTAATGGTGGTGGTGATGGAGTGCAGGGTGTTGGTGATGGAGTGAGTGTGGGGAGATGAGTGTGATGGTGTTGGAGTGAGGGTGAGGAGATCAGTGTGACGGTGTTGGAGTGAATGTGAGGGGGTCAGTGTGACGGTGATGGAGTCAGTGTGAGGGGACCAGTGTGAGGATGATGGAGTGAGTGTGAGGGGGTCAGGGTGAGGATGATGGAGTGAGTGTGAGGGGGTCACGGTGATGGTGATGGAGTGAGTGTGAGGGGGTCAGGGTGTCTGTGAGGGAATGAGTGTCAGGGGGTCAGGGTGGTGGGGATGGAGTGAATGTGAGGGGGTCAGTGTGACGGTGATGGAGTGAGTGTGAGGGGGACAGGATGAGGATGATGGAGTGAGTGTGAGGGGGTCAGGGTGAGGATGATGAGTGAGTGTGAGGCGGTCAGTGTGACGGGGATGGAGTGAGTGTCGGGGCTCAGGGTGACGGTGATCGAGTGAGTATGAGGCGATCTGAGTGACGGTGACGGAGTGTGTGTGTGAGGGGGTTAGAGTGACGGTTAAGGAGTGAGAGTGAGGGGTCCAAGGTGATGGTGATGGAGTGAATGTGAGGGGTCAGTGTCACAGAGGTGGAGTGAGTGTGAGGGGGTCAAAGTGACGGTGATGGAGTAATTGTGAATGTGTCAGGATGACAGTGATAGAGTGAGTGTGAGGGGATAACTTTGACGGTGATGGAGTAAGTGTGAAGGGGTCAGTGTGACTGTGATCACATGAGTGTGCGGTGGTCAGGTTGATGGTGATGGAGCGAGTGTGAGGAGGTCAGGGTGACTCTGATAAAGTGGGTGTGAGGTGGGTGTGAGAGTATCAGTGTGACGATGAAGGAGTGTGTGTGAGGGGTTCACAGTGACAGTGATGGAGCGACGGTTAGGTGGTCAAGGTGATTGTGATGGAGTGAGTGTGAGGGTGTTTGGGTGATGGTGATGGAGTGTGTATGAGGCGGTCAGGGTGACTGTAATGGAGTGAGTGTGACAGGTTCATGGTGACGGTGACGGGATGAGTGTGAGAGGTTAACGGTGACGGTGATGGAGTGAGAATGAGGGATTCATGGTGACGGTGATGGAGCGAGTGTGAGGTGTTCAGGGTGACGGTTCAGGGTGTGTGTGAGGGGATCAGTGCTAGAGTGATGGAGAGAGTGTGAGGGGGTCAAGGGGGTTGTTATGGAGTGAGTGTGGTGGGTGTCAGGGTGAGGGTAATAGAGTGAGAGTGAGGAGGTCAGGGTGACAGTGATGGAGTGAGTGTGATGGGATCACTGTGACTGTGATGGAGTGAGTGTGAGGGGGTCAGTGTGACTGTAATGGCGTGAATGTGAGGGTTTCAGTGAGACGGTGAAAGAGTGAGTCTGAGGGGATCAGGGTGACGGTGAAGGAGTGAGTGTGAGGGGGTCAGTGTGATAGTGATGGATTTAGTGTGTGGGAGTCAGGGTGACGGTGATGCAGTGAGTGTGAAGGGATCAGTCTGATGGTCATGGAGTGAGTGTGAGAGGATCAGGGTGACTGTGATGGAGTGAGTGTGAGTGGGTTGGTGTGAAGGTGATGGAGTGAGTGTGAGGGGAGAGGGTGAGGATGATGGATTGAGTGTGAGAGGGTCAGGGTGACGGAGATGGAGTGAATGTGAGGGGGTCAGAGTGATTGAGATGGAGTGAGTGTGATATTGTCAGTGTGACGGTGCTGTAGTGAGCGTGAGGGAATCAAGATGACTGCGATGGAGTGAGTGTGTGGGAGTTGGGGTGATGGTGATGCAGTGAGAGTGAGGGTGTCCGTGTGACAGTGATGGAGTGAATGTGAGGGTGTCAGGGTGACGGTGATGGAGTGAGAATGTGGGGGCTCAGTGCGACGGTGATGGATTGAGTTTGAGTGGGTCAGGGTGACGGAGAAGGAGTGAGTGTGAGGGGGTCCGTGTGACAGCGATGGAGAGAGTGTGGGGGTCAGGGTGACGGTGATGGAGTGAGAGTGAGGGGGTCAGTGCGACGGTGATGGAGTGAGTATGTGGGAGTCGGGGTGACAGTGATCGAGTGAGTGTGAGGAGGCCAGGGTGATGGTGATGGAGTGAGTGTGATGGGGCCAGTATGACGATGATGGAGTGAGTTTAATGGAGTCAGTGTGACGGAGATGGAGTGAGTGTGAAGGTGTCAGGGTGAAGGTGAAGGAATGAGTGTGAGGGGGTCAAAGTGACGGAGAAGGAGTCAGTGTGTTGGGGTCAGTGTGACGGTGATTGAATGAGTGTGTCAGGGTCAGGGTGAGGATGATGGAGTTAGTGTGTCAGGGTCAGTATAACAGTGATGGAGTGACTGTGAGGGGGTCAGTGTGACGGTGATCGAGTGAGTGTGTGGGAGTCGGGGTGACAGTGATGGAGTGAGGGTGAGGTGTTCAGCGTGATAGTGATGGAGTGATGATGTGGGGGTCAGGGTGATGGAGATGGTGATGGAGTGATTGTGATTGTGTCAGGTTGACTGTGATAGAGTGAGCATGAGGGGGTCAAGATGGCGGTGATGGAATGAGTGTGAGCGGGTCAGGGTGAGGGTGATGGTGTCAGTGTGTGGGAGTCAGTGTGACGGTGATGGAGTGAATGTGAGGTGGTCAATGTGACAGTGATGAAGTGTATCTGAGCGTGTCAGTGTGCGGGTAATGGAGTGAGTGTGAGTGTGTCAGTGTGACACTGATGGAGTGAGTTTAATGGAGTCAGTGTGACGGAGATGGATTGAGTGTGATGGTGTCAGGGTAATGGTAAAGGAGTGAGTGTGAGGGGGTCAAAGTGAGGGAGAAGGAGTGAGTGTGTCGGGGCCAGGGTGACGGTGATGGAATGAGTGTGTCGGGGGCAGGGTGACGGTAATGGAATGAGCGTTTCGGGGTCATGGTGAGGATGATGGAGTGAGTGTGTCGGGGTCAGTGTTACGGGGATGGAGTAACTGTGAGTGGATCATGGTGACGGTGTTGGAGTAAGTGTGCGGAGGTCAGTGTGAGAGTGATGGAGTGAGTGTGAGAGGGTCGAAGTGACGTTGATTGAGTGAGTGTGAGAGATTCAGGGTGACAGTGATGGAGTGAGTGTGAGGGGTTCAGTGAGTTGGAGATAGAGTGAGTGTGAGAGGTTCAGGGTGACGGTGATGGAGTGAGTGTGAGGGGATCAGAATGAATGGAATGTAGCGATTGTGATGGGGTCAGGGTGATGGTGATGGAGTGAGTGTGAGGGGGTCAAGATGACGGTGATGTAGTGAGGGTGAGGTGCTCAGATTGCTGGTGATGGAGTGAGTGTGAGGGGATCAGTGTAAACATGATAGAGTGAGTGTGGGATTGACAGTGTGACGGTGATGGATTTAGTGTGTGGGAGTCAGGGTGACGGTGATGCAGTGAGTTTGAGGGGATCAGTGTGACGGTGATGGAGTGAGGGTGATGGGATCAGTGTGATGGTGATGGAGTGAGTGTGAGAGGATCAGGTTGACTGTGATGGAGTGAGTGTGAGGGGGTTGGTGTGAAGGTGATGGAGTGAGTGTGAGGGGGAGAGGGTGAGGATGATGGATTGAGCGTGAGAGGGTCAGGGTGACGGAGATGGAGTGAGTGTGAGGGGGTCAGTGTGACAGTGATGTAGTGAGTGTGAGGGGGTCAGTGTGACGGTGATGGAGTGAGTGTGAGGGGGTCAGGGTGATGGTGAAGAAGTGAGTGTGAGGGGGTCAGTGTGACGGTGTTGGAGAGAGTTTGAGTGGGTCAGGGTGACGGTGAAGGAGTGAGTTTGAGGGGGTCAGTGTGACGGTGATGGAGTGAGTGTGAGAGGGTCAAAGTGACGGAGGTGTGAGTGTGAGGGGGTCAGTGTGACGGTGATCGAGTGAGTGTGTGGGAGTCGGGGTGACAGTGATGGAGTGAGGGTGAGGAGTTCAGCGTGATAGTGATGGAGTGATGATGTGGGGGTCAGGGTGATGGAGATGGTGATGGAGTGATTGTGATTGTGTCAGATTGACAGTGATAGAGTGAGAGTGAGCGGGACAGGGTGACGGTGAAGGAGTTAGTGTGAGGGGGTCAGTGTCACGCAGATGGGGTGAGTGTGAGGGGGTCAGTTTGACGTTGATGCAGTGTGAGGGGGACAGGTTGACAGTCATGGAATGACTGTGAGCGGGTCAGGGTGATGGTGATGGAGCGAGTACGAGCGGGTCAGGGTGAAGGTGATGGAGTGAGTATGTGGGAGTCGGGGTGACAGTGATGGAGTGAGTGTGAGGAGGCCATGGTGATGGTGATGGAGTGAGTGTGAGGGGGTCAGTATGACGATGATGGAGTGAGTTTAATAGAGTCAGTGTGACGGAGATGGAGTGAGTGTGAAGGTGTTAGGGTGAAGGTGAAGGAATGAGTGTGAGGGGGTTAAAGTGACGGAGAAGGAGTCAGTGTGTTGGGGTCATGGTGACAGTGATGGAATGAGTGTGTCGGGGTCAGGGTGAGGATGATGGAGTGAGTGTGTCGGGATCAGTATAACAGTGATGGAATGACTGTGAGGGGATCAGTGTGATGGTGATGGAGTGAGTGTGAGACGGTCAAAGTGACGTTGATTGAGCGAGTGTGAGAGGTTCAGGTTGACAGTGATGGAATGAGTGTGAGGGGGTCAGTATGACGATGATGGTGTGAGTTTAATGGAGTCAGTGTGACGGTGATGGATTGAGTGTGAGAGGGTCCGGGTGACGTTGATGGTGTGTGTGTGATGGGGTCAGGGTGACGGTGATGGAGTGGGTGCGATGGTGTCAGTGTGACGGTGAAGTAGTGAGTGTGAAGGGGTCAGGGTGAGGGTGCTGCAGTGATTGTAGTGTGTCAGGGTCACAGCGATGGAGTGAGTGTGGGGGTCAGTGTGACGGAGATGGAGTGAGTGGGAGGGGGTCAGTGTCACGCAGATGGAGGGAGTGTGAGGGGGTCAGTTTGACGTTGATGCAGTGGGTGTGAGGGGGACAGGTTGACAGTCATGGAATGACTGTGAGCGGGTCAGGGTGACGTTGATGGAGTGATTGTGAGTGTGTCAGGTTGACAGTGATGGAGTGAGTGTGAGTGGGTTAGGTTGACGGTGAAGGAGTGAGTGTGAGGGGTCAATGTAACGGTGATGGAGTGACTATAAGAGGGTCAAAGTGACGGAGGAGTGAGTGTGAGTGGGTCAGTGTGACGGTGATGCAGTGAGTATGTGGGAGTCAGGGTGACAGTGATGGAGTGACTGTGAGGAGGCCAGGGTGACGGTGATCGAGTGAGTGTGAGGGGGTCAGGGTGATGGAGATGGTGAGGGAGTGATTGTGATTGTGTCAGGTTGACAGTGATAGAGTGAGCGCGAGGGGGTCAAGATGACGGTGATGGAATGAGTGTGAGCGGGTCAGTGTGACG
Source organism: Chiloscyllium plagiosum (assembly GCF_037043375.1). NCBI lineage: Eukaryota > Metazoa > Chordata > Chondrichthyes > Orectolobiformes > Hemiscylliidae > Chiloscyllium > Chiloscyllium plagiosum. The sequence continues at coordinate 77,475,333 of NW_028270177.1, forward strand.
GTGATCGAGTGAGTGTGAGGGTGTCAGGGTGATGGTGATGGAGTGATTGTTAGTGTGTCAGGTTGACTGTGATAGAGTGAGCGTGAGGGGGTCAAGATGACGGTGATGGAATGAGTGTGAGCGGGTCAGGGTGAGGGTGATGGTGTCAGTGTGTGGGAGTCAGTGTGATGGTGATGGAGTGAATGTGAGGGGGTCAATGTGACAGTGAAGTAGTGTATCTGAGGGTGTCAGTGTGAGGGTAATGGAGTGAGTGTGAGGGGGTCAGTGTGACACTGATGGAGTGAGTTTAATGGAGTCAGTGTGACGGAGATGGATTGAGTGTGATGGTGTCAGGGTAATGGTAAAGGAGTGAGTGTGAGGGGGTCAAAGTGAGGGAGAAGGAGTGAGTGTGTCGGGGCCAGGGTGACGGTGATGGAATGAGTGTGTCGGGGGCAGGGTGACGGTAATGGAATGAGCGTTTCGGGGTCATGGTGAGATTGATGGAGTGTGTGTGTCGGGGTCAGTGTTACGTGGATGGAGTAACTGTGAGTGGATCATGGTGACGGTGTTGGAGTAAATGTGCGGAGGTCAGTGTGAGGGTGACGGAGTGAGTGTGAGAGGGTCGAAGTGACGTTGATTGAGTGAGTGTGAGAGATTCAGGGTGACAGTGATGGAGTGAGTGTGAGGGGTTCAGTGAGTTGGAGATAGAGTGAGTGTGAGAGGTTCAGGGTGACGGTGATGGAGTGAGTGTGAGGGGATCAGAATGAATGGAATGGAGTGATTGTGATGGGGTCAGGGTGATGGTGTTGGAGTGAGCGTGAGGGGTTCAAGATGACAGTGATGGAGTGAGTGTGAGGGGGTCAAGATGACGGTGATGTAGTGAGTGTGAGGTGCTCAGAGTGATGGTGATGGAGTGAGTGTGAGGGGATCAGTGTAAACATGATGGAATGAGTGTTGGATTGACAGTGTGACGGTGATTGATTTAGTGTGTGGGAGTCAGGGTGACGGTGATGCAGTGAGTGTGAGGGGATCACTGTGACGGTGATGGAGTGAGGGTGATGGGATCAGTGTGATGGTGATGGAGTGAGTATGAGAGGATCAGGGTGACTGTGATGGAGTGAGTGTGAGTGGGTTGGTGTGAAGGTGATGGAGTGAGTGTGAGGGGGAGAGGGTGAGGATGATGGATTGAGTGTGAGAGGGTCAGGGTGACGGAGATGGAATTAGTGTGAGGGGGTCAGAGTGATGGAGATAGAGTGAGTGTGAGATTGTCAGTGTGACGGTGATGTCGTGAGTGTGAGGGGATCAAGGTGACTGCGATGGACTGAGACTGAGGGGGTCAGGGTGACGGTGATGGAGTAAGTGTGAGGGGGTCCGTGTGACAGTGATGTAGTGAGTGTGAGGGGGTCCAGGTGACGGTGATGGAGTGAGAGTGAGGGGGTCAGAGTGACGGTGAATGAATGAATGCGAGGGGGTCAGGGTGATGGTGAAGGAGTGAGTGTGAGGGGGTCAGGGTGACGGTGAAGGAGTAAGTGTGAGGGGGTCAGTGTGACGTTGATGCAGAGAGTGTGAGAGGGTGAAAGTGACGATGAGTGAGTGTGAGGGGTTCCGTGTGACAGTAATGGCGTGAGTGTGAGGGGGTCAGGGTGACGGTGATGGAGTGAGAGTGAGGGAGTCAGAGTGACGGTGATGGAGTGAGTGGGAGGAGTTCAGGGTGACGGTGATGGAGTGAGTGGGAGGGGTCAGGATGATGGAGATGGTGATGAAGTGATTGTGATTGTGTCAGGTTGACAGTGATAGGGTGAGTGTGAGGGGGTCAAGATGACGGTGTGGGAATGAGTGTGAGCTGGTCAGGGTGACGGTGATGGAGTGAGTGTGAGCGGGTCAGTGTGACGGTGAAGGAATGAGTGTGAGGGGGTAAGTATGACGGTGATGGAGTGAGTGTGAGTGGGTTAGGTTGACAGTTAAGGAGTGTGTGTGAGAGGTCAGTGTGACGGTGATGGAGTGAGTGTGAGAGGGTCAAAGTGACGGATGAGTGAGTGTGAGCGGGTCAGTGTGACGGTGATGGAGTGAGTATGTGGGTGTCAGGGTGACAGTGATGGAGTGAGTGTGAGGAGTTCAGGGTGACGGTGATGGAGTGAGTGTGAGGTGGTCAGGGTGATGGAGATGGTGATGGAGTGATTGTGATTGTGTCAGGTTGACAGTGATAGAGTGAGTGTGAGGAGGTCAAGATGACGGTGATGGAATGAGTGTGAGCGGGTCAGGGTGACGGCGATGGAGTGAGTGTGAGGGGGTCAGGGTGATGGTGATAGAGTGATTGTTAGTGTGTCAGTTTGACAGTGATAGAGTGAGCGTGAGGGGGTCAAGATGACGGTGATGGAATGAGTGTGAGCGGGTCAGGGTGAGGGTGATGGTGTCAGTGTGTGGGAGTCAGAGTGACGGTGATGGAGTGAATGTGAGGTGATCAATGTGACAGTGATGTAGTGTATCTGAGGGTGTCAGTGTGAGTTTAATGGAGTCAGTGTGACGGAGATGGATTGAGTGTGATGGTGTCAGGGTAATGGTAAAGGAGTGAGTGTGAGGGGGTCAAAGTGGGGGAGGAGGAGTGAGTGTGTCGGGGTCAGGGTGACGGTGATGGACTGAGTGTGTCGGGGTCAGGGTGACGGTGATGGAATGAGTGTTTCGGGGTCATGGTGAGGATGATGGAGTGAGTGTGTCGGGGTCAGTGTTACGCGGATGGAGTGACTGTGAGGGGATCAGGGTGACGGTGATGGAGTAAGTGTGCGGAGGTCAGTGTGACGGTGATGGAGTGAGTGTGAGAGCGTCGAAGCGACGTTGATTGAGTGAGTGTGAGAGATTCAGGGTGACAGTGATGGAGTGAGCGTGAGGGGGTCAGTGAGTTGGAGATAGATTGAGTGTGAGAGGTTCAGGGTGACGGTGATGGAGTGAGTGTGAGGCGATCAGAATGAATGGAATGGAGTGATTGTGATGGGGTCAGGGTGATGGTGATGGAGTGAACGTGAGGGATCAAGATGACGGTGATGGAGTGACTGTGAGATGCTCAGAGTGATGTTAATGGAGTGAGTGTGAGAGGATCAGTGTGATGGTGATGGAGTGAATGTGAGAGGATCAGGGTGACTGTGATGGAGTGAGTGTGAGGGGGTTGGTGTGAAAGTGATGGAGTGAGTGTGATATTGTCAGGGTAAGGGTGATGGAGTGAGTGTGAGGTGGTCAGTATGACGATGAAGGATTGAGTTTAATGGAGTCAGTGTGACGGTGATGGAGTGAGTGTGAGAGGGTCAGGGTGACGTTGATGGAGTGGGTGCGATGGTGTCAGTGTGACGGTGATGTAGTGAGTGTGAAGGCGTCAGGGTGAGGGTGATGGAGTGAGTGTGAGGTGGTCAGTGTGATAGAGATGGTGATGGAGTGATTGTGATTGTGTCAGTTTAACAGTGATAGATTGAGTGTGATTGGGGTCAAGATGACTGTGATGGAATGAGTGTAAGCGGGTCAATGTGACGGTGATGGAGTGAGTGTGAGGGGGTCAGAGTGATGGTGATGGAGTGATTGTTAGTGTGTCAGGTTGACAGTGATAGAGTGAGCGTGAGGGGGTCAAGATGACGGTGATGGAATGAGTGAGCGCGTGTCAGGGTGAGGGTGATGGTGTCAGTGTGTGGGAGTCAGTGAGACGGTGATGGAGTGAATGTGAGGTGGTCAATGTGACAGTGATGTAGTGTTTCTGAGGGTGTCAGTGTGAGTGTAATGGAGTCAGTGTGACGGAGATGGATTGAGTGTGATGGTGTCAGGGTAATGGTAAAGGAGTGAGTGTGAGGGGGTCAAAAGGAGGGAGAAGGAGTGAGTGTGTCGGGTTCAGGGTGACGGTGATGGACTGAGTGTGTCGGGGTCAGGGTGACGGTGATGGAATGAGTGTTTCGGGGTCATGGTGAGAATGATGGAGTGAGTGTATCGGGGTCAGTGTTACGGGGATGGAGTGACTGTGAGGGTTTCAGGGTGACGGTGATGGAGTAAGTGTGCGGAGGTCAGTGTGACGGTGATGGAGTGAGTGTGAGAGCGTCGAAGCGACGTTGATTGAGTGAGTGTGAGAGATTCAGGGTGACAGTGATGGAGTGAGCGTAAGGGGGTCAGTGAGTTGGAGATAGAGTGAGTGTGAGAGGTTCAGGGTGACGGTGATGGAGTGAGTGTGAGGGTATCAGAATGAATGGAATGGAGTGATTGTGATGGGGTCAGGGTGATGGTGATGGACTGAGCGTGAGGGTGTCAAGATGACGGTGATGGAGTGAGTGTGAGGTGCTCAGATTGATGGTAGTGGAGTGAGTGTGAGGGGATCAGTGTAAACATGATGGAGTGAGTGTGGGATTGACAGTGTGACGGTGTTGGATTTAGTGTGTGGGAGTCAGGGTGACGGTGATGCAGTGAGTGTGAGGGGATCAGTGTGACGGTGATGGAGTGAGGGTGATGGGATCAGTGTGATGGTGATGGAGTGAGTGTGAGAGGATCAGGGTGACTGTGATGGAGTGGGTGTGAGGGGGTCAGTGAGTTGGAGTTGGAGTGAGTGTGAGAGGTTCAGGGTGACCGTGATGGAGTGAGTGTGAGGGAATCAGAATGAATGGAATGTAGTGATTGTGATGGGGTCAGGGTGATGGTGATGGAGTGAGCGTGATGGGGTCAAGATGACGGTGATGGAGTGAGTGTGAGGGGGTCAAGATGACGGTGATGGAGTGAGTGTGAGGTGCTCAGAGTGATGGTCATGGAGTGAATGTGAGGGGATCAGTGTAAACTTGATGGAGTGAGTGTGGGATTGACAGTGTGACGGTGATGGATTTAGTGTGTGGGAGTCAGGGTGACGGTGATGCAGTGAGTGTGAGGGGATCAGTGTGACGGTGATGGAGTGAGGGTGATGGGATCAGTGTGATGGTGATGGAGTGAGTGTGAGAGGATCAGGGTGACTGCGATGGAGTGAGTGTGAGGGGGTTGGTGTGAAGGTGATGGAGTGAGTGTGAGGGGGAGAGGGTGAGGATGATGGATTGAGTGTGAGAGGGTCAGTGTGACAGAGATGGTGTGAGTGTGATGGTGATGTCGTGAATGTGAGGTGGTCAGTGTGACGGGGATGGACTGAGTATGTGGGAGTCGGGGTGACTGTGATGGAGTGAGTGTGTGGGGTTCAGTGTGACGGTGATGGAGTGAGTGTGAGGGGGAGAGGTTGTGGATGATGGATTGAGTGTGAGAGGGTCAGTGTGACAGACATGGAGTGAGTGTGAGGGGATCAGGGTGACAGTGATGGAGTGAGTGTGAGGGGGTCAGGGTGATGGTGATGGAGTGATTGTGAGTTTGTCAGGTTGACAGAGATAGAGTGAGTGTGAGTGGGTCAAGATGACGGTGATGGAATGAGTGTGGGCGGGTCAGGGTGAGGGTGATGGTGTCAGTGTGTGGGAGTCAGTGTGACGGTGATGCAGTGAATGTGAGGTGGTCAATGTGACAGTGATGTAGTGTATCTGAAGGTGTCAGTGTGAGGGTAATGGAGTGAGTGTGAGTGTGTCAGTGTTACACTGATGGAGTGAGTTTAATGGAGTCAGTGTGACAGAGATGGATTGAGTGTGATGGTGTCAGGGTAATGGTAAAGGAGTGAGTGTGCCGGGGTCAGGGTGACGGTGATGGAATGAGTGTGTCGGGGTCAGGGTGACGGTGATGGAATGACTGTTACGGGGTCATGGTGAGCATGATGGAGTGAGTGTGTCGGGGTCAGTGTAACAGTGATAGAGTGACTGTGAGGGGGTCAGGGCTACAGTGATTGAGTGAGTGTGAGGCGGTCAGAATGAATGGAATGGAGTGATTGTGATGGGGTCAGGGTGATGGTGATGGAGTGAGCGTGAGGGGCTCAAGATGACGGTAATGGAGTGAGTGTGACCTGGTCAGAGTGATGGTGATGGAGTGAGTGTGAGGGCTCAGTGTTAATATGATGGAGTGAGTGTGGGATTGACAGTGTGACGGTGATGGATTTAGTATGTGGGAGTCAGGGTGACGGTGATGCAGTGAGTGTGAGGGGATCAGTGTGACGGTGATGTAGTGAGTGTGAGAGGTTCAGGGTGACAGTGCTGAAGTGAGTGTGAGGGTTTGGTGTGAGGGTGATGGAGTGAGTGTGAGGGGGAGAGAGTGAGGATGATGGATTGAGTGTGAGAGGGTCAGGGTGACTGAGATGGAGTGAGGGTAAGGGGGTCAGGGTGACGGTGATGGAGTGATTGTGTGGCGGTCAGTGTGACGGTGATGTAGTGAGTGTGAGGGGGTCTGTGCGACAGTGATGGAGTGAGTGTGAGGTGGTCAGGGTGTTGGTGATGGAGTGAGAGTGAGGAGGTCAGTGTAACGGTGATGGAGTGAGTGTGAGGGGTTCAGGGTGATGGTGATTGAGTGAGTGTGAGGGGGTCAGTGTGACGGTGATGGAGTGAGTCTGAGAGGGTCAAAGTGACGGAGGTGTGAGTGTGAGGGGGTCATTGTGACGGTGGTGGAGTGCGTGTGAGGGGGTCAGACTGACGGTGATGGAGTGAGTATGTGGGAGTCGGTGTGGCAGTGATGGAGTGAGTGTGAGGCGTTCAGGGTGATGGTGATGGAGTGAGTGTGAGGGGGCAGGGTGATGGAGATGGCGATGGAGTGATTGTGATTGTGTCTGGTTGACAGTGATAGAGTGAGTGTGAGGGGGTCAAGATGACGGTGATGGAATCGGTGTGAGCAGGTCAGGGTGACGGTGATGGAGTGAGTGTGAGGGGGTCAGGGTGACGGTGAAGGAGTGAGTGTGACGGGGTCAGTATGACGGTGATGATGTGAGTGTGAGTGTGTTAGGGTGACGGTGAAGGAGTTAGCGTGAAGGGGTCAGTGTGACGGTGATGGAGTGAGTATGTGGGAGTCGGGGTGACGGTGATGGAGTGAGTGTGAGGGGGTCAGGGCGATGGAGATGGTGATGGAGTGATTGTGATTGTGCCAGGTTGACAGTGATAGAGTGAGTGTGAGGGGGTCACGATGACGGTGATGGAATGAGTGTGATGGTGTCAGGGTGATGGTAATGGAGTGATAGTGAGTGTGTCAGGTTGATAGTGATATAGTGAATGTGAGGAGGGCAAGATGAAGGTGATGGAATGAGTATGAGCGGGTCAGGGTGTGGGTGATGGTGTCAGTGTGTTTGAGATGAGTATGACGGTGATGGAGTGAATGTGTTGTGGTCAATGTGACAGTGATGTAGTGTATCTGAGGGTGTCAGTGTGAGGGTAATGGAGTGAGTGTGAGTGTCTCAGTGTGACACTGATGGAGTGAGTTTAATGGTGTCAGTGTGACGGAAATGTATTGCGTATGATGGTGTCAGGGTGATGGTAAAGGAGTGAGTGTGAGGGGGTCAAAGTGAGGGAAAAGGAGTGAGTGTGATGGTGTCAGGGTGACGGCGATGGAATGAGTGTGAGGGGATGAGTGTGACTGTGATGGAGTGAGTGTGAGTTTGTCAGGGTAAGGGTGATGGAGTGAGTGTGAATGTGTCAGTATGACGATGACGGAGTGAGTTTAATGGAGTCAGTGTTACGGAGATGGAGTGAGTGTTGGGGTCAGTGTGACGGTGATGGAATGAGTGTTGGCTCAGTGTGACGGTGATGGAATGAGTGTGTCGGGGTCAGGGTGAGGATGATGGAGTGAGTGTGTGGGGGTCAGTGTGACGGTGATGGAGTGAGTGTGAGAGGGTCCGGGTGACATTGATGGAGTGGGTGCGATGGTGTCAGTGAAACGGTGACGTAGTGAGTGTGAAGGGGTCATGGTGAGGGTGATGGAGTGATTGTGAGTGTGTCAGGTTGTCAGCGATGGCGTGAGTGTGGGGGGTCAGTGTGACGGAGAAGGAGTGAGTGTGAGGGGGTCAGTGTCACGCAGATGGAGTGAGTGTGAGGGGGTCAGTTTGACGGTGATGGAGTGAGTGTGAGGGGATTGGTGTGAAGGTGATGGAGTGAGTGTGAGAGGAGAGGGTGAGGATGATGGATTGAGTGTGAGAGGGTCAGGGTGACGGAGATGGAGTGAGTGTGAGGGGGTCAGGGTGACGGTGATGGAGTGAGTGTGAGAAGGTCAGGGTGACGGTGATGGAGTGGGTGCGATGGTGTCAGTTTGACGGTGATGTAGTGAGTGTTAAGGGGTCAGGGTGAGTGTGATGGAGTGATTGTGAGTGTGTCAGGTTGACAGCGATGGAGTGACTGTGCGGGTTCAGTGTGACGGAGATGGAGTGAGTGTGAGGGGGTCAGTGTCACGCAGATGGAGTGAGTGTGAGGGGGTCAGTTTGACGGTGATGGAGTGAATGTGAGGGGATCAGTTTGACGGTGATGGAGTGAGTGTGAGGGGGTCAGGTTGACAGTCATGGAATGTGTGTGAGCGGGTCAGGGTGACGGTAATGGAGTGAGTATGACGGGGTCTGGGTGAAGGTGATGGAGTGATAGAGTGAGTGTGTCAGGTTGACAGTGATAGAGTGAGTGTGAGGGGGTCAAGATGACTCTGATGGAATGAGTGTGAGAAGGTCAAGGTGACAGTGATGGTCTGAGTTTGATGGAGATGGAGTGAGTCTGATGGGGTCAGTTTGACGCTTATGGAGTGAGTGTGAGGGGGTCAGGGTGTCGGTGATGGAGCGAGTGTGAGTGGGTCAGAATGACGGTGATGGAGTGGGTCTGAGATGGTCTGGGTGACGGTGATGGAGTGAGTGTGAGCGGGTCAGGGTGATGGTGATTGTGATGTTGATGGAGTGATTGTGATTGTGTCAGATTGACAGTGATAGAGTGAGTGTGAGGGGTCAAGATGACGGTGATGAAATGAGTGTCAGCCGGTCAGGGTGACGGTGATGGAGTGGGTGTGAGCGTGTCCGGGTGATAGGGATTGATTGAGTGTCATGGAGTCAGTGTGACGGTGATGAAGTGAGTGTGAGGGTGTCAGTGTGAGGTTGATGGAATGGGTGTGAGTCGGTCAGTGTGACAATGATGGAATGAGTGTGAGAATTTCAGTGTGACGATGAAGAAGTGAGTGTTAGAGGGTCAGGGTGAAAGTGATGGAGTGAATGTGCGGGTGGCAGTGTGACGGTGATGGAGTGAATCTGAGACGGTCAGGGTGACGGTAATGGAGTGAATGTGAGCGGTACAGGGTAAGTATGATGGAATGATTGTGAGGGGTTCAGGGTGACGGTAATGGAATGAGTGTGAGAGGGTCAGGGTGACGGTAATGGAGTGAGCATGTGACGTCAGGGTGAAGTGATGGAGTGAGTGTGAGGGGGTCAGGGTGACGGTGATGGAGTGAGTGTGAGGGGTACAGTGTAACTATGATGGAGTGATTGTGAGGGTTTCAGGCTGACGGTAATGGAGTGAGTGTGAGAGGGTCAGGGTGACGGTGATGGAGTGAGCATGTGGCGTCAGGGTGAAGTGATGGAGTGAGTGTGAGGGGGTCAGGGTGACGGTGATGGAGTGAGTGTGAGGGGTACAGTGTAACTATGATGGAGTGATTGTGAGGGTTTCAGGCTGACGGTAATGGAGTGAGTGTGAGGAGGTCAGGGTGACGGTGATGGAGTGAGTGTGAGAGTGTGAGGGTGACGGTAATGGAGTGAGAGTGAGATTGTCTGGGTGACGGTAATGGACTGAGTGTGAGGGGATGAGGGTGACGGTGATGCAGTGAGTGTGAGAGGTTCGGGGTGAGGGTGATGGAGTGAGTGTCAGGAGGGAAAGGTGATGGTGATTGAGTGAGTGCAAAGGGGTCAGGGTGACAGTGATGCAGTGAGTGTGAGAGAGTCAGGGCGACGAAAATGGAGTGAGAGTGAGATTGTCTGGGTGATGGCGAGGGATTGAGTGTGAGGGGATCAGGGTCATGCAGATGGAGTGAGTGTGAGGGGATCAGGGTGACGGTGATGGGTTGAGCGTGATGATGTCAGGGTGATGGTGATGGAGTGAGAGTGAGGGTGTCACTGTTACAGTGATGGAGTGAGTGTGAGGTGGTCATGGTGACGGTGATGGTGTGAGTGTCAGGAGGTCAGTGTGATGCTGATGCAGTGAGTGTGAGAGGGTCAGGGTGATGGTGATGGAGTGAGTGTGAGGGTTTCAGTGTGACGGAGATGGAGTGAGTGTGAGGGGTTCAGGGTGACGGTCATGTCGTCAGTGTGAGGGTACCAGCGTGATGGTGATGGAGCAAGTGTGAGAGGATCAGTGTGACAATGATGGAGTGATTGTGAGGAGGTCATGGTGATGACGATGGAGTGAGTGTGAGGGAGTCAGGATGACGGTGATCGGGTATGTGCGGGTCAGGCTGACGGTGATGGCGTGTATATGAGTGGGTCAACGTGATGGTGATGGAGTGAGCGCGAGTGGGTCAGTGTAATGGTCATGGAGTGAGTGTGAGGGGATCAGGGTGACGATGATGGAGTGAGTGTGAGGGGGGTCAGGGTGACAGAGATGGAGTGAGTAGAGGTGGTCAGGGTGAGGGTGATGATTTGAGTGTGAGGTGATCAGTGTGACGGTGATGGAATGAGTGTGAGGGGAGTGAGTGTGAGTGTGAGGGGGTGAGGGTGATGGAGTGAGGAACAGGGGGTCAGTGTGATGTTGATGGAGTGAGTGTGAGAGTGTCAGGGTGACTGTGATGGAGTGAGCACAAGTGAGTCAGTGTTACGGTCATGGAGTGAGTGTGAGGGGATCAGTGTGACGGTGATGGAGTCTGTGTGGATGGTCAGGGTGACGATGATGGAGTGAGTGTAAGGGGGTCAGTGTGACGTTGATGGAGTGAGTGTGGGAGGGTCATTGTGACAATGATGGAGTGAGTGAGAGGGTTGCTGCGTGACGGAGATGGAGTGACTGTGAGGGGTTCAGGGTGATGATCATGGAGTCAGTGTGATTGTACCTGCGTGACGGTGATGGAGCAAGTTTGAGAGGGTCAGAGTGACAGTGATGGAGTGATTGTGAGGGGGTCAGGGTGATGGAGATGGAGTGAGTGTGAGGGGGTCAAGGTCACGTGATGGAGTGAGTGTGAGTGGGTCAGGGTGACGTTGATAGAATGACTGTGACGTGATCGGTTGACGGTGATGGAGTGAGCACGAGTGGGTCAGAGTGATGGTGATGGAGTGAGTGTGAGGGGGTGAGGGTGGCGGTGATGGAGGGAGTGTGATGGGGTCAGTGCGACAGTGATGGAATGAGTGTGAGAGATTCACGGTGACGGTGATGGAGTGAGTGTGAGGGGTCAGGGTGACGGTGATGGAGTGAATGTGAGAGAGTCAGGTTGACAGTGATGGAGTGAGTGTGAGTGGATCAGTGTGATGATGATGGAGTGAGTGTGATGGGATCAGGGCGACAGTGATGGAATGAGTATGAGAGAGTCAGGGTAACGGTGATGGACTGAGTGTGAGGGGGTCAGGATGACAGTGATGGAGTGAGTGTGAGGGGGTCAGTTTGACAATGATAGAGAGAGTTTGAGAGGTTGAGGGTGACAGTGATGCAGTGAGTGTGTGGGGTCAGGGTGATGGTGCTGGAGTGAGAGTAAGCGGATCAGTGTGACGGTGATGGCGTGAGTGTGAGAGGGTCAGGGTGACTATGATGGAGTGAGTGTAAGGCTCTCAGGTAAAGGTGATAGAGTGATTGTGAGAGGGTTAGTGTGACGATGATGGAGTGAGTGTGAGGATGTCAGTGTAATGGTGATGGAGTGTGTGTGTCACAGGGTGGCGTTGATGGAGTGAGTGTGAGATGGTCAGGGTCACGGTGATGGAGGGAGTGTGATGGGGTCAGTGCGACAGTGATGGAATGAGTGTGAGAGATTCACGGTGACGGTGATGGAGTGAGTGTGAGGGGTCAGGGTGACGGTGATGGAGTGAATGTGAGAGAGACAGGTTGACAGTGATGGAGTGAGTGTGAGTGGATCAGTGTGATGATGATGGAGTGAGTGTGATGGGATCAGGGCGACAGTGATGGAATGAGTATGGGAGAGTCAGGGTAACGGTGATGGACTGAGTGTGAGGGGGTCAGGGTGACAGTGATGGAGTGAGTGTGAGGGGGTCAGTTTGACAATGATAGAGAGAGTTTGAGAGGTTGAGGGTGACGGTGATGCAGTGAGTGTGTGGGGTCAGGGTGATGGTGCTGGAGTGAGAGTAAGGGGATCAGTGTGACGGTGATGGCGTGAGTGTGAGAGGGTCAGGGTGACTATGATGGAGTGAGTGTGAGGGTCTCAGGTAAATGTAATAGAGTAATTGTGAGAGGGTCAGTGTGACGATGATGGAGTGAGTGTGAGGATGTCAGTGTGATGGTGATGGAGTGTGTGTGTCTCAGGGTGACGTTGATGGAGTGAGTGTGAGATGGTCAGGGTCACGGTGATGGAGTGAGTGTGAGGGGATCAGTGTGACATTGATGGAGTGATTGTGAAGGGGTCAGGGTAACGGTGATGGAGTAAGTATCTGTGGGTCAGTGTTTCCGCGATGGAGTCAGTGTGAGGCGGTCTAGATGACGGTGATGGAGTGAGTGCGAGAGGGTCAGGGTGATGGAGATGGCGTGTGTGTGAGTGTGACAGGGTGACGGTGATGGAGTGAGTGTGAGAGGGTCAGAGTGACGGTGATGGAGTGAGTGTGAGGGGATCAGTGTTTTGGTGATGGAGTGAGAGCGAGTGGGTTAGTGTGACGATGATGGAGTGAGTGTGTGCATGTCAGGTGTCGTTGAAGGAGTGAGTGTGAGAGGGTCAATGTGATGGTAATGAATTAACTGTGAGATAGTCAGGGTCACGGTGATGGAGTGAGTATGAGGGGATCAGTATGATGGTAATGGAATGAGTGTGAGGGGATCAGTGTGACAGTGATGGAGTGATTGTGGGAGGGTCAGGGTAACGGTGATGGAGTAAGTATGCGTGGGTCAGGTTGACCGCGACGGAGTGAGTGTGAGAGGGTCAAGATGACGGTAATGGAGTGAGTGCCAGAGGGTCAGGGTGACGGAGATAGCGTGTGTATGAGTGTGAGAGGGTGACGGTGATGGAGTGAGTTTGAGGGGATCAGTGTGACAGTGACGGAGTGAGAGCGAGTGGGTCAGTGTTAGGGTAATGGTGTGATTATGAGGGGGTAAGTGTGACGGTGATGGAGTGAGTGTGAGGGGATCAGTGTGACAGTGATGGAGTGAGAGCGAGTGGGTCAGTGTTCGGGTAATGGTGTGAGTGTGAGGGGGTCAGTGTGACGGTGATGGACTGAGTGTGAGAGGGGGAGGGTGAGGGTGATGATAATGGAGTAAGAGTGAGATTGTCTGGGTGACGGTGATGGTGTGAGTGTGAGGCGTTCAGAGTGATGCAGATGGAGTGAGTGTGAGGGGATCAGGGTGACGGTGACGGGTTGAGTGTGATGCTGTCAGTGTGATGGTGATGGAGTGAGAGTGAGAGGTTCGGGGTGAGGTGATGGAGTGAGAGTCAGGAGGCAATGGTGATGGTGATCGAGTGAGTGTAAGGGCGTCAGGGTGACAGTGATTGAGTGAGTGTAGTGAGTATGGGCGACGGTGATGGAGTGAGTATGGGGGGCAGGGTGATGGTGATGGAGTGAGTGTGATGGTGTCAGGGTGAGGATGATGGAGTGAGAGTTAGGGGCTCAGTGTGATGTTGATGGAGTGAGTGTGAGAGCGTCAGGGTGACAGTGATGGAGTGAGTGTGCGGTATCAGGGTGCGGTGGCGGAGTGAGTGTGAGGGGGTGAGGGTGATGGTGATGGAGTGAGTGTGAGGGTGTCAGGGTGACAGTGACGGAGTGAGTGAGAGAGTAAGGGTGATGGTGACGGAGTGAGTGTGAGTGGGTCAGTTTGACGATGATGGAGAGAGCGTGTGTTGTTGAGGGTGACGGTGATGGAGTGAGTGTGTGGTGTCAGTGTGACTGTGATGGAGTGAGAGTGGGGGACTCAGGGTAAAGGTAATGGAGTGAGTGCGAGAGGGTCAGGAAGACGATGATGGAGTGAGTATGAGAGGGTCAGGGTGATGATAATGGAGAGAGTGTGAGTGGTTCAGTGTGACGATGATGGAGTGGGTGTGAGGGTGTCAGTGTGATGGTGATGGAGTGTGTGTGTGTCAGCGTGGCGCTGATGGAGTGAGTGTGAGAGGGTCAAGGTGATGGTGCTGGTGTGAGTGTGAGATGGTCAGGGTCACGGTGATGGAGTGAGTGTGAGGGGATCAGTATGACGGTGATGGAATGAGTGTGAGGGGATCAGTGTGACAGTCATGGAGTGATTGTGAGGGGGTCAGGGTAATGGTGAGGGAGTAAGTGTGTGTGGATCAGAGTGACCGCGATGGAATGACTGTGAGGTGGTTAAGATGATGGTGATGGACTGAGTGTGAGAGGGTCAGTGTGACGGAGATCGCGTGTGTATGAGTGTGACAGGGTGACGGTGATGGAGTGAGTGTGAGAGGGTCAGGGTGACGGTGATGGAGTGAGTCTGAGGGGATCAGTGTGATGGTGATGGAGTGATGGCGAGTGGGTCAGTGTGACGATGATGGAGTGAGTGTGAGGGTGTCAGTTTGATGGTGATGGAGTGTGTGTGTCTCAGAGTGGCATTGAAGGAGTGAGTGTGAGAGGGTCAAGGTGATGGTGATGGAGTGAGTGTGAGATGGTCAGGGTCACGGTGATGGAGTGAGTGTGAGAGGATCAGTGTGACGGTGATGGAATGAGTGTGAGGGGATCAGTGTGACAGTGATTGAGTGATTGTGAGGGGGTCAGGCTAACGGTGATGGAGTAAGTGCGTGTGGGTCAGGGCGACCACGATGGAGTGAGTGTGAGGGGGTCAAGATGACGGTGATGGACTGAGTGCGAGAGGGTCAGGGTGATGGAGATGTCGTGTGTGTGAGTGTGACAGGGTGACGGTGATGGAGTGAGAGTGAGAGGGTCAGGGTGACGGTGATGGAGTGAGTGTGAGGGGATCAGTGTGACGGTGATGGAGTGAGAGCAAGTGGGTCATTGTTAGGGTAGTGGTGTGAGTGTGAGGGGTTCAGTGTGACGGTGATGGAGTGAGTGTGAGAGGGTGAGGGTGATGGTAATGGAGTGAGAGTGAGATTGTCTGGGTCACGGTGATGGGTTGAGTGTGAGGGGTTTACGGTTACAGTGATGGAGTGAGTGTGAGGTGGTTATGATGACGGTGATGGAGTGAGTGTAAGGAGGTAAGGGTGACGGTGATCGACTGAGTGTAAGGGGGTCAGGGTGACTGTCATGGAGTAAGTGTGAGAGAGTCAGGACGACGGTGATGGAGTGAGTGTGAGGGAGCCAGGGTGACGGTGATGGAGTGAGAGCGAGTGGGTCAGTGTTAGGTTAATGTTGTGAGTGTGAGGCGGTCAGTGTTACGGTGATGGAGTGAGTGTGAGAGGGTGAGGGTGATGGTAATGGAGTGAGAGTGAGATTGTCTGGGGGACGGTGATGGAGTGAGTGTGAGAGGTTCGGGGTGAGGATGATACAGTGAGTTTCAGGAGGTAAGGGTGACGGTGATCGAGTGAGTGTAAGAGGGTCAGGGTGACAGTGATTGAGTGAGTGTAGAGAGTGTGGGCGACGGTGATGGACTGAGTGTGAGGGGGTCAGGGTGACAGTGATGGAGTAAGTGAGAGGGGTTCAGGGTGATGGTGATGGAGTGAGTGTCAGGAGTCAGGGTGACGGTGATGCATAGAGTGTGAGAGTGTGAGGGTGATGGTAATAGAGTGAGAGTGAGATTGTCTGGGTGACGGGGATGGAATGAGTGTGAGGGGGTCAGGGTAATGCAGATGGAGTGAGTGTGAGGGGATCAGGCTGACAGTGGCGGAGTGAGTGTGAGGGGTTGAGGGTGATGGTGATAGAGTGAGTGTGAGGGTGTCAGGGTGACAGTGAGGGAGTGAGTGAGAGAGTCAGGGTGATGGTGATGGAGTGAGTGTGAGTGGGTCAGTTTGACGATGATGGAGAGAGTGTGTGTTGTTGAGGGTGACGGTGATGGAGTGAGTGTGTGGGGTCAGTGTGACGGTGATGGAGTGAGAGTGAGGGACTCAGGGTAAAGGTAATGGAGTGAGTGTGAGAGGGTCAGGCAGACCGTGATGGAGTGAGTGTGAGAGGGTCAGGGTGATGATAATGGAGAGAGTGTGAGTGGTTCAGTGTGACGATGATGGAGTGGGTGTGAGGGTGTCAGTGTAATGGTGATGGAGTGTGTGTGTGTGTCAGCGTGGCGCTGATGCAGTGAGTGTGAGAGGGTCAAGGTGATGGTGATGGTGTGAGTGTGAGATGGTCAGGGTCAGGGTGATGGAGTGAGTGTGAGGGGATCAGTATGACGGTGATGGAATGAGTGTGAGGGGATCCGTGTGACAGTCATGGAGTGATTGTGAGGGGGTCAGGGTAATGATGATTGAGTAAGTATGTGTGGATCAGAGTGACCGCGATGGAATGAGTGTGAGGTGGTTAAGATGATGGTGATGGTCTGAGTGTGAGAGGGTCAGTGTGACGGAGATCGCGTGTGTGTGTGTGACAGGGTGACGGTGATGGAGTGAGTGTGAGAGGGTCAGGGTGACGGTGATGGAATGAGTCTGGGGGATCAGTGTGATGGTGATGGAGTGAGGGCGAGTGGGTCAGTGTGACGATGATGGAATGAGTGTGAGGGTGTCAGTTTGATGGTGATGGAGTGTGTGTGTCTCAGAGTGGCATTGAAGGAGTGAGTGTGAGAGGGTCAAGGTGATGGTGATGGAGTGAGTGTGAGATGGTCAGAGTCACGGTGATGGAGTGAGTGTGAGGGGATCAGTATGACGGTGATGGAATGAGTGTGAGGGGATCAGTGTGACAGTGATTGAGTGATTGTGAGGGGGTCAGGCTAACGGTGAGGGTGTGAGTGTGAGGGTGATGGTAATGGAGTGAGAGTGAGATTGTCTGGGTGACGGGGATGGAGTGAGTGTGAGGGGGTCAGGGTGATGCAGATGGAGTGAGTGTGAGGGGATCAGGCTGACGGTGACGGAGTGAGTGTGAGGGGGTGAGGGTGATGGTGATGGAGTGATTCTGCTGGGGTCAGGGCGACAGTGATGAAGTGAGTGTGAGAGGTTCAGGGTGACGGTGATGGAGTGAGTGGCAGGGAGTCAGGGTGATGGTGATGCATAGAGTGTGAGAGTGTGAGGGTGATGGTAATGGAGTGAGAGTGAGATTGTGTGGGTGACGAAGATGGAGTGAGTGTGGGGGGTCAGGGTGATGCAGATGGGGTGAGTGTGAGGGGATCAGGCTGACGGTGGCGGAGTGAGTGTGAGAGAGTCAGGGTGACGGTAATGGAGTGAGTGTGAGGGGGTCAGTTTGACGATGATGGAGAGAGTGTGAGAGGTTGAAGGTGACGGTGATGGAGTGAGTGTGTGGGGTCAGGGTGACGGTGATGGAGAGAGAGTGAGGGACTCAGGGTGTTGATAATTTAGAGAGTGTGAGGGGTTCAGTGTGACGATGATGGTGTGGGTGTGAGGGTATCATTGTGATGGTGATGGAGTGTGTGTGTCAGCGTGGCGTTGATGGAGTGAGTGTGAGAGGGTCAAGCTTATGGTGATGGGGTGAGTGTGAGATGGTCAGGGTCACGGTGATGGAGTGAGTGTGAGGGGATCAGTATGACGGTGATGGAATGAGTGTGAGGGGATCAGTGTGACAGTGATGGAGTGATTGTGAGGGAGTCAGGCAAATGGTGATGGACTAAGTACGTGTGGGTCAGGGTGACCACGATGGAGTGAGTGTGAGGTGGTTAAGATGATGTTGATGGAGTGAGTGCGAGAGGGTCAGGGTGACGGAGATGACGTGTGTGTGTGAGGGTGACAGGGTGACGGTGATGGAGTGAGTGTGAGAGGGTCAGGGTGACGGTGATGGAGTGAGTCTGAGGGGATCAGTGTGACGGTGATGAAGTGAGAGCGAGTGGGTCAGTGTTAGGGTAATGGTGTGAGTGTGAGGAGGTCAGTGTGACGGTGATGGAGTGAGTGTGAGAGGGTGTGGGTGATGGTAATGGAGTGAGAGTGAGATTGTCTGGGTGATGGTAATGGAGTGAGAGCGAGATTGTCTGGGTGATGCAGATGGAGTGAGTGTAAGGGGATCAGGCTGACGGTGATGGGTCGAGTGTGATGCTGTCAGGGTGACGGTGATGGAGTGAGAGTGGGAGGATGAGTCTGATGGTGATGGAGTGACTGTGAGTGTGTCAGGGTGACAGTGATAGAGTGAGTGTGAGAGAGTCAGGGTGATGGTGATGGAGTGAGTGTGGGGGTCAGCGTGAGTGTGACGGAGTGAGTGTGAGGGTTTTAGTATGACGGAGATGGATTGAGTGTCAGAGGTTCAGGGTGACTGTCATGGAGTCCGTGTGAGGGTACCAGCATGACAGTGATGGAGCAAGTGTGAGAGTATCAGTATGACAATGATGGAGTGATTGTGAGGGGGTCAGGGTGACGGCGATGGAGTGTGTGTGAGGGAGTCAGATGACGGTGATGGGGTATGTGCGGGTCAGAGTGACGGTGGTGGCGTGTGTGTGAGTGGGTCAAGATGACGAAGATGAAGTGAGTGTGAGTGGCTCAGGGTGACGTTGATGGAGTGAGTGTGACGTGATTAGTTGACAGTGATGGAGTGAGCGCGAGTGGGTCAGTGTAACGGTCATGGAGTGAGTATGAGGGGATCAGTGTGACGATGCTGGAATGAGTGTGAGGGGGTCAGTGTGACGTTGACGGAGTGAGTGTGGGAGGGTCAGGATGACAGTGATGGAGTGAGTGAGAGGGGGTCATGGTGATGGTGATGGACCAAGCGTGATGGGGTCAGGGCGACAGTGATGGAGTGCGTGTGAGGGGGTGAGGGTGACGGTGATGGAGTGAGTGTCAGGGAGTCAGTGTGACGGTGATGGAGTGAGTGTGAGGGGGTAAGTTTGATGGTGATGAAGTGAGTGTGAGAGAGTCAGGGTGACGGCGATGGAGTGAATGTCAGGGAGTCAGTGTGATGTTGATGGATGAGTGCGATGGGGTCAGTTTGACGATGATGGAGAGAGTGTGAGAGGTTCAGGGTAATGATGATGGAGTGAGTGTGGGGGGTCAGGGTGATGGTGATGGAGTGAAAGTGAGAGAGTCTGGTTAAAAGTGATGGAGTGAGAGTGAGGGGATCAGTGTGACGGTGATGGAGTGAGTGTGAGCGGGTCAGGGTGACAATGATGGAGTGAGTGTGAGGGGCTCAGGGTGACGGTAATGGAGTGAGTGTGAGAGGGTCAAGGAGACGGTGATGGAGTGAATGTGAGGAGGTCACTGTTACAAAGCTGGAGTGAGTGTGAGGTGGTCATCGTGACGGTGATGGAGTGAGTGTGAGAGGGTCGGGGTGAGGGTGATGGAGTGAGATTGAAATTTAAGGGTGACGGTGATCGAGTGAGTGTAAAGGGGTCAGGGTGACAGTGATGGAGTGAGTGTGAGAGAGTCCGCGCGATGGTGATGGAGTCAGTGTGGGGGTACAGGTTGAGGGTGAAGGAGTGAGGGTGAGGGGATCAGAGTGACATTGAGGGATTGAGTGTGAGAGGGACAGGGTGACGATGATGGAGTGAGTGCGAGGGTTTCAGTGTGACAGATATAGAGTGAGTGTGAGAAGTTCAGGGTGACAGTGATGGAGTGAGTGTGAGCGGGTCAGGGTGAGGTTGACGGAGTGAGTGTCAGGGGGTCAGGGTGACGTTGATGGGGTGAGTGTGAGTGGATCAGGTTGACGGTGATGGAGTGAGTGTGACGGGTTCAGTGTGTCAGTGATGGAGATCGTGTCAGAGGTTAAGGATGACAGTCTTGGAATGACTGTGAGCGGGTCAGTGTGAGGGTGATGGAGTGAGTGTCAGTGAGTCAGTGTGACGGTGTTGAAATGAGTGTGAGGGGGTCAGGGTGACGGTGATGGAGTGAGTGTGAGGGTGTCAGTGTGATGTTGATGGAATGAGTGTGAGAAGGTCAGTGTGACGATGATGTGAGTGAATGTGAGCGGGTCAGTGTGGCGATGATGGAGTGAGTGTGAGAGGGTCAGGGTGAAAGTGATGGAGTGAGTGTGCTGGCGTCAGGGTGACGATGGTGGAGCGAGTGTGAGAGGATCAATGTGACAGTGAAGGAGTGAGTGTGATGGGGTCAGGGCGACAGTGATGGAGTGAGTGTGAGAGAGTCAGGGTGACTGTGATGGAGTGAGTGTGCGGGTCAGGGTGACTGATGGAGTGAGTGTGAGAGGGTCAGGGTGACAGTGATGGAGTGAGTGTCAGGAGGTCAGTGTGATGATGTTGATGGATGAGTGCGAGGGGTCGGTTTGACGATGATGGAGAGAGTGTGAGTTCAGGGTAATGGTGATAGAGTGAGTGAGGGTGGTCAGGATGACTGTGATGGAGTGAGTGAGAGGGTCAGGGTGACTGATGGAGTGAGTGTGAGAGGGACAGGGTGACAGTGATGGAGTGAGTGTCAGGAGGTCAGTGTGATGTTGATGGATGAGTGCGAGGGGGTCGGTTTGACGATGATGGAGAGAGTGTGAGACGTTCAGGGTAATGGTGATAGAGTGAGTGAGGGTGGTCAGGGTGACTGTGATGGAGTGTGTGAGAGAGTCAGTGTGACGGTGATGGAGTGAGTGTGAGAAGGTCAGGGTAACGGCGATGGAGTGAGTGTGAGAGGGTCAGGGTGATAGTGATGGAGTGAGTATGTGGCGTCAGGATACGGCGATGGAGTGAGTGTGTTGGGGTCAGTGTGACAGTGATGGAGTGACTGTGAGTGTGTCAGGGTGAGAGTGATGGAGTGAGTGTGAGGGGGTCTGGATGTCAGTTAAGGATTGAGTGTGAGAGGGTCAGTGTGATGATGATGGAGTGAGTGTGAGGTGGTCAGGGTGACGGTGATGGAGTGAGTGTGAGATGGTCATGGTGATGGTGATGGAGAGAGTGTGAGAGGATCGGGGTGAGGGTGATGGAGTGAGAGTCAGGAAGTAAGGGGTGACGGTGATCGAGTGAGTGTAAGGGGTCAGGGTGACGGTGATGGAGTGAATGTGAGGGGGTCAGTATGACCGTGATGGAGTGAGTGTGCGGGTGTCAGGGTGAATGTGATGGAGTGAGCGTGAGGGTGTCAGGATAACGGTGATGGACTGAGTGCGAGGAGGACAGTTTGACAGTGATGGAGTGCGTGTGAGGGTGCCAGGGTAATGGTGATGGAGTGAGTGTGAGGGCGTCAGGGTGACGGTGATGAAGTGAGTGTGAGGAGGTCAGTGTGACGGTGGTGGAGTGAATGTGAGGGCTTTCAGTGTGATGGTGATGGAGTGAGTGTGAGCAGGTCAGGGTGACGGTGATGGAGTGAGTGTGAGATGGTCATGGTGATGGTGATGGAGAGAGTGTGAGAGGATCGGGGTGAGGGTGATGGAGTGAGTCAGGAAGTAAGGGTGACGGTGATCGAGTGAGTGTAAGGGGTCAGGGTGACGGTGATGGAGTGAATGTGAGGGGGTCAGTATGACCGTGATGGAGTGAGTGTGCGGGTGTCAGGGTGAATGTGATGGAGTGAGCGTGAGGGTGTCAGGATAACGGTGATGGACTGAGTGTGAGGGGGACAGTTTGACAGTGATGGAGTGCGTGTGAGGGTGCCAGGGTAATGGTGATGGAGTGAGTGTGAGGGCGTCAGGGTGACGGTGATGAAGTGAGTGTGAGGAGGTCAGTGTGACGGTGGTGGAGTGAGTGTGAGGGCTTTCAGTGTGATGGTGATGGAGTGAGTGTGAGCGGGTCAGGTTGACTTTGATGGTGTCAGTGTACGTAACACACCTGTCCATAGAACACCACATGGGACACATCGGGAAGTGAACAACAGCCGGACACACACTATTTCAATGTTTCTGAGCTTCACAATGCCAGCACTCAATGTACGAGGGAGTCAAAACCTAAGGCCAGGGAAAGATACAGAAGAAAAACGAATAATTTATTAATTGATAACTTGCTGAAAATATGAATAAGGAGATGGGGAGCGGAATAACGGGATAAGAGAGACGATGGTGGATCCAATGCTAAGAAAGCAAACATTAAATGGAGACATTGCCAAATCGGCTAGAACGGTCTGTTGCCTCAAATTCTGAACTGGGGTAAGGTAATGGCTAAGATGGAGAGCTGTGCAGGTCATGCAAGGGATTATTCCATAAACTGAACTATCTGCACAGCAGGGGGAAGCATTGCAAACCTTTGCCAGGATATTGCAGCCCTCTACCACCACCCTCTGCCTCCTAACTTTGAGACAGTTTTGTAACCAAATGGTTTTCATATGAACCAACCTTGTTAAACAGATGACCATGCACAATGTTATTCAACGACTTACTGACGTCCAGATCGATAATGTAGACCACTCTCTCTCAATCAATCTTCTTAGTCGCTTCTTCAAAACATCTGTCAAGTCAGTGAGACACAATATTGCTTACATAAAGCCATGTTGACTATCCCTAATTAGTCGTTACCTTTCAAAATGCTTTAAAATCATATGCCTCATAATCCGGTCCAACAACTTACCCACCACTAACGTCAGGCTCACTGGTTTTTCCTTATTACTCTTCATAAATCCTTTAAGTAGTGACACCACGTTAGTCATCCTTCAGTCTTCTGGCATTTTACCTGTGGCTATTGATGTTAACACGGAGCTCAACAATCACTTCCCTAGATTCCCACAGATTCCGAGAGTGCATCCAATAAAATCCAAGGCATTTTCCTTCCTTTTAAGATCTCCAACATCTCCTCTGCCGTACAGACACTTTCCCAGATGCAACTACCTATTTCCCAAGTTCTCTAGCTTCCATATCCTCCTGCACAGTAAATACTGACACAAAATATTCGTCCAGTGTCTCCCCCGTTTCCAGTGGTCTGCACATGGGCAGCCTTGCTGATCTTTAAGGATGTCCTGTTCTCTCCACAGTTACTCTTTTGTCCTTGACGTATTTGTAGAATTCCTTTGGATTCTCCTTAACTATATTTGCCAAAGCTATCACACGTCCCCTTTTTATGCTCCCAATTTCCCTCTTAACTATACTCTTGTTGCCTTCAGACTCATCTAGTGATTCATTTTAAATCAAGAATTAAGAGGATAATGATGACCATCCCGATTGGCAGAAAAATCCATCTGGTTCACTGACACCCTTTAAGGAAACAATCTGCCATCCTTACCTGGTCTTGCCTACATGTGACTCCAGACCCACAACAATGTGGTTGACTGTTAACTGCCTTCTGGGCAAATAGGGATGGGTAATAGATGCTTGCCTAGTCAGGGACGCCCTCATCCCGTGAATGAATTAAGGGGGAAAAAAACCCTCAATTCCTGCTGCCTTTACCTGATATACGCTTCACTTTTATCCATGACCAGAACCTCAACTTCTCCAATCCTACAGCATTCCTTGCATTTATCAGCGTTACCCTTCACACGAACGTCTCATTGTTGAAGGCTTCCGACTTCCCAACTGACCCCCTTCTCTGCGAATATCTGTCCCAATCGACTTTGGAAAATTCTTGATTAATATAATCAAAATTGGCTTTCCAACAATTTAGAACTTTTAGTTTTAGACATGGTTCATCCTTTTCCATTTTTATTTTGAAACTAATAGAATTATGATGACTTGCCATAAAGTGCTCCCCGACTGATACCTCAACCACCCCCTCCCCATTACCATATTTCCCAAGGGTAAGGTGACGTTTAGCTCCTTCCCTGTGATGGAGAGCATTGGAAAAGCAGCTGCAGCTTTGTAACTGGGATTGGGGTCTGCAGAGTCTTCGACCCGTTGGGTTGATTCTAACAATAATTTGTCTCAGTGACATTTTCATTGAGTGTGACAGAGGGATTGTCTGCACGAGACTGATCTAGTTTCCTGGTGCTATCCTATCGAATGCACCTCATTAACTACCCACCCCACCCCATGATGCCCCTCACATTCAATGCTACTCCGATTCTCCCACCCATCATGGCTGGAGGTACTCACCATTGCCCAGATGCCCCTGGGTATTCCGTGATCCCTGAAAATGGTGCCATCTTTAAAAGGGCAATGGGCATACGGTTGAGCTTTCTCAGCTTAGAGTTGCTCTGCACAGTTTATCCCGAGGAAAGCAGGTAAGGAGCAATTACACCATGGTTTGTCGACAGGGACACGGAGGTCCTGGTGGATAGGCTAGTACAGAGGGGACCATTCTCTTCCCAGAGGAGACCACGCCACCAGACCCACCGAGCATGGTCTGAGCTCACCACCCAGCTCAGTGCAGTATCTGTGGACTGAACAAATGTCCATCAATACAGGACAAGCATCAATAACCTTCCCCGCTCTGTCAGGATAAGGCTCACTGTATTCTCTCTGCTCCCTCACACTCACTGTATATCTGTTATAGCACCGACCCCCGAACAAGGCTCATGCTGCACCACTCTCACTGCTGCAAACAACACCTTCCGTCTCTCTTTCTTTCGCCTCCACTATACCTCTGTCAATAATAACACTGTTTCAATACAACACTATGGACTGACTCCCTCTGGACACACCACCCTCTCCACCCACCGCCCCTCCCCCCCACCCCACCAATACCAGCACGAAAGCAGGGACCCCCACTCCCACCTTCAGTCCCTTCCTCTATTTCTCGCATTCCAAGAGAAACAGCCTGGAATAGGACAAGCCGGGTGGTGAAGTGCCCAATATCCATCTCCTCACCACTACCCGTACCTGTGTGTCTGTATTTGATTCTGTGAGTATCCATATGTAAGTGCAGGTCTGACCGTCTCTGTTGTGCTGAAAGTGAAAAAATCTCTCCCTCAGCTGGCCTGCCCACCCAACTGCAGTGACAGTGGCAGAGAGTGACAACCCTCGAGGATTGAGTCTTGGAGGGAAAGAGATTGAGAGAGCTCATAGCACGATCCAAACTGACAGCACCATGAATACACACACACACACACACACACACACACACACACACACACACACACACACACACACACACACACACACACACACACACACACACACACACACACACACACACACACACACACGAACAGGCTCGCACACACATGCTGGTAGATGGAATGTTGCAAATATACTTGGGCCTGTCAGAATGGAAATGCTCATCTCTTTGTGAACCATTTTGTCATGAGATGAGATGAATTAATTTCTCACTCTGTGACTTGCAATGCTTAAAACTCATGTGATAAAGTATTGAAAACTCCTGAAAAAAGACCCAGTAGTGTTGCTAATGACGCAGGAACAACATTGCTCAATATCGGACAAAACAGCTCTATGCTTCCAAAGATATTATTGAAAATTCAAACATTCGTGCAATTTGAGAGATTCACAGTAAATGATTTGTTATCTTCTGAGAGTAAAAAAAACTCTGCCATCGATGCAGTGGTGTGGCGAGGCCAGCAGAGGGTAGTATCACAAAACTCAGAGGCTAGCACTGCTGCCTCACAGCACCAGGCACCCGGGCTCCTGTCCACCCTCAGGCGACTGTCTGTGTGGAGTTTCACATTCTCCCCGTGTCTGCGAGGGTATCCCCCGGATTATTCTGTTTCCACCCAAAGTCCAAAGGTGTGGATGTTAGATGAATTGGCCATGCTGAATTGTCTACAGTGCCCAGGGATGTGTAGATTAGGGGTATTAGTCATGAGTAAACATAGGATAGTATTTGAACGGGTCTGGGTGGGTTACTCTTCGAATGGTCAGTGTGGATGCTTTGGGTCTGTTAGAAACAAAACTCTCTTATATATCAGCCGGAGACAAAACCATGGAAACAAGGACAATTTATTACAAACTTGCAAGTCCAGGCACCCCGCTAGCCTGGCAAAATTGCAAAGATATCAGTTAAGCAATCATTTTTATACAGTTTGCGATTTGCAGGCTCACATCTCTTTTCCCTATTCTTACCCTATCATAATCATTTATTTCATTTCATTCCATTTTTGGCCTTTACTTGTGACTAACCTTAAGATAATTACTTCACTTATTTTTCTCTTTCCTTATCTCTGTACCAGGCTGTCCATGTCCTTGGATGACTGCATTCCTTACTATAAGCTTTATTGTGAAAATGCCCTTACTTCTTCTTTTGTGGTCAGCTACAACACTCCATAGTTATTTCCTAGCTTAAAACTATTTTCTTGAAAACTATTTCTTTAAAAGACCCCTATATTCATTGAAGTCTTAGCCTTAATTATAATATATGCCTCGAGAATTCCATGACCGTTTGTATAATGTCTCGCCCCTCCCCATCTACAGAAATTACACTCCACTAGCACTTTCAACAATTACATTTCTATATCACCTGCAGAAAACTATATTTCTTATTTCCCACAATTCCCCTTTTTGAAAAGAATCTACGGTTTCCTCATTTACTAAGTCTCCTTTCATCCATTTTATTATTTTCTGCCTCCTTACGCCTTTTGGCGATGAGGTTCACAATCTTACATTTTACATTTGTGTTGTTCGTCCCTCGAACTCTAGAAGCATTCATTAACATTCTCTTTGTTACATACCACCTGCTGATTGTAAAATCATCTGATGATTTATTTGGGTTCCTTCCCCAAGTGACGTCATCAGTCGGCTCATTATCCATTTTAGGACATTGAACCCTACCACCTGACCAACTAATATGAATAATCCATAGATAGCTAGATTGACTAAACACCTTCCCCAACCAGTCAATCCCCAATTCCCCCATTCCCATCCTTCTTCGTTCTGGTACCGATTACCGCCCTCCCTTATCTTGGCGATTTTGTCTTGCACATATTTGGAGATATCAGTAATGTTATTAGAGACCTCAGGTACAACATTCCTCTCCAATTCGTGCACAGGTACCACCCTTCTCTGCTAGAATATAATCCAAAGCCATCCTGTTCTGAAGGGTCGTTAGTCTAGTGGCAATCATTTCTGTTGTTATGGCTGCCACTTAGTACTGGGTTTTGGCCAATGCATCGGCAGTACTATTGGCCAACTCTTCCAGGGAAGCTGCCTACTTTCGTATTTCTACTCCTGCTCGAGAGTTCCCATACATGGGTGTCAAAGTACTGAGGAGGCGATCCCCTTCGGTTACTTCCCGGGTTACCCGCCTTTCTCCCTGTTTATTCCGAGGAATTTTTGGGGCTCTCTCTAACAGCCTCAAATGGGGAATTATGTAGGCAAGGTAGCAGCAGCCACTCCAGTCTTTCTGGCTTTAAAGCAGTGTTGATCAACATCATAACATGCATGTATTGTTACACATTCGGTCACACAAATGTATTTTTTCTCCGGGACTTCAGGCAGCATATCCAATATGTTCCGTTTAAAATTTGGAGAACGGTTGTGGCAGTGGCTTTGTGGTGTAGACAGAAGATGATTTTCCTAATCGGAAGGGTGCGGTATCATTCTGATTACAGAAACAAGTGGTATTTACTGCTCCTTTCGGTGGGGAGACTTTAAGGCCATCGATAGCACTCAGGGTTTTCGGGGCTGGTCAAGGGAACCATCCCGCAAAGTTATAATTACACCTCTCAAATTCCCTTTTTTGTATCATTTGAGCCCGAGTCAAATTGTTGTATGTCATACACTTCTTCTTTGGTAAGTGGTATTACCGTGAGAGTATTCTGGATTCCCCATGTTGTGGGATCTCCGCACATACCCAACAGTTGATCTGTCCTTTTAGTTTAGCTTAATTCTGCCATAATGCAGTAAAATGATTTCTCCCACTCCCCTTGGAAGCTAGCGCCAATATTATCATAACAATATAAAGCTGACAACTCATTTAAGCATCTACCCTATCTGTCTATTCCCTAACCCTTTGTATGCCAGTGAGGAGTGAGTCCACGCAACACTTACAATTGTTTTGAGATGCCATATTTTTTGAACTAATATTTAATAGTCTCTTATCTCAGTCCATGCTTTATACTCAGCTTGATTTTCAGCGGGTTGTCTGGAAGATGAGCTTGTCACCGCGGAGAAGGGGCAGGCGCGTCCACTGCGCCCTTAATCCAAGTGTGATGGCTCCACCATTTTTCAGCAGTTCGAGTGGCTGTTTCAGTAGTCAGGAGGGTTAGGGACGGTGCCTACCAGTTTGGGTGCAGTTTTTTAACCTTTCCAGGTTTTGATCAGGACTCATTCACCCGGCTATATTCGATGTACGGCGAACTCAAGTGGAGGTGTCAACAGACCCTTCTTCCTAAGGACAGACAAAAAAACACCCGGCGCGCCACAATATAATTCTTTAAACTTTTATCATTGAACTCTACAGTTGGTAATTCCCCTCTTGCATCTAGAGTCTTCCCCTTCTGATGCCCAGGTACACGGACAATAGATATTTCCTGGAGTAATTCCAAACTTTTCACATTTGTCCTATCAACTCTTAGTGTATTAATTCCTTTCCCCGGCTATTATTGCACATTTTCTTGCCATATTTTACTGATTTTATGGACCATCCCATAGGCATACTCAGAATCAGTGTAAATTGTCCCATCCCGATTTTCTAATCACTTTAAGGCCTGGGGTAAGGCATATAATTCGCAAGTTTGGGCTGACCACCTAGTGGTTACCCGTCAGCCGCAACTGTGCGGTTTTCACTACTGTCTACGACTGCGTATCCATTATGTATTCTTCCTTGTACTACTCTTGACGACCCGTGTATAAACAACCTACCTCCTTCATGTAGGGGAATATCCTGTAAGTATGCTCTTGTTCTGGTTTGATAGTCGATAATATCTAAACAGTCATGTTCTATTTCTCACGTGTCTAGGGTTTTCTCTCTTCCACATGAAGCTGGATGAGTTCAAACCAGCGTCTGTTATTAACACCAGATCGTCTCTCACTATAGGGTTGCTTCATATTTTCGAATTCTTGAGTCCATCAACAATCTTCCTGCCTTTTGATTTAACACTGGTCTGACTTGATGGGGGGTGCTAACAACTGGCGCTCCTCCGTATGTTAGTT
This sequence comes from Chiloscyllium plagiosum, assembly GCF_037043375.1. Lineage (NCBI taxonomy): Eukaryota > Metazoa > Chordata > Chondrichthyes > Orectolobiformes > Hemiscylliidae > Chiloscyllium > Chiloscyllium plagiosum. Next base: position 77,504,176 of record NW_028270177.1, read on the forward strand.
TGCGGCTCTCCTCTACTAGAATGGCAGTGGCCGCGACCGCCTGTCTGCACTCAGGCCAACCTCTTGTGACACGGTCTAAAATTTTGGACAAAAAGTCTATAGGTTGTTTCTTTCCTCCCGTTTTATGGGTTAGCACTCCTACCGCTGCTCCATTATTTACTGTCATAAAAAGGTGGAAGCGTTTCTCAAGGGAAGGGAGGGCTAACACGGGAGCTTGCATCAAGTTTTGTTTTAATTCCTGTAATCCTTCCTTTTCTTTTTCTGTCCATTGTAATTTTTCATGTTCAGATTCTGTCAATTTGTAATATAACCCCTTCATTTTCTGGGCGTACACTTCTATCCATAATCTACAATGGCCCACCAGCCCCAAGAACTTCCGTAACTCTCTTTTGGTGGTCGATAGGGGTAGTTCTGTTATTCCTTTAATCCTTTCGGGGGTAATGCGCCTCGTGCCTTCACTGATGAGGTGTCCTAAGTATTTTACCTCTCTTTTTCTACATATTGTAACTTATTATTGGATACCGTTAGACCCTGTTTCCCTAGAAAATCTAACAGTCTATTTGTAACCTCGCTCACCTCATTTCTCTTTAGTCCAGATACAAATAGATCATCCACATATTGTAACAGTATCATCACCCTGGGCATTGTAAATTGTTCAAGGACTTGCTGTAGAACTTGTCCAAATAAATTAGGTGATTCCGTGAATCCCTGGGGAAGCACTGTCCAGCGGAACTGCTGTTTTCTACCCGTGTATGGATCCTCCCATTCGAAAGCAAACATGTCATAGCTTTCTGTGGCTAGAGGACAAGCCCAGAATGCATCTTTTAAATCTATCACACTAAACCAGCGATGGTCACACGGTATTTTACTAACAAATGTGAGAAACAAAACGCACTCACTGCAATAATTTCAGTCCGAGACAAAATCTGAATCAGTAGTGTCATTTATTTCACACTTGCAAGTGGGTGTGATGTCCACTGTCCACAAGGAAGGGACAAACACACATCTAATTGAAAGAATACTCGATATTTATATAATTTGGTTTCTATGTTTTTTTTAAATCTCATTGCTCCTCCCCTGTTTACATCTTCCACTTCCCTAAGACCCATTACTCCTGTTCATCTCTTGCCTTATCCGGCCTTGTCTGTGACAAAATGCTTATTTCTGGCCTCACATGGCTGTTTGACCTCATCCTGCTGTGGTTCATTGTTAGGTACATCCTTTCCTTACCATTATCTACTCCCTCCATCTGTGCTGCCCCTCTCATACAGATCGTTAAGACCCTTTTAATTGGGGTTTGTTCCTGCGTTTCTGTAAAAGTGGGAAACAGATCTTTCTACCGACTGTTTGTACAGGCGTATCGAGCTTAACTGCCTCTCCTCACAGCATCTTATCTAGTCGCCTGTAATATCTACCAGTGTTTTGCAGTCCCGTTTCTTTCTTGCTTACATTTTTAGCTAATACAAAAAAATGCATTTCCTCCACATAGTTTCCATTCTTGTTGACTCACTGCTTGACTGAAACAATAACACACTGGTGTGAGTTCATTTACTTTGTAAAAGCAATTATAATTGCAGAAGTAACATTACTTTACCTATATCCCACATATTCCCCTTTTTCTTTAATTACCATTTGTTATCTTCTGCATCATTCTTTTAAGCATCGCCCCCGAAATTCGCAAGCATCATACCGAAAATTTCATCTATCTTGGTCTCACTCATCCCCTCATAATTTAGTCAATGAAGTTCCTCTGCCTGATTCCCTTTTAGGAACAACTGTTTCATTAAGGCTGTCTCAATCCTTCTTTGGGTGAGCCCTCGTATACAGGATATGATGCAACAGCCAATGGCTACCAAAACCCCGACTACTACTATCAGGGAAGTAAGGATGGAAACTACCACCCCTTCCCATCTTCCAAACCAGGATTCAAGCCATCCCGTGAGAGATGTGTCTACTCCTGAATTCTCAGCCAGTTCCTCTTCTAAGGTAGTCAATCCCCTTAAGACCCAAATAATTTAACCATCAGGTGCAGTGTTATTAGGAATTAAGGTACAACAGTTTCCTCCAAACATGACACACACACACACCCTTTTTCTGCTAAAATCATGTCAAGGGCTATTCTGTATTCCCATGCCATCCTACTTGTCGCATCAAGCTGTTCCGATATTCCTTTAACCGCATCTCTTGTGCAATTTATAAATCGCTGTTGATTATAGAAAATGTAATTTATCCAATTTACATTTTCATTAATTGTTACCCACCAAAGGAGAGCTGACACAAAGCCTGCTGCAATTTGGTTATGAGCCTTGAACTCATCAGGTACCCCCCCCTACCCCCCCCCCAGGGACTCCTGTAGAATCGAGATAAATCCTGTCATCGAAAGAAGTGTCTTACAGTGATCTCTTACCCCTTCCCTTTCTCCCTACTATCTTTCCTTCTTAAATGCCAAGGTAAATGGAATTGACAATTGTACAATTGCACATATTCCACTCAATCCGGAGGTAGGGTGTGTCTCAATATTTTGCCTCCACAGGGGGACCTTCAGTGCTGAGTAGTTTCCTCCCTTCTCCGTTTTGGTAACATTTTTAATCTCTGTATATAATTTCAGCTCCCCCAAATCCCTAGACCGACTTGTACCTCGTTTACGCACACACGACGTGTCATTTCCAACTGCAGTGGAAAATGTGGGGGGAACTTTTGCATCTTTCTTCTCCAAGGGAGGGAACGTCAGAGATAGGGGAGGTACAATTCCTATCATACCATGCAGTCTCATCCTGATACAGGGCGATCATACATTTCATGCCCTTCCTGTCTCACTTACACACAAGCGGAAAGGGAACCACCTGGGCCACTGGCCTACCAGAGGCACATGCAGAGCAATTGCTTTTGTTCAGACTTTTTACATTATACTATACCGATTCAACCCAGGCATTTGCATTCCCATACCCAGTTTCTATTTCGATAGTCTGTTTCAAGTCCTTTACCCCTATAATTTTTACTACTTTAGGATGAGCGGGAGGGGTGAAAGGTTGTACCTCATTATCCAGTAGTTTCGCCAGTTTTCCCTGTTCTATGCTAATTCGAAAACACGAGCCCGAGAAATCCTTCCCGTTTGCTTTCATTTCTTTCCCAAATGGTTCATTTAATTGTATCTCATAGGAGCCCCACCCCGCCAACCTCCCCCCCCCCTCCCAGAATAGCTTCGTGCCATGTGGTTTTCTTTATTGTCAGGTATATTGGGTTACACTTTTTATCGGGACAATCGCGAGCTGGTCGGAAGGGGGCCCGGTGTACTGTGACGAGACCATTATACTAAGTACCATCCCCAAGGCCATCCCCATAGGACTTAAGATGCATCTCAAAGCTGCGGTACTGCCTCTGATTATCTACACCCCCACAATGTACTAAGCTGCATGCATCAGCGTCTACTACTTGTAGATTATCAGACTCAGGAACCGTTAATAATACATATGAGAATGATATTTGACAAAATCCCAATACTAAGAGAGCTAGCATCATAACTTTAAGCATTTCCAGTACTCTAAACATCATGATGAAGCACAAAAGTACTTAAAATACAATCCAACAGAAATAATCCCGCGCTCATGTCGCCACTGATAATCAGTTACTCAAAGTCTCTTTAGTCTGATTTTCAGCGGATCTTGCGTTGATTCGGCTGTCCAGACTTCCTCCTCAACTGGAGATTCTACTGGCCCTTTGATCCGAGTGTAGTGAGTCCAGCCTTTCTTCGCCGTCCTTATTGCCGTTTCAGTAGTTAAATGAGTCTGGTATGGCCCTTTCCAGTCCGACTGCAATTTAGTCTCTGTCCATGACTTTACTAAGACCCAATCTCCCGGCTGGAAAGGGATGACCGGTGAATTCAAGGTTTGGAGTCTATGCCAATAAACCCTGTTTCCTGAGGAAGGGCAGAGAGGAGGACAAGCCCAGTATATACTTCTTTAAGAACAAATCTTTAGTTTTGGGAATTGGCAATTCTCCATTCGTTCCCAGATAAGGTTTTCCAAATAGGATTTCATAGTGGGATAGTCTCAGATCTTTCCTTGGGGCTGTTCGAACTCGCAAGAGAGCAACAGGTAAACATTTGGTCCAAAGGAGTCTGGTTTCTATTATCAATAAAGAGAGCTGTCGTTTGAGTGTTTGGTTCATTCCCTCCAACCTTCCAGATGGTGGCGGGTGCCTTGGAGTATGGAACTCCCACGAAATTCCCAACCCATTCATTACCCCCGTAACACTGTAGAGGTAAAATGAGTTCTTTGGTCAGAATCTATACGGTTTACTAGCCCATATCGGGGAATTTTGTGCTCCAATATTGTTTTAGACACCCCACTCACAGTGGCAGTCACAGCCTGCACACACTCAGGCCATGCCCGGGATACTGAATCCAATAGCTTCGAAAGATATGCTACTGGCTGTTTCATTCCTCCCCACCTCTGAGTTAATACTCCCAAAGCCATCACCTTCTCTACAGTAGCAAAGAGGTGGAAAGGTTTATCTAGGGAAGGTAAGGCTAACACAGGGACATGGATCTCTTTTGAGTTCCTCAACTAGTTCTTTTTCCTCATCATCCCAACTTATACATTTTGGTTCCTCCTCCAATAGTTTGAGACATAATTTCTTAGTCTTTTGAGCATAGGAATCAATCCACAATCTGCAATATCCCGTTAGACCCAAAAATGTACGTAACTCCCATTTAGTCCTGGGCAGCAGCATCCTCACTATCCCTTCTATCCGTTACTGGCTTATCTTTCACTTTCCCTCACTAACTAAATGTCTCAAGTATTTCACTTCTCGCTCCACATATTGTAGTTTGTTATTAGATACTCGCAGGCCCTGCTGGCCCAGGAAATTCAATAATTTTTTAGTGGCTTCTACTACACTTTCTCCTCTTTTTCCTGTTACTAAGAGGTCGTCTACACACTGCAACAGGGCAGTCCCCTTGGAGCTGTTAAATTTCTCCAATATTTGTTCTAACATCTGTCCAAATAGATTCAGGGATTCCGCAAACCCCTGGGGGAGCATGGTCCACTGGTATTGCTGTTTCCGTCCTGTTCTGGGGTCTTCCCATTCAAAGGCGAACAAATTCCTACTTTCCTCCGCCAAGGGACAAGCCCAAAAGGCATTCTTTAAATCTATCACACTAAACCATTTGTGGTCATGAGGGATCTAACTTAATAACGTATTGGTATTTGGCACCACTAGGTGCCTGATCTGTACTATTCAATTCATTGTTCTCAAATCCTGCACCAATCATTAAGTTCCATCAGATTTCCGCACTGGTAGAATTGGGGAATTATAAGGAGACATACATGGCTCCAATAGTCTATGTGTAATCAGTCCTTCAAGTACTGGCTGCCGTCCTCGTTTACCTTCTATGGAAATGGGATATTGTCACTCACAAAGTCCCCTTTCCTTTTTAAACTTATTTCTAGGGGAGGGATCTGTAGACCTCCACGATTCCCTTCTTTAGCCCATACAATAGGGTCTATCTCTCTCTCTCCACATCCATTGCCAACATTGCCATTTGTACAACTAATCCTTTTTCCTGAAATCAACTCTCCAGTCCTAATAGGATAATTAAATCTCTCCCTAATAAGTCACTTCCTATATCAGGGATATACAACAGTTCCCCTGTGACTGTATCCTTCGGACCTTCTATCATCATTGGTTCAAATACTGGAACAGTAAATCCTTATCCTTTTACGCCGGAAACAGTAATTGACTGTGTTGACATTTCTACTTTCTTTGGTTTAAAATTCAGCAACGACCGTGTTACCCCCTTATCTACTAGGAAGACTACCTATTCCCCACAGGGTCCCACCATCAAGTGTATCAAGAGTTGCTGGTGACACCCCTATTCTTCATCAAAATTTATAAGCGGAATTGCCCTTTTTTCGCTTTGTAGATCAGGACAGTCCCCCTTAAAATGCCCGAGTTTCTGCAATAATAGCATCCTGCCTGTGGAGACTTCCATCTCTGCCCCTGTCGCCCGAACCCTCTATCAAATGCTCCCCCTTTTCCTCTCCCTCTCCCTCTCCCTCTCTGTCCTACATGCTGCCACCCGCCGCTCCGGTTGCTCACTATTAGATCCATTCTCTTCTTAACGACCTCATCAATCGTAGCTACCATCATTTTTGCCTTCTGTTTTTGTCTCTCATCCTCTCTTTTTGCAAACACTTTCTGTGCCTCTCTTAACAATTCATCTAATGGTGTTTCACTCCTCCCTTCTATCTTCAGTATCTTTCGCTGTGTCTGGCTATGTCTTTGTCACAAAATGTACTTTCAAAAGACCTTGTGCCAATGGGTCCTCAGGGTTCATTCCAGAGTATTTCCGCAATGAGTCTCTTAATATTTGCAAGAAAGCTGAGGGAGTCTCATCTTTCTGCTCTCTAACTTAAAAGGCTTTAGTCAAATTCTGCAACTTCGGAACTGCCTCTCTTATTCCTTTTAGCATCAGGTCTTTCAATTCCCTTATTTCTTCTCTATGCTATGGGTTTCGATGTTCCCACTGGGAGTCTCTGAGGGGAAACTTCAACTCACCCTGTCCAGTATCCCCATCTCCAATCGGGTGTTCCCTGTCACATATTTTAATGGCTGCTCCTGGTATAAGTCCCCTTTCTTCCCCAGGAAATAGTATATTCAAAATAGATATTAACTCAGTCGATGTTTACAGACTGGGCCCCAAGAATTGATCAATTTGTTCAGACAACCCTAGCGGATCCTCAACCAGGACCTTCATCTCCTTTTTAAATGTTCTGACCTCCCCACTGGTGAGGGGGCACTTACAAACCCAATCTCTTTGTCCCCTATTGGTCCATGCCGAAGGAGATAAGTCTTTACATTCTTCCCCTTTTTTTTGTTTTAGTTTTTCCCCCTTTGGCTTTGGTTTAGATACTCCAGAGGCCTCCACTACATCTACTTTATCTTCCCTTTTTTTTGTTGAGGATTGAGGGTTAGGAACAATAACATCCCTGTCCACCGCGCCTTCGTCCTCCTCTTGCGTGTCATCCGTTACCTATCCCTGTCTGTCTGTCACCACTCCTACCCCATTTTCACCTAATCTGATTTTATGGTACGGGGATGGGAAGTGCAAACAGGCAGAAGGATCCCAGGGACTGCGTGGGGCAGAGGGGGAAATCTTTGTCTTTACGACCATCATTCCCAAACTGCTCTTCCAACAGGAAGCATAGTCCGCATCTTCTTGAATAAATGCTTGTTTTTTATTCACATACAAATCTAAATACAGACATATCCTCATCCGAATCATACTTTGGCCAGAAGACAGCTGGATAAAGGATTGGTTCTTCGGTCCATACTAAACAACAATATTTAATCATTTTCTTTTTATCTTTTCCCCTTGTACAAGTGTTACTTGTACATTCCCTCAACATCCTTCCCTACGGACTTTCAGGAGGAATGTTACCAGGGACATTTTCTTCCTTTACTCCATGACAGTTCGACTTACTCTGCCTACCCCCCCATTTCTCGGGGCCCTTCCCAGTCCCTCAGCGATTAAATACCCCTGTTCCCGGCCACCAAGTTAATACTTAAAAGTCAGTTTTCTGACGTTGATCTGTGCACAGAGTTGCCAGGCCCCTTTTTTCCACGTTTTTTATCGACCTCCTTTCACTGTCTGATTCAGATGTCTCTCTTGTGGGATTCGTGCCAGTCGCCCAAGGGAGCAGACAAAACCGGGACAAGAAACCGCTCCTCAATTGTGAATGGGAGGCATCTTCCCAGTGTCCAGGGCCAGCCACTCCCCCCGGCAATGGAAGAATATCCCGGACGATCCCCCAATTGTGAGAAACTAAGCCCACTCACATCAATAATTTCAGTGCGAGACAAGATCTGAAGCAATCAGTATGTTTATTATACGCTTGCAGGCGTGGTTCCTGAAATTGACTCGCAGAGTTTAGAAAGTACATCGGATTCACTACTCCAAAGCCGGTGCCCAGTCCTATTGTTTCTCTCTTGCCTTATCCGGCCTTGGGCATAACAAAGTGAAGGTTTTACTTGGCATTTTCACCACATCCTGCTGTGGTCAACTGTTAGGTATATCCTCCTTCACTGCGATCTATTTCCGCCACTTGTGACATTTCCTCCCTTTCCCTAACCATATTGAACCTTATGACCTTTTAATTGGGGTTTATTTTATTGTGTTTGCAGAAATGGGAAACAGATGCTTATAACTACTGCGTTTTCAAGCATATTTGGCTTAACCTACATCCTCACAGCACCTTACCTATTGTCTGCACCATCTACCATTGTTTACAGGCACCTTTCATCCTTGTGTGCACATTTTAGCTAATATGAAAACAATTATATATTTCCTTCCTATAGGTTTCATTTTTGTTGACTCAGCTCTTGGTTGAAACAATTATACAGTGGTGTGAGTTCATTTACTTTGAAAAGTAATTATGATTGCAGAAGAAACACTACTTCACCTGTAACCCACAGTTGGTAATGTAGTGAACAAAGAAGAACAAAGAATACAGAAAATGTGCCGCCCAGGAACAGGCCCTTTGGAAAGCCGAGCCTGAGCCGGTCCAAATCAACTATCTAAACATGTCGCCCAATTTCTAAGTATCCCTTTGCTCCTCACTTACTCATGCATCTGTCCAGGCGCACCTGAAATGAATCTACCATGCCTGCCTCTACTACCTCTGCTGGCAACGCTTTCCAGCACCTACCACCCTCTGTGTAAAATACTTTCCATGTCTATCTCCCTTAAATGTTTCATCTCTCTCATTGAATGCGTGACCTCTCATTATTGAATCCCTCATCTTGGGAAAAAGCTTATCTCTATCCACCCTGTCTGTACCCTTAATGATATTGTAGACCTCAATCAGGTCCGCTCAACATCGTTTTCTCTAATGAAAGCAGACGTCACCTCCTCAACCTCTCTTCAGAGCTTGCATCTTCCATACCAGGCAACATCTGCGTAAACCTTCTCTGCATTCTCTCCGAAACGTCCACATAATTTTGGTAATTTGGCGACCAGAACTGTACAGAGTATTCTAAACGCGGCCGAAACAAACTCTTGCACAATTTTAGCAGGACTGGCCTGCTCTTATACTCAATACCCTATCCAGTGAAGGCAAGCATGCCATATGCCTTCTTGACCACTCTATCCACCTGTGCAGTCACCTTCAGGGTACAAAGGACCTGAACTCTCAGATCTCTCTTCTCATCAAGTTTACCCAAGGCACTTCCGTTTACTGTATACTTGGCTCTGGAATTAGACATTTCCCAAATCATCACCTCACATTTGCTTGGAGGGAACAACATTTGCCACTTCTCCGCTCAACTCTTCTGACTATCTCTATTCCCCTTCATTCTTTGACAGTCCCCCCTATGTTTTCTGGCTACTCCACCAATCTTTGTGTCATCTGAAAATGTAGTGGCGAGGTACTGGGCTAGCAACCCAGCATGGGCGGCACGGTGGCACAGTGGTTAGCACTGCTGCCTCATCAGCGCCAGAGACCCAGGTTCAATTCCCGCCTCAGGCGACTGACTGTGTGGAGTTTGCATGTTCTCCCTGTGTCTGCGTGGGTTTCCTCCGGGTGCACCTGTTTCCTCCCACAATCCAAAAGATGTGCAGGTCAGGTGAATTGGCCATGCTAAATTGCCCGTAGTGTTAGGTAAGGGGTAAATGTAGGGGTATGGGTGGGTTACGATTCGGCAGGTCGGTGGGGACTTGTTGGACCGAAGGCCCTGTTTCTACACTGTAATCTAATCAACCCTTGGAGATTGGGACATGGCAGTTGTTCATCCCATGCAGCAAGGAACCATGTTTGGATACTTGTACCCAGGGAAGTACCACTGTCTCCTGATGAAGATCAATAATTCAAACTTTTTTATTAGGAGTCATGATGTCGAAGTTTACTGACGATACATAGTCGTGTAGTTGACTATGATGAATAATGTCAGGGACCACAAGGAAAAATGGCGAATTGAATTGAATCCAGACCAATGAGTGGTAGTGAATTTGGGGAGTTGTAACAATAACAGTGAGGATTCTGAGTGGTGTACAGGAACAAAGAGATCTTGGAGTGGACATTCACAGATCCCCGAAAACAGCGACAGGGAGATCAGTTGTTCGAGACGTTTTTGGATATTTTCTCTTGTTGACTACAGACTGTAGATGATATTCGATCTTTAGCAACGCCAGTTTAGGAAACAACTAAAGGAATGAGGCGTGGATTCGAATCCCACCGCTGCCATTTTTGTGGGCGGCACGGTGGCACAGTGGTTAGCACTGCTGCCTCCCAGCGCCAGAGACCCGGGTTCAATTCCCGCCTCAGGCGACTGTCTGTGTGGAGTTTGCACGTTCTCCCCGTGTCGGCGTAAGTTTCCTCCGGATGCTCCGGTTTCCTCCCACAGTCAAAAAATATTCAGGTCAGGTAAATTGGCTATGCTAAATTGCCCGTAGTGTTAGATAAGGGGTAAATGTAGGGGTATGGGTGGGTTGCGCTTCGGCGGGTCGGTGTGGACTTGTTGGACCGAAGGGGTCCAACAAGTCAGCATCTTCTCTAATGGCTTTATACCCCAGTAAACACCGTCATTATCAATTCATAGAATCACAGAGTCCAACAGTGCAGAAAGAGCATTCAGTCAATCGAGCCGGTGTTGACTCTCTGAAGAACATCTCACCCAGACCTAGCTCCCCTCCCTATTTCTGTCTTTCTCCTAAAGTCTCTGGCCCCTGCTGATCGATCCCTCCATCAATAGGAAACTCGTTCAGTCAACCCTGTCCATAGCCTAACTCAGTCATGTATTGAGTACATCTCCTTTGCACTGCGACAAACACTCCACTCTGCCCTGTCTTACTTCACAACTGAAACTCTTCAGCCCAAGCAGTATCCCGGTAAATATCTCCTGCAATTTTCTCAGTGTGATCACATCCCTGCGATAATGTGACTTGCAAAACTGCACACAACACTCTTGCTTGAGCCTAATGAGCATTTGTTTTAAAATTTCTGGATCTGTCTGAAGGCGATTCTGGCAAGGCAGAATTTATTACCAATTCCGAATTGCCCAGAGGGCAGTTGAGATTCAACCATATTGCTATGAGTCTGAAGTCACATGCAGCCCAGACCAAGTAAGGACAGCAAATTCCATCCCGAAATGACATCAGTGAAACAGATTTTTTTTTCAACAATTGTCAATGGATCTATAGTAGTCATAAGACTCTTCCTTGCAGATATTTTTTTAATCCAAATTTGACAATCATGGAATGATGGGATTCAAGCCCGAGTACCCAGTCTATTACCTCGGTCTCTGGATTATCAGTCCTATGAAATTATCACAGGACCAACGCAGAAAGCCATAAAAGCTGATCTTTTCCAATAAAATGTCTTTTCACCAAAACTGCCCTGGGTATTTTCCATGAGCCTGACGCTCCAATTGTCTCTTGCCTATGTCAGTAAAAGCTGCTACATGGTGATTGATTTCACAATCGCGGTGTCCAAATGGATCGATTTGTTTGAAGGTCCAGATGGTGGTATTGGGGCACGTTCACCCAACAACAGAACAGCATCAATGTGAAAGAGAGTGATAGATTGTGCATTGCCACAGAGGAATGGGGGGAGGGACGGAAAGGAGGTTTAATGATTGTGGGAAGTAGAGAAATCTCCGACAACAGATATGTTGGAATCCTGATGTATGAAACGCAGAGTTGTGAGAGCGCGGAATTTGAAGGTAAAACAATTAATTTCGTAGCATGTGTCACAGAAAGGACAACGGAGAGAATACTTAGTGCTAGGATTTGGTTTCAAATCGAGGTTGCTGTGGTCACAATGCAAAATACCGACAACCACGATCACAGTAACCACAGAACAGGATGCTTGCAAGCAGCAATAAGTATACTAGCAGAGGAAATGTTCGAAAGAACAGCAATGTACAATATCTGTACTCAGCAAACAGTGACAGATATGTGGGAACTGAGAATGAGCTGAATCTTTCAGTTCGATGTCCTCAGAGGCTGTGGAGATCCCTTGAATGAGAATGTTGAAAAACGAGATTCATCGAATTCAACTAAACATCAAAGACTCGGGGGACAGTACAGGATATTGCTGAAATGTTTGCTTCAATAGCATTTTAGCTTAACACCGGCACAGGTGCGCAGATCCAACCGGAAATGGGGATGAGAATGAGTGCGCAGAGTTACTCTCTGGCTCCAGTGATGCAATAGGCGAGCGTGCTGTCTTTCCAGGATGGTATAGAGGCGCAAGAAATTCCTCGGTTGAGTGTGCTCCTGCTCAAGGGAATGGGTGTCCCCGTTTATACTATCATAGCGATTTCTGGTGCATCTTTCTAAGACAGCTGAGTGGCACAAGTGGAGCGTGTTGAGCCCTTAACTTTGCAGTGCTGGGTTTAGAAGATGATTTTGCTATTTGGATCTGTGTTTCGACACTGGCGGTGGCAGCTGCATTTGCTTGCATCAGCTCAGTATCAGTTTCTTCCACACAGTCAAGACTTCAACCTGGAGAAGGTGGTGTTGGGCTGATATTTTAAACTAGTCATCCTTGGCGACTGGGACACGGAAACGGTGATGTTTACGTTCGACGAACAAAACCTGAAATGCAAGCCTGACCTCAGGAACAGAGATAATAACTTTAATTTCCTGCAATCCCATTCCCTCATGTCCCTTATGCAGGGGATTCTACCATCTTCACCCAGTCCTACCTACGAGAGACTCCAGGACCAGAAAAAAAACATGAGCTGACCCTTAATACAGGAATCCCCATCGTGTGGGCAAGCAGTGTAGTCGGCCCTGTCAGTCCACACATCCATCCGAAGCGCATCCCACCAGGCCCCGCGGTATTCCCTGTCACATCAGCCTGCATTTCCTGCTGTTGATCCCTGTAACTGGCACATCTTTGGTCAGAGGGAGAAATAAAAATACAAACACGCAGACAATGTGCAGACTGCCCACAGACAGATACCCGAGGCTGGGATCGCACACGGGTTTGTGGTGCAGCCAGACAGCAACGAACAAGGGGCGAAAAATAAATGTTGTCCTGACCAGTGATACTCACAACCTGTGGGTGAATGAGAAACAATTACACCATGGAAAACGGGATTTGTATCTTTGTGGACATAATTTGAAAGGTTCATTCACTATGTGTGGAAAAAAGGACGCCGATACCACAGAGAAAGCAGGGCAATGTGGGAACTGTAGGAAGGGATTCAACTAACCACAGAAATGGAAACTCATTTAATCAGTAACACTGGCGGGAGACCATTCACCAGTCCCATGTGTGGGAAGGGATCACTGAGCAAAACAACCTCACGAGACTCCAGCAGGATTGCATATCCCATCAGGTGCTCGATTATGCTGTCAATGCTGTTGTTCATCCCAACCAGCTATTTGTTCCATAGCTGCAAATATGTTGCTGGAAAAGCGCAGCAGGTCAGGCAGCATCCAAGGAACAGGAGAATCGACGTTTCAGGCATAAGCACTTCTTCAGGAATTTTCCTGAAGAAAGGTGTATGCCCGAAACGTCGATTCTCCTGTTCCATGGATGCTGCCTGACCTGCTGCGCATTTCCAGCAACACATTTTCAGCTCTGATCTCCAGCATCTGCAGTCCTCATTTTCTCCTAAAATATTTGTTCCATAGCCTCAATCGTACAGTCGTACAGCATGAAAACAGGCCCGTCAGTCCAACAAAGCCATGCTGAACATACTGCCAAACTAATCTGGTCCCATCTGCCTCCTCCTGTACCCGCTGAGTGGCTATAATGCCCTTGAAGTTTTATTACTGTGTTGCTAATCCAAAAACCCAGGTAATATTTTGGGGACAAAGAGTTCAGATCCTGGCATGACAGATACTGGAGTTTGAATTCAATAAGCACCTGGCATTGAAGAGTCTCGTGGTGACCTGAATCAGTTGTGTGGAAACTCCCATCTGATTCACTAATGCCAGTTCGGGAAGCAAACTGTCATATTCATCTGCTCTGTCCCACAGGAGACTCCAGATGGATAATACCGTGGTTGACTTTTAAATGTCCTCTGGGAAATAACTGATGTACTAGACATGAATAAATTTATTTTAAAAATCCCACTTTACCATTCATGTTTGGAATCAATTGTCCATTAAATGTTGAAAATTTACCCTCATCCATCACTTCCTCAGCAATTTAATTGCACATGCGAAACACCTTCCCTAAAACAATGATTGTTTTTAAAATATCTCTCTTTTCATCTTAAAAATATGCCCTCTCTCCTTGAAATCCCCATCCTGGGGAAAGGCAGCTATTGTTAACTCTGACTTGCCTCTCAATAATTCATAAACTTCTGTCAGGTCGCCGTTCAAACCCCTAACCAAGAGTGAAAACAGTCTCAACTAGGAGACAGTGAGAACTGCAGATGAGAGATCAGAGTCAAGAGTGTTGTGCTGGGAAAGCACAGCAGGCCAGGCAGCATTTGAGGAGCGGGAAAATCGACGTTTCGGGGAAGAGCCTGATGAATAACACTTGCGCGAAAAAAATATTCTCCTGCTCCTGGGATGCTGCCTTACCTGTTGTGGTTTTTCAGCACCCCGATCTTGAATCTGAAAATAGACTCAGCCTATCCAGCCTTTCATTACAACTCAAACCTTCCACATACGGCAACATGCGTGCATAAGTTTCTGAACCTGCTCCAGCTGAATAATATTCCTACAACTGGGCGATCTGAACTGGATATAATAATCCAGAAGAGGTCTCATCAATGTCCTGCAAAGCTTCAAAATAACGTCCCGACTCCTATACACAAAGGACTGAACAATGAAGCAAAGTATGGTAAATGCCTTTGAACCATCTTGCCTGTTGGTGATGCAAACTACAAGGAATTATGCACCTGCATCCATAGCTTCCGTGTTTTCCAACACTACGCAAACCCCTACTCTTGTCTTTGTACCAAAATACAATACCTTCTCTTTATCCAGATTGAACTCCATGTTACATTTTTCAGTCCAACGACTCATTGGATTATGATCCTTTTGAAACTTAGCTAATCTTCCTCACTGTCTACAATTCTGGCGTCGCCTACAAACCTACGAAGCATGCCTGCAGTGAGTTCCACTGTTTTCTCATATAGATCAATGATTCATATTTACTTGTAGTGGCCGTGATTTAGCAGTGTGCAGATCATAGAATAGTTAGCCATGCAATTAACCATGAGGAAGAAAGCCGCAGACTGCAGGTAGATATTAAACAATTGGAAATGAAAATGGTGAAAGCAATTCATTCCAGGTGATAGTGAAGCAAGTTCAAACTTCAAACCAGCCGCCCACGCTCCAGTTGTGGCACTCAGCTGTCTCAGCAAGATGCACTGTCGATTGCTATAAACGGGAAAAAAAATTCCCTTCTGCCCTGCCTTTGACCAGGAGCACTCCCACCCTCGGAATTGCTTACGCCTCTAAACCGTCATAGAAAAATCGTGCATTCACCGGTTGTGTCACTGGAGCTTTCGGGTATCTGTGCGACCTCATTCCCATCCCGACTTCCAGTTGGATTTTCGCGACTGCGCCACTCAATTCCTCTGATTCTGGAACTGGGAATTAGGACTATGTGGCAGCAGTGGTTGCTGCCTTGTGGGGGGAAACTTGTGAAGTAGCCGATATTAAACTGCATTACTATTGAAGCATACATTTCAACAACACCTACACTGTCCCTGGAGTTTTTTATGTGTTGGAGAAACCTATTTATCTCAGCCTTCAGCATATTAACGATGGAATCACCACAGCCACTGTGGGAGCCGATATTAAACGGTCAGCCCATTCTGTGTTCCCACATATCTGACACTGTTCGCTTAGCACTGATGTTGTGCAGTTGGTGCAACTGTACTTATTGCACGCAGCCGGCGTGCATGCTTGTGGAATGCTGTGATCGTATAGCGGTTAGTACTCTGCGTTGTGGTCGCAGCAACCTCGCTTCGAATCCGAGTCACGGCAGTAATTTCTCTGTCTTTCCCAATTTTTGCGAAACACAAAGGGATCAGTTGTTTTAACATGGTAGTTTTCTCCAAGGTGATGATCTTTTCCCTTCAAATTCTGTGTGCTCACATCTCTTTGTTTCAGATGTCAAAATTCAAATCCACCCGTTCTCAGAGATTTCTCTCCCTCCTTCGATCAATGACTGAACTTTCCGTCCCACACCCCCATTTCATAAATTTTGAGATGCCGGTGATGGACTATGGTGTACAAAGTTAAAAATCACACAACACCAGGTTAGAGTCTAACAGATTTAACTGAGCACTAGTTTTGGGAGCGCTGCTCTTTCATTATGTGGTTGTGAAGTCATTTCCTATTTCATTAAGGTCCTGCAGAATCTAACACTGACTCTCACATTGATACTGTTCAGTCTATGCTGCTGTGGTCACTGTTTCTGGGTAAGCGTGCCCCAATCCCACCGTCGGGACATGCAGACCAGTTGATCCATTTGGTTACCGCTGTTGTGAGGCCAATCCTCAGGTAGCAGCTTTTACTGATATGGACTTGCGATTATTGGGGGTCAAGCTCAGGAAAATGACACAGGACAATATCGAGGAAAAGCGACTTCATTGGGAAAGATTAATTTCACAGGTTTTCTACAATGGCCAAGCGCTAGTACCACTGGACTGTTAATTCAGACACCAAGCAAATGAACTAGGGACCCGGATTTGACTCCAACCATGCCAGGTGTTAGAATTGAGATTCAATAAATATCTGTAATTACGAATCTAATAACACCTATAAATCCATGGTCAACTGTTGAAAAAAAACCATCGGGTTCACTGACGTCCTTTGAGGAAGGAACACGCTATTCTTACCTGGTCGGGCCTCGATGTAACTCCAGACTCACTGTAATATGGTTGAGTCTCAACTGCCCGCTGTGCATTTAGGGATCACAATCAATACTGCCGAGCCAGCGACGCCCTCATACTGTAACAGAATAGAAAAAAAAAGTTATTTCGGCTCTCGCTAGATTACTGTGTGCGGATCTGCAATTCACAGTGTAGCAATGATGTGATCGCACTGGGAACATTGCAGGAGAGATTCACTGGGATATTGTCTGGGCTGAAGAGTTTCAGTTATGAGGAGAGATTGGACAGACTGGGGTTGTTTGTCGCCGAGCAGAGGAGATTGGAGAAGACACGACTGAAATGTACAAAATAATGAGGGATATGGATAGGATAGACTGAAAGAAGCGTTTGTTATTGATGGAGGGATCGAACACTGCGGCCAAGTGATTTCGGGAAAAGGCAGAAAGTTTTGAGTAGATGTGCGGAAAGGGTCAGAGAGGTGGAAACCCTTCCAACCTGAAAAAATTGAGATGTTAATTTGCGATGCCAAAACATATAAGACTATGTACTAAACAATGGAAAACTTGATTCAGGTCGTTAAGCAGTTGCGTTGGACAAGTGCAGCCACAACAGGCTGAAGGGCCTCCTTCGATGTTGTCCTCCTCCACAGTATCGTGGTTAGTGTCCCTCATGCTTGGCCTTCCATTCTCGATTGGGTATGTCACAGGAAAGACAGTGCTGTCTGAATCAGCTGAGGAAGGACTGCAGCTCCTGGGGAGAGAGAGTGTCAGTGAAAGTGCAAACACGTAACTTCTGCAAACTGCACATTGTGTTTGTGTTGCAATGAAAACCATTATATAGAGTTGTTCCTGACTAGTGTGGTTATTTACAGCAGGAATCTGAGGCAGAAAACAGAGTAAACCCATTCAGACCTGAGTGCAGAAACATTTCCAGCAGAACTAATGAGGTTGTACAGCGCAGAACCGCGTGTGAATGCATTGAATTCCGGTTGATGGGCGCAGCTTGCTTTCACTCGGCTGAGTTACCGGTGTGTAAATGATACAGAGAGTGTTCAATGTGATGGTACATTTGCTCAGTGGTCCGAACTGCTGTTAAGTCTGCAGGTTAGGTAGATTGGTCATGTCAAATTGCGCTGATGTGTCCAGAGAGTGATTTCAGTCAGTTAAGTGAATTAGCCATGGGTAACACAGCGATAAGGTCAGCAGTCACAGGATGCCAGGTTTTATTCCAGCAGGTTTATTTGAAATCACAAGCCAGGGGTCTGCAGGGATAGAGACGGGAGCTAGATCTGGTTGAGATGCTGTTCAGAGTGTCCCTACAGACACGATTGGCTGAACTGTACTTTCTGCCTTGTAGAGAATCTGTGATTCTATCAGAGAGGACACTGCCAGCGTTGACTGGGGTGCTAAGACATTGGAGATGATGCTGACGGCGTTTAGTGGGGATGGAATTTTATTTATTTGTGTGTTGAAAAATTTGAAACTGAACCAAGGAAAACCGAATGGAAGTTTTCTTGAGTATTTCAGGTTTGGAGAGAGTAAATAGGTGGTAAATTCACTCTTTCAAGTTCGTATATTTCTGAACGTCAGGCTTTCAAAACCATCGATGTAGGACAAAGAAATGATGGGAGCAGAATTTCTATCACTCAGAGAATCCGTTTCCAAAATACTTGGAAAGGCACATTTAGAGACACAGAAGCAGTGAGTTTCACCAGGAGAGAGACACCGTGTGGCCAGGTAAAAGTGTAACAGTGGGGTCTGGGGGGTAGAAGGTGCGAGGAAACAATGTCTAATTTGGACGATTTCAGATACGAAGAAATATCGGAAACGTATGCAGCTGAGTAAGATTCAGCAAAAACAAACTCAGAGTTTTGAAAGATTTCTATTAATATTCCACATGAAGCATCATAAATGGAACTGACCAGATTTTGTATATTGTCAAGGAAAGCTATTCCATAATGTATAGGAAGTGACCCGTCTCTTGGAGATCGATTTCCTGCTTTCATCCCATGGCTAAAAGGTGAGAGGACAATCGCCATGATGTTGGGTTCATTTGACACCCACTGAAATCCACCAAAGTAACTGAGTATCAAAACTGGCATCTTGTTTTGTAATTTAACCTTCTGTTTTTCTCATCAGTATTTTCTTTAAGCTGAAATAAATTCGGAGCAAAATTGAATGCAACATTTAACGTTCCAATCACATAAATCCAATTCACTTCCGATCATTGCAATGAACAGAGTGAAGTTGCAGCAAAATTAACAAAATGAAACGAACAACACCGCATTTCCGGGAATTTTACCCAGTTCGGGTTCAGTCATATGAGAAAGCCCATCGAGCTAAAACATCACATTCACTTCTCTCTCCATATATACTTCTTCACGTGAGAGAGAAACTGCCTGAAGAAACTATGCGTCAAGACTAAATGTGCGTGTGAATGTGACGGGAATGTCATGTTTGCTGGTTCATTGTGAGACAGTTCCGACTCGGAATAAATCAAGGACAAGGTATTCCTTCCAAGGACGAGGTCAATCCCTTGGATTTTGCTGGTATTATTATTCCACTGAAAGCAGAAACATAATGGCGTGGATTCGATTCCGCTCAGGGAATTTCGTATCCCCTGTGTGTACCATATGTAATCTTGATGTGGTCACATGTGAGCCCCTTTGCAATGGGCTGAAGTGACCCAGAGGTTAATGCGACGGGTTGCTCTTCCATTGCGCATGTGTGGATTTGAATCGTTCTCTGACTGTTCCTTCCATCATAAGCAGCTGTGGTTTTCCTTTGTGCCTCGTATCTTTAATGTACATTGGATGGAGAATCTTGCTCTTGCCCTTCATTGTACTGGAGATTTGTGATAAATCGATACCTCATCAAAGTTGTAATTAAGCAATTTGATTCTGTTGTAAGTTACATTGGGATAATGAAAAGGAGGGCAACGTTTCTTTCCTCCTTTCATTCCATCTTGACTTTCTATGAATTTACATCGAATGAAAGGGGAACAAATAAGGAGAGATCGGGTGTAATAGTTTATCCAGTGGGATTGTGAATTTTAATGTCACACTCCACACAAAGTTCTGATCAGTATTTTAAACAGTCAATTGAATTGGAACCGCAGAAAACTTTTACAATGAAACGAATCATTCATTCTTTCACAACCTTTTGCTGTTTGAATCTTACCGCGATCCATCATCCAGCGTGATCACCAAGTTGCCAACAACATTAGATCCACCAGTTTTCTTTAGCAATCACAACTTCTGCACATACCCATCTGTGGTGTGCTCAGTGCCATTTATGACTCCAAGCCACAGAACATTTCTTGTTCATCAGTTTATGAGCCTAGTTCCTGATCTGTCTGATCAGTTTGAGAAACCTTTTCTATCACTCCATCCCAGCCCCTCAGAATTCTAAACTTATCAATAAAATAAGGCGTTGCATCAAATGATGTAGGATTGGAAGTCGGCCATTCAGCCCATCGAGTCTTCTCCACCATTCAACGAACTCATGGCTGATCTGATAATCTTCAACTCCATTCTCCTGCCTAACCTCGATAATGCTTCATTGACTTTCTGATTAAATATCTGCCTGGCACAGTTTGAAAATACACAACAAATCAGCCTCAACAACAGTTTCAGGAAAGAGTTCCACAGAATCACTGGGCCCTGAGCAATAAAATTCCTCCTCATTTCTGAATTAACTAGGCAATATCTATTTCTGAGTTCATGTGCTCTGGTGCTCTCCTCATACCAGAGGGCAAACCATCTGCCCGTATCTACCCTGTCAAGGTCCCATGAATATTGAACGTTTATAATTGTTATTATGTCATTATAGAGCTCCATTTTATACAGGGTTGGCACCATGTTTGTAAATCTCTGCTGTCCCTTATAGCGTCCTTACATATTATTAAGGCAGGTGGAGAAATTTATGTGAGGCAACGGTTGAAATTTCAAGCACAGACGAGAATTGGAACTTGAAATCAGCTAGCGATTGGAATCAGATTGGTCCGCACAAGAAAAAAATATAGTAATTATAAATCAGACAAATGAGAACCTAATCATATTCCATTGACATTCAATGGCTTTACTGTAACCAACTTCCCCTGTGTAATCGTCCACGGAGCTAGAATTTGGGGAAAACGAATTGAGACCGGCTATATAAATACTTTCACAACAAAAACATATCCGTTTGTAGACAGTTTCGGATTGTAAACTCAACTCATTGCTCCGTGAATCCTACATCGTTTGCAAGGTACAAATGAGATGTGGGACAGAACTCTCTCCATTTGCCGAGATGGGTGTGACTTCAACAACACTGAAGGAACTGGACACCATCCACGACAATGCAGTCACTTGATTGTACCCGATTCAATACCTGAATATTTATTCCGGTCACCGTTAAGGCACAATAGCAGCAGAGTGCACCAACTACATGATGCACTGGAGTAAGTCATCCGAGAATTTTCGACCGAAGCTTCAAAGCTGAACAACTTTACTGACGAACAGGACAAGGTTGGAACATGCAACGAAACGCCACCATTTACAAGTTCCCCTCCAAGGCCAATAGCAGCCTGACTTTGAAAGGAATCAATGATAAACTCATTGAGTGGTGAATCAGTGTTGATGGGCAAAGTTGCATACTTCAGCCCTCCATCTTTAATCTAAAAACTTAATAAATGTTGATTAATGCAGTGATCAAACATTTGCTCAGACCTTTAGCTATTCCCTAAACCGGTGTTTGCTAAAGTTCTACTAGCTGCAACTGTCTGTGGTCAACAACAGGAAAATCCAAATTCCCTCTCAGTCAACTTATTCCCCTCAAGATGAAAGTGGTGCTGGAGAAGCACAGCAAGTCCGTCAGCATCTGAGGAAAAATCAACGTTTCGGGCAAAAGCCCTTCATAAGGAATGAGACAGGCAGCCTATGGGGTGGAGAGATAAATTGGAGGTCGTGGATCTGGGGAGAAGGTCTCTGAGAGTGCAGTAGATGGATAGAGGTGGGGGTTGACGGTGATATGTCAAAGAGAAAGGTGGAATAGATAGGTGGGAATGAAAATACACAGTTGGGACAGGTCAGGAAGACGGTGCTGAGCTGGAAGGTTAGAACTGGGGTAAGATGACAGAGTGGGAATGAGGAAACTGATGAAGTCCACATTGATGTCATGGGGTTCAAGGGTCCCTAGGAAGAAGATGAGGCGTTCTTCCTCCAGGCGTTGGGTAGTGAGGGAGTGGCGACGGGGGTAGCTCAGGACCTGCATTTCCTCAGGAGAGTGGGAGGCGAAGTTGAAATGTTTGGCCATAGGGCAGTGGAGTTGATTCTTGCAGGTATCCTGGAGATGTTCTCTGAAGTGCTCTGTCAGAAGATATCCGGTCTACCCAATTTAGAGGTGACCGCATCTGGAACAGCAGATACAATAAATGACATCTGTGGAAGTGTGGGTGAACCTTTGATGGATGTAGAATGCTCCACTGGAGCCTTGGACAGAGGTGAGGGGTACGATGTGGGTGCAGGTTTTGCAATTCCTTCGGTGGCAGAGGAAGTTGCTGGGAGGGAATGGTGGGTCATTTGACGGCATGGACGTGACTAGGTAGTCGCGGAGGGAAAGGACGTTGAGGTAAACGAATGGGTTTGGGGAGGGAAATATATCACTGGTGGTAGGGTCAATTTAGAGGTAGTGAAAATGTCTGCGGATGATGTGATTTTTGCGGAGATTTGGTGGAATGGAAGTTGAGGTCCTTCCTCGTGTCCTTGATCTGTCCTTGTTGTGTTTGGGGATATGGGGTTCATGGATGGATGTGCAGGGCATGGAAGAGATGCGTTAGAGGGCATCTTCAACCACATGGGAGGGGAAGTTCCGGTCTTTAAAGAAGAAGGCCATCTGTTGTGTTCTGTTGTGGAACTGGTCCTCTTGGAGCAGATGCGGCAGAGGCGGAGATAACATTGGTGCAAGAGGTGCGGTGGGACGAGTTGAAATCCAGATAGCTGTGAGAGTCAGTGGGTTTCTAACAAAATGTCAGTAACACTGACCTCCCGGGATATTTTTCACTCCCTACCCCTATCCACTTCCTGCAAAGACCAATCCTTCCATGACTACCTAGTCAAGTCCACGCCCTCCAATCACCCACGCTCCCCTCCCGGCACCCTTCCTCTGCCAACACATGAATTATAAAACCTGCCCCACACACCCCCACCTCCGCCCACTGCCCCAAAGAAGCCTTCCACATCCATCAAAGATTCACCTGCACTTCCACACATGTCATTTATGGCATCCGTTGCTCCCGATGCAGTTTCCTCTACAGTGGGGCCACCAGACACCTTCTCGCAGAGCGCTTCAGAGAACATCTCCAGGACACCGGCAACAATCAACCCCAATGCCCCGTGACCGAACACTTCAACTCCGCCCACCACCCTCCCAAGGACATGCAGGTATTGGGCCTCCTCCACCGCCACTCCCTCACCACCCGACCCCTAGAGGAAGAACGTCTCATCTTCTGCCTCATGACACTTCACCCCATGGCATCAATGTGGATTTCACCAGTTTCCTCATTTCCCCTCACCTCCCACCTTACCCTTGTTCCAACCTTTCAGCTTGGCACTGTCCTATTGACCTGTTCCACCTGTCTGTCTTCCTTCCCACCTATCCACTCCAACCTCTTTTCCGAACTAACACTCTTATCCCCACATCCATCCACCTATTGCTGTCTCAGCTAAATTCTCCCAAACCCCACCCCACCCATTTATCTTCCCAACCTCGAGGCTCCAAGCCTTATTCCTGATGAAGGCCTTTTGCCCAAAACGTCATTTTTTGTCTGCACCTCGGATGCTGTCTGGCCTGCTGTGCTTCTTCATCACCACTCAACTCTTGACTCTGATCTCCAGCATCTACAGTACGTACTTCCGTCCAACTGATTCCCCTGTCCATTGATTTTCAGTGATCATGAATATCCACTCTAAGATCTCTTTGTCTGTCTACACCACACAGAATACTCATTGCTATTGTTTCTTCTCCCCAGTTTCGTTAACACTCATTGGTCTGAATTCAATGCAATTCGCCATTTTTCCTTTCCTTCTTATTGATACATCCCTGCAGCCTTTGACATTCTTCGTTTTAGTCAACTACACGACCAATTGTTGAATCATCAGCAAACCTCTGAATCATGGCTCCTACAACTAAGTCTAAATCATTGGTCTAAATCAAAAAACAGTGGAACTCCACTGGAAACACGCATACAAACATGGTTCATTGCTGGTTGGGGTTAACAGCTGCGATAACAGCAGAATCGACCTCCTGCTGTTATTTGTAAACTTACTGTTCACTCTGTCAGTTGTTCTCCGGAGTGATTACTTCTCACATATGGATGTGGTGAGTGACCTGTGCGCATTCTGACTGAGCAAGTGAGTTTACACCTCAGCGGGTAATTGAATCCCTTCCTGCAGTCACCCCATGGCTCTGACTTCTTGGCGTTGCAGGAATCCTTTTGTCGACTTAGTTTGATAAACAGTTGAATTCGAGTCCACACAGACACGATTCCCATTTCCCCCGTTGTCCATGTATTTTTATGCTTCCTTATTCTCCCACGAAAAGTTGTTATCATTGATCTGAAGACCATTAGTTCTTCATTCGTAATTCACCTTGAATTGAGTCAGAGAGTATTTATGGGTGAACCACATTGTTGTGGGTCTGGAGTCACATGTTGACAGGACTCGTTATGGTCGGCAGATCTCCCTTTCGAAGGGACATGAATGAATGAGTTTACAGCATATTAAAGTTATTGTCTCTGTTACTGAGGTTGGGTTCATTTTCCAGATTTTATTCATCGAATTTAAATAACAGCCCCTGCCACGTTCCAGTCTCCAACGTTTACTAGCCCAATAGATGGCCGCTGCACTAACAACTCTCTGTTGCATTTCCCCATTCAAA
Organism: Chiloscyllium plagiosum; assembly: GCF_037043375.1. Lineage (NCBI taxonomy): Eukaryota > Metazoa > Chordata > Chondrichthyes > Orectolobiformes > Hemiscylliidae > Chiloscyllium > Chiloscyllium plagiosum. Next base: position 77,528,901 of record NW_028270177.1, read on the forward strand.
GAATGACATTGGCAATTTAGATGATCCCAGATGGAGAGAGAATACTACGCATTTCTGTGTTGGAATGGAAGCAATGTACGCTGGATTGGAGTGTTTACTGGAGCAAGACACTGATGTGGAGATGATGTGAGCAAAAGCAGTTCTTCCTGTCAAAATAACAAAATACCGCTTTGTTAAGGAAAATCTCTGAGAATGCTTTCAACACATCGGCCTCTCACTTAAGGCTCCAGCACGCTTCCTCTGAGCCAATCCTCAGTGATGGTTAATGCTGCTGCTGAATCTTAATAATATAAAAAATTGAGACCAAGATGCCCTTCCATTTCACCTTTGACCAGAGGCACTCCCATCCTCAGGATTTCACACGCTTGAATAAATAGACAATGTCTTTTTACTGGTGGTGGGGAGTCCAGAACTAGAGGGCATAGACTTAGGTTGAGAAGGGAAAGATATTAAAGAGACCTAAGGGGTAATCTTTTCATACAGAGGGTGGTGCGTGTATGGAATAAGCTGCCAGAGGAAGTTGTGGAGGCTGGTACAATTGCAAAATTTATATGGCATTTGGATGGGTACAAGAATGGGAAGGATTTCGAGGGATATCGGCAGGGTTGACACTAGATTGGGTAGGGATATTTGGTCGGCATGGACGGGTTGGACCAAAGAGTCTTTTTCCATGCTGTATATCTCTATGACTCAGTGACTGCACCTATACCAATCATGTCACTGGTGCCACAGAATAGCTTCACGTGCTCATTTCCGCCCCCACTTCCGGTTTGATATTAGCGGCTGCGCCACAATATTTGCCTGATTCTGGTTCTAGGAACTGGGGTTGTGTTACTGACTGCAGCAATGGTTACCTCCTTGTGTGGGTAAGTTAGTGAAGCAAAAGTTTTATAACTCATTGTTATTGAGACATACATTGCACCAATATCTCGCACTATCCCCTGAAACTTTTTGTTTCTCGAAATCTATCAAACTCAGTCTTCAACATGCAGTCCGATGGAACCACCACAGCGTCTGAGGATATCGAATTTAAAATTCAGCCAATTCTGAATTCCCAAATGTCTGCTATCCCTCGCCTAATATTTCTGTTGTGCATCTGCTACTCTTCCTAACATATCCTCTGTCACTGTAATTATTGTTGTTTTTAAACACGTGTCTCTGCATGACTCAATAATGGTTTCAATGATAAAATATTCTGCATTGTGGCCGTTGGAATCCGAGTCACTGCATTTTCTTCCTTGTGACTCATGCAGAGGAAACACAGAAAGAAATTAGTTGATTTTACATGAAAACATTCTCAGAGATTATGATTAATTTTCCATCAAACCCCTCTCTCTCACACACATCTCTGCGAGTCAAATATCAGGATTCAGACTCACCCTTTCTTGGAGTCTTCCCTCCCTCCCGCAAACACATACCTCCTTTAAGTTCCCCCTCCCATTTCCCTTACAATCACTTTCATATTGACCCGGTTCAGTCTGTGCTGCTGTGCTCACTGTTGCTGGGTGACTGTGTCCAAGTCTCACCATCGGGGCCTTCAAACTAGTTGATCCATTTGGATACCGCGGTTGTGAGATCAATCCTCATGTAGCAGCTTTTACTGACATGGACCAGCGATTATTGAAACATCAGGCTCAGGGAGAGGGCACAGGGCAGTTTTTTGTCGAATTGCCCATCATTTATTTCACTTGTTCATTCGGCTCAAGAGAGACCAATGTGTGTAGTTATGCAAATTACATTATAGTAGGGATGTGATAGCACTGGAAACGATGCAGGGGAGATTTGATAAGATATTGTCTGGTCTGAAAAAGTGAGATTAGACAAACTAGAGTTGTTTTTCTTAGAGCAGAGGAGGTTGAGGGGAGCATGATTAAGATGTAGAAAGCACTGAGGGATATGGATAGCATAGACTGAATACATGTTACACTTTGATGGAGACTTCGACCACGGTTGGCCAACGATTTAAGGTCAGAGGCGGAAAGATTAGAGTGAGTGCGTGGAAAAACGTTTTCAAACAGTGGGTGGTTGAAATCTGGAATACAGTGCATGCAAGGATCGAAGAGGCAGAAATCCCCAGAACTTTCCGAAATATTCAGATGTGAATTTTCTGATGCCAAGATGTACATGGCTATGGGTCAAGTTAATTGAAATGGAGTATGGACAGTTTAGTAGTTGTTATTCAGCAATACAGATACTCCGTTCCAAGGACTGGTTGTTAATACCTGTACTTCCATTCTCGAAGGGACATGTCACAGGAAGAACTGTTCTGTCTGAATCAATGTGGGGGAGTACTGCTGTTCTCGGGGAGACAGAGTGACAATGACAGTGCAAACACGTGACTTCTGCAAGCTGTACCTCGTGTCAGTGTTGGAATGAAAATCATTAAAGACTTTTGCTCCTTAGTTGGCTGCGTATTTATAGCAGGAAGCTCAGGAAGATATAGATTCTGCCCTTCCCCCACTAGCCCATACCACTGAATACCGGCACTATGCAGGAAACTTTCTCTCTGTACGCCATCGTCCAATCCTTCTTAACTTCCAGTACTTCCCCATATGGCACCAAGAAGGTGTAATGCTGCTCACAATGTGATCTCGTCCAGACAGGGAGAGAAGAACAGAGCGGGTGACAAACGTGTGTACACCTTCGTTCCCTCTGCAAGCAAAATAAGACCGTGAGCTTCCAGGTTCCTGTCAGTGCAACATCCCACTGTGTTTCCATGCCTCCATTTCAGTTTGGTCTGCTGCAGAGCTCCCGCATAGCACAGCGCGATTTGGAAGAGCGGAACGTCATTTCCTGCTGAGACACCGTGCAAGCTTCAATACCCAATATCGAGTTCAATCATTTTAGACCCTGCCCACCTTCTTTCATCTTCCTCCCCCACCTACACATACCATTCGTTCCATAGGCGGATCGTTTGGCTCGAAAATCTCTCCCCAGATGCACTAGCCCTGCTGATTTTGTTCCGTTATTTCTGCTTTTCTTTGGATAACTTTATTTTGTTCTGATCGCCAGCCTTCAGGAAGTGTGTGTTTGCACCGGAGCGTGGTCAGAGGAGATTTACCAAGGTGGTGCCTGAGCTCGACTATTTGCCCTGAAAAGTAAAGCAAATGTGAGGGCTGCAAGTGTTGGAGCTCGGAGTCGAGAGTGTAGTGCTGGAAAAGCACAGCACGTTAGACAGCATCTGTGGAGAAGAGAATCGCTGCTTCTGGCACAAGCCACCGCCATTGCATTACCGGCCGTTGCCTGGAGGAAGAACGTCCCATATTCCACCTTAGGACCCTGCAACCACATGGGCCAAATGTGTATTTTAATAGCTTCCTCATTTCACCTCCCCCGACATTATCCCAGTGCAAAGCCTCCAACTAGGCACTGCTCTCTGGACACGGCCAACAATCCCCCCTCTGAACTACCACCATCTCCCTCAACTTTATCCACCTATGACTTTCCCAGCTACCTGACCACCACTCCCATTCCCCTCCCTCAACCCCGACTCAAAAGTCTCATTCCTGATGAAGGGCTTATGTCCAACACATCAATTGTCCTGCTGCTGGGATGCTGCCTGACCTGCTGTGCTTTGAAAGCACTGCACTCACGCCACTGCAAAGATAGATGAGCTCGACTGGGGCTCTTTATCTGAGAGCGGAGAAAGCTGAGAGAAGAATTGATTAACGTGCACAGAAAGGGGATAGATATGTGTGACCGGAATAAACTTCTTATGGGAAGGATTAATAACCAGGGAAATAGATTAAACGCGAGAGAGAAAATGTTCAGAATAGGTTTAGGAAGAATGTTTATATCCTGAGAGTGTCGTTTGTCTGTAACTCACTATTTGAACGTGTGGTGAAGATAAGAGTCATTAAAATGCTTCAGGAGTACTGAATCGAGCACTTGAGGAGCTAGAGCATGCACGGATGAGGACCAAGTACTGTAAACTGGGGCGAGGATAAACAGATGTTTGATGAGAGACTTGAACACCGTATAATCAGGTGTAGTAAAATGGAGGCTAGTACAGCTCTGTGGCACAATGAAAGACGTGTTGGACTTCTACTGCATTGTTAAGATTGCGATTCAAAGTTTGTGGGTTTGAGTCCGACCAGAATCGGAATTTAGTTCGGATTTCAGCTGAATGAATGATCATTCTGCTGATTCATCATCAGTTCCCATCGTCTGGAGTTCTCCGCCCTGCTACTGACCAGAGAAGATTCCTCACTTTCTGGGTGGTGAGTTTTGAGGGAATCATATCACTTGAAACTTGATCAGCCCAGAATCGGCCTCTCATTCACAAAACCCACTGCAGAAGCCCACTGTCTCTAAACACATTTCCCTCCCACAGTTGCAGAGTTTTTTCGGATTATTCAGTGTCTCTTTCCCTTTGGGCGACAGGTTGATGTGGATGTGCTGGGAAAAGACATTGATGGTTCGGTCAGCCATGATGACATCAAATGGCGGGGTAGCACTGGCGACCGAAATGGTCCCCATCTATTCCTCTCTGTGCTGTTTCTGATAGAGAGTTTTAAACAATAACATGATGAGGACCCTGTGAATCCACACCACGGAATACCAAGGTCCTTTATCCCACTGCTCTCACAGCTGGAATACACAGCTCCTGTTGCAGCTTTAGATCAGACAGTGGAGGATTCTCCCAGGCACTCTGAAGACTGCATGCTCCTTCACACAGGTTTCCAACTGTGCACATAGAGCAAACGGCAGTGTGGATATTGGGGATTCAGGGACAGGTTTCCCCTTTGCCTGGCTAGAGTTCTGGCCAAGGAAATAAACATGAATTTGGGAAATTCAGTATCTTTCTCTGGATTATTATCACTTTAAAATGTAAATTGAAATTCAATTTACTCTTGCAAAACATTCTTCTATCTTCAGTATTCATGAAAACTGTGCAACATGTCGTTGGATGTAGCCATGATAAAGTTGATGATGAGTGCAGTATGTTTCGTGTTGTCAGTAGGCACTTGAAGAAGGAAGTTAGTGAAGTGTCGTTGAATCGAATTCTGTGCCAAATTGAAGCCGACCGAATGAGAAGCCCTGTGTCAGCGATAATATAACATTGTCTACAAACAACGCAGCGACCCACGGAAACCCAGTTTTCAATCAAGTCTATTTTGTTGTGGTTCTGTTCGCCGAGCTGGGAATTTGTGTTGCAAACGTTTCGTCCCTTGTCTAGGTGACATCCTCAGTGCTTGGAGCCACCTATGAAGCGCTTCTGTGATGTTTCCTCCGGCATTTATGGTGGCCTGTCTCTGCCGCTTCCGGTTGTCAATTCCAGCTGTCTGCTGTAGTGGCTGGTATATTGGGTCCAGGTCAATGTGTTTGTTGATAGAGTCTGTGGATGAGTGCCATGCCTCTAGGAATTCCCTGGCTGTTCTCTGTTTGGCTTGCCCTATCATGGTAGTGTTGTTCCAGTCGAATTCATGTTTCTTGTCATCTGCGTGTGTTGCGACTAAGGATAGCTGGTCATGTCGCTTCGTGGCCAGTTGGTGTTCATGGATACGGATCGTTAGCTGTCTTCCCGTTTGTCCGATGTAGTGTTTTGTACAGTCCTTGCATGGGATTTTGCACACTACATTGGTTTTGCTCATGCTGGGTATCGGGTCCTTCGTTCTGGTGAGTTGTTGTATGAGAGTGGCTGTTGGTTTGTGTGCTGTTATGAGTCCTAGTGGTCGCAGTAGTCTGGCTGTCAGTTCGGAAATGCTCCTGATGTATGGTAGTGTGGCTAGTCCATTGGGTTGCGGAATGTCCTCGTTCCGTTGTCTTTCCCTTAGGCATCTGTTGATGAAATTGCGTGGAATCTCATTTCCGTCGTCTCAAACGATTTTGTATCATGGAAACTCTGATCATATCCTTCCTAACCATATTCCACCCCCCAACCCCCGTGTACTTCATCATGTCTTTATATCTCAGTAAATGTCGTCCTGCGTAATGATGCTGGGTCTAACTCAACTTATGAAAACTTACCACTATACTATGCAATCTCTTTACCGGTAGCGGAAAGGTGTGGGCTATTTCACTTACAGCTGAGTCAGTTGGCTGCAGCAACATTGGGTCAAATCGCAGTCACACAGGTGACTGTTGTTCTCATTTGTATTTCTTCTCAACGTGTGCTTAAGTAACACAGTGAGGAATCAATTAATATTGTAAGACATACATAAGGGGGCGGGTTAAATCTGAGGTTATGAGAATAGGGCAGTTTTGATTAACATAGACCAGAGATTGCTCAAATCTCAGGCAGATGAGATTGACAGAGAGCGATGTTGAGCGAAATAGACTTTCTTGACAAATGCCAGTGTTATGAAGTTTTGGGTGTAATGTACTATTAATGGTGTTGAAATATCTGGCTAGCACAAGGAGTCCAGAACAAGGTAATAACATAACAGTTGGTCGAAACAACTAAGAGCTGTGTTACATGGATGCAAAAAACAAATTCGAACTCGGCCAATCAGCTTAAGTTATGCCCCAATCAAGTTTGAATTTGGTATTTTTACAATGTTAAAACCAATGAAACGATCCGACGTTTTGTGAGACAAATATAAGATATTTTGAACGGTTACCTAGAGCTGCAAAGAACAGCAAAGAGAACAGCTAAAAGGCCAACAGATGTAGGATGTTATTAAAATCTCCAAGAGGTGACTATCTGGAGAAATAGATTGCATAGAAAAAAAGAATCAACACCGGCCTGGAGAAAACAATCTACAGAGGAAGATACAACGAGAGGATTCGACAACTAGCTGGTTTGTTAATTAGATTTTCTTTTGTAAATGTTAATGGGGTCGAGGTGAGGGAAGGTATTGTAGACCAGAAGGTTTAGAGAAAGGAGTTGTAAGTAGTTGAAAGTTGATTGTTCTCTGTCACATGTTAAAAATAACAATAAAATTGTTAATGTTAACTTTAAATAGTGATTTTTTGTGATAGGTATTTGCCTGTTGAATTTTAACAGAATACAGCACAGGATGAATCCTTTCTGCTTTGCTGGTTTACATTAGCAGAGGGGGTTTACCCAGTCACGTAACACCAGTTCCTATGGTTGCTTTGTTGTTTTGCTCATTTGTGCATTTTGCCTCATTAACGATTTTGAAGTTGTTCCCTCTGCACAAAACGTCCGTGTTTTTGTACCATTGTACAAAAGGAACATTGGGTCTCGGCGACAAGGCTCCCTACAATAACATTCGACACTGATTCAGTTTATCTATCCTGATATTGACCCATGGAAACAGCACTGTCCACTCTCCTCAAGTCTGGAAAACAACCCCTTCACAGATGATGTCACATCCCGCTCTCAAGGGGCTTTTCATTCCATCGCTTTCAATTCCTCACAGATTTCCGTTTCAACAGATTTTGTCACTGAGTCATTCCTTTGTTTGTGCTCAAATCCTGTGAGCAGGGGGTCACAGTTGGAGCGTGCTGAGCCCATAAACCAGATGTCAGACCATACTCTGTGAACTGTACTCTGCTGTTCATCATTTCACTAACAGCAGGTAGATGTATCTATGCTCAGCAAATTTTCACACCTGCTTTAAGAAGCAAGATAAATATTTCCTGGTTGTTGTCACACAGACAACAACAGTGGTCGAGACTATCTGCTCGCAGACATCCGTTTTCTTTCCCATGGGTGTAAAGATGATTGTCTGAATCGCTTTTTTCTGTTCCCTGTCACTCTGGGATTATGTGAGCTGTGAAATCTATTCTCTGAGTTTGGGGTAATGTGATAAAACTTATACACATCAGGTGCAGTGTGCCTGAGCGACAGGACTCGCTGCAGTAACATCCCATGCTGATTCAGACAGCAGAGGCTTCGATGTGACTTTGAGGAGGACACAGACACAGTTCCCGATGACTGGGAGAGATTCTCTTTTTTCCCTGCAGTTCTGCACTTTTCTATTTGTTTCAGATGGCGTTATTTGCACAAGGTTCCCAAAAGAAGATGGGTTCCTGTGCATGCGTGATCTCCCCTTTGTACAACTTTCCAGAATTTTCATAACTCCCACTCCCTCTAGCCCCCGTCCCGATCCCTAAACCCGTGTTTGATATGGAGCTGAAGAGCGTGTACACGTTTCTCTCCCACGACACTGATTGCAATTAAAGATGAGTTCGTCCAGCTGCCAATGGTGGGAGCCCTCTCGCGGGGACAGTGGCTAGCACAGCTTCCGAGAAACTGGAGGTCAGAATGTCAAGGAAATGTTATTAAATCTCAATGCTGCCTTCACTCCGAAACAACAGAAAAAGCCTATTTTTAAACAAACAGACTTACCTGATTTATCGATCCCGCACAAGCTGCGGTTCTGGCTCGTTGGTCTTGGGTGTGATGTCGCCTCGGGTGGGTGATGTACGTGTGAAAAGTCACACTTGAGCCCTGGAGTTTTGCATTTAATTCTATATTTGACTCAAAAGGCAAACGTTCGATGAGATCAAGGTCAGATCAAGATACCGAAGCTTCAAGACATACACCAGCAACTTGTTGTCGGCCGTTACTAGACTGAGAAATTGATTCCCTAACTTCAAATGATGCCGATCCTTTTAACGTGGATCTTGCCGAGCGCACGTCCTGTGTGAATTAACCTGAAAGCCTTAAGCTGTCCAAAATGTTGTTTTTACTCACACGGTAATCTGCATGTCCTTGATTAGTGTGATTTGCCTTTAACATCGCAAACTCAGGTACATGTGACAATCAAACAATCAAATAAAGTCAATCAATCAAACCACACAGACATTTCCTTATTGTTCAGTGCCAGCACAGCGAAGGTGGGCTGCATGGCTTCACTTTGCATTGTGACATATTTTCTGATTCTAAATTAAATCACAGTTAAAGCAACAGAATGTGGAAGTTGCCCACAGGTTATATAGACACAGCCGGGACACACCTGCGCCACACACAATAATAGTGAAGACCTTTCAACATCATCCTCTGCGGTACATGCTACACGCCAGGCGAAATGCTGAAGACAGTGTAATTCATGCTAAAGTCAGCGCTAACAGAGCGGCCCAGCTGGAGCCTATTGGGAATCATAACCCGGAAATTAATGGATTGAAAACATCCTCTGCTCGTTGACAATTCCACGTTTCAGTGTGTGTACTGACCCCGCCAGTGTTCCTCTATAACATAGCTCCATTCTACGTATTGCATGTTGTTTCACTTTCCATTTCCTTTCACTCAATGTATCTGAAATGAATATTTCGAACTGATACACCCGCCAAATTGACACAGGTGAGGAAACACACTCGTGAAGTTCGGGAAGCTCTTTTCCTGTTCTCTGTCGGTATGCTCTGATCTGATTCGCAAAATCATTTGCCAGAGCTGGGAATAAACTGGTGAAGGTGATGTATATCAGTTGTAGAGTGCTCTATACGCATGACGCCCTGCAGTTATTCCCCACGCTGTTTCACACAGCCATGTCCTCCCCGTGAAATGAAAAGACGTGACAAACAATTGGATCAACTTGTTTGAGACAACATTATGACACTGACACAGTTCCGCATTATTAGGTCATAGATCGCCAATTATGAATAACCACAGAGATATACAAACGACAGAGAGTTGCCATGGACTCGATGGGCTGAACAGCTTCTGTCAGCGAGTGAGTGATGCCACACGTTGATGCTGCCCCTCGTCCTGTCTCTGGGATAGAGTGGCTGACGGTGAAATAATGTCTCATTGTTAACCCTCCCTTCCGCGTTAGACTGTCTGCAGCTCCGCAGCTCAGGACCGTGGGGATGACTCTCAGTGACTGAGGGTTTCATTCGCATTCTCTTCATCTAGGACAGCTGGGGCTCAGGTGTTAACTGCTGCCCGATTACAGCAAAGAAACCGATGTCACAGTTACAAAAGCCTTTCTGCAGGATTGCTGTGTGAAGATGGATTCTGAACAGCAAACAGGCTGCACAAAAATGTCCTCACATCAATTTACTTGAGGGTAGAGAATCCGGAGTACATTCTGTCTTTCCCAACAACTCAACATCTTTATCGGTCTCTCAAATAAATACTCTTTACAGAAAGTTCACAATCAAACTTGCTGATTTCCAGCACTTGATGGAACTGGCTCTGCCGATGAGAGCATATCCTCGCTTGCCTCCCCTCACACTGCTTGCAGGTGGAGGGAAATAACTGAATACTCTGCTGATGGAGTCCAAGCGGAAGGGTTAAACAGCACTGTCCCGTGAACAAGGTGACGGAATGAGAAGGCGATACTCTTGAAACACTTTGGTGCTTAGAAACCCGAGATCAAAGTAGAATGTTGTTGGATCTGAGCGACTTTCAGCTGGTTTGGTGTTGGAAACGTAAGAATGCCACTTGTCTGGGGGCATGATCTTCGCTCAGCAGCTTGTGTTCATACTGGCATGTGAGAATGTCTTACTTGAAGTCGCCATCCCGCTTTTTTCGTTTGATTTCACTTTTGCCCGGTCGTCCTATCAGCTATTTGATAAAATAAAGGTGTAAATCAGGAAGTTGCCCCCTTTGAAATAACGTTGAATTCTGGAGTAAGAAGTGTCATTTTAGTAGACATGGCAAAGTACCACTTGTGGTGAAAGCGAAACAAGTGATTCAGGATGCTCACCCTCACAATCATGTTCTGAATAAATCCACCATCTTGGTTGTTCACACAGTTCTGCGTATGAAACGTGAGGAAGTGGTGACATGAAATGATTGGAACCAGCGCTGAAGAGGTTAATGGCAATGGTGTGGTGTATGAGGAATGTCAACAATAAAGGTAATTTGTAAGGTTGGGGCAGTTCTTCTTGGAGAGCAGAAGGCCGACAGCTGGCCTTGTTAAACCTTTCCAAGACATGAGTGGGATAGACAGAGGAAATAAGGAAGGGGGAATGCTCCCGACGCCTGAAAGGATAGAGAACAATTCAGCAGAGTTCTAAAGTCATTAGTAAAAGAAGAAAAATGTACATGACGAGAAATGTTTTCACATAGCGAGTGGTTAGTGTCTGTAAACCACTGCCTGAAATTGACAAAGAGGCAGATTCAATCGAGTTATTAAAAACTAATTCGATGTTTATGTTGAAAGTGAAAGTGTGCAGAGTTACAGGAAGAAGGCAAGAGAATTATACCAAAAGAGAAACGCATTTATCTCTGTGGAGAGCCAGCACATCTAAGGTGGTTTGTGACACATTTGTGATTCAGAGTGGAATCTCAGTTCGACCAACAGAACGTAAGGAGTTAGACCACGGTGATGTTGGCAAAGCCGCGGCACATCTACACAACAGAATATTATCCAGCAGGGACATGTCGAAGGGAGGAGGGCGCTGTCTTAAAATCCTGCAGTGTGTCCTGCGGATCAGAAACAGCACATTTCACTAGGGGGAAACAAAAGCAACCCTCTGTACCGTGGCGAAGCGGCCTAAGCCGTGGGATTCAGGTTCCTGTTCGGCAGCCGAGAGTAGGTTCGAATCCCACCGCTACAGCGTGTTAAAGTGCTCTGGTCAAATCCAAGCTAAAAGCAGCGGTATGGGAGAGTTGAATGCAGTGGTAGCGAATGCTGGCACCCTCAAAGGTGTCACAGTCCATCTGGTGGTCGCCTCTCATACCGAAAATCGCAGGCTCTACTACTGTTGTTTCGTTCCATGCGAGTTGAGCTTTCACTGAAACCAAAAAGAGACTGTTACTTCATCGCTGTCGTGAGACAAAGTCCTGCGGTGACTCAACCCGTCGTTATTTGGCGTTCAGACAAAAGAGAAATGTTTCCAATGAGTTACGATGTTACATGGTCTTAAGTTTCCTTCATTTCTGTCCTGCAGACATGAGAAGGGAAAGGTAATCTAATCGAGACTGTCATTGGTGAACTTCACTTTTTATGGCCCATTCTTGTTGAGTTGATTCTTCCTCTCTTTTAAGCACTTTCTGGGAAGTGGTGGTGCACTAAGGCTCCAGTATGTTTGAAAGAGTAGTTTGGAATTGCCCTGCTGTTAGTTGTGAGATTAGTTTATGGCTCATGCCCACGGTCTGTATCACATTCAGCGTTCATGCTTCGCTGTGTCCGAAAAATGCATTTGCTTTGTCATTTTTGTTTCTGTTCCGTGTTAAATGCTGACTGTTTTGCCATTTGCTCAATACATTACGAGATAACACGGGTTGTGAGGTGACTTCCACCAGCAAACATCCTCAACTGAGGATCCGGGAATATTTCACGAAGTATGGTCAGTCGGGGCAAAAGTAAGGAAGTCTTTCGGTTCTGCAGTGTTTCACAATGCTATCTTTCCGGTGAACAGCCGCAGTGAGCGATGATAAGCCACGCTAAAAGTTATCCTTTCAAGCCGGTGTTAGTAACACACGTTATTGGGGCACACAGCATGGAAACAGAGTCTTTCTGGATCTCGTCCATGCTGACCACATAGCCAAAATTAAACAAGTCCCACTTCCCAGCACTTGGCCCCTATCCCTCTGAACCCTTCCGATCCAGAAACTCCTCCGGTTGCCTTTAAAACCTTCTGAGTGTACTCACCTCCTCTGCTTCCTCTGGTAACAATTCCATACACGCACACCTGTCTGTGTGGGAAATGGGCCTCAGGTCCCGTTTAACTTTTAGCCCTCTCACCTGAAACCTACGCTCTCCAGTTTTCAACTCACCCCACCTTGGGTAAAATACTTAAATACTCAGTTTACAAACTTTCCATAAGATCATGCCCCAGCCGTTACGCTGCAGGGCAAATTGACCCAGCCTGTTCAGCCTCACCCGACAGTCGATACATTGACAAGATACTTGCAATTTTGTAAGCAATTTCACATGATTTTCTTACTTTTTCTATGATGCCAATTACGCTGGACAACAACGGGCTGTTGGAAATTGAAAGGTGAAGCGGAGAACTGCTGCAAATGACAGAGCTGGGCACCGCTGAATAACAGCAGGCCCTGGCGGGACTTGTCTCTGGTATGGAGTGGTTATCACGTTCGCTTCACACGCGAAAGGTCCCCAGTTTGAAACTGGGCAGAAACAGCCCTTTCCCCAACCGCAGCCTTTTAGATGGACGAGAATGGATCTTTCCTGCTTGCATTCCCATCAGCAAACCTGGCTTTGTGTTTGCTCATGCAAATCCGCTCTCAGGTTGAAAACTAATGCAATTCCATTTAAGTACTGGGCGAAACGTTGTTAAGTGTTTCTCCAACTGGCTTCTGATCATGCGCCATCCTGTTTAAGACCGTAGTTCCCGCGTTCTGATCCTTCGATGAAAAACAGTAACACATTTGCATTCCTTGCGCAGGTGGCCCAGTTCAAATCCAAGGGGAAAGGTGCTGTGCAGGGTCACGGTGCACCATGGATTCCTAATATAGCCTCTCTGTCCAAAGTATCCCAAAGTCGTCTCTGAAAGGCCTCATATGGAAGCTGACTGCCTATATTCAAAGTGCGAGAATTAGCACCAGAAGTCCTGAATCATGTTTTTGCACGTTAGCAGCTCATTCCATCAGCAACAGTAATAACTGAATTTACAATCTCAGCTGATCCTCTGGAGTTGTGCTGTCATAGCGTCACTAATATTTAGGTATGCACCGAGATCTAAGTCGTGTTGGAACTGAGACTGCGGTAATAACAGACAGGCTACAGAATGACATCGCATCCATTTGGTTATCTTAATATCACAGATAAGCAGGAACATGTAAATAGGGAGGGGGAGGGGAGGAGGCAAGCGGGATAACAAAGTGAGGCAGTTGCAGTTTGGTGAAATTCCTGCTTTGTGATTCACTCAACAACAAGAGATGTGAAGGTGACTCAGGCGGAAAGAGCTTTTCACATCGAGAACAAAAAACACTCACGTACAGTTCGCAACTCTTTGACATGTTGTGGTGTGGGAGGGTGGGATAATCACTTTTTGACTTCTGTTAATATGTTCAGAAACTATCTTTTACATTGATGAGAACAGAAACTGCTTCCCTAATAAGCACCATGAAATTTTGTAACTTTTCTGAGTCGCTTCCCATCGATTCCCACATTGGTTTCCACCTCAGCTGGCAGCCATGTCGCTCATGTCCTGATGTGGATATTCTGCAGCAAGTTGCATGGATAAGCTGAAAGACAAGGAAATGCCAACTCATACTGGCACCGAGGTCTGAGAATCCTCACAACGTGATCTGTCCTTCTCGGATTGACCTGATACCTCTGCTTTTCAAGTGGAGAACATTCTTTGGGACGCTTATTCTGCAAAACAGTCGCAGTAACTGAAACGATGCTGCACGGTATGATGTGGAAAACGACCTGCTCAGTTTTGTGCATTTTCCCTGTCATCCGGTATGTTTCGTGTTCCATTCTGTTTCGAGCAATGGTCGAAATAATTTATCAAATCAAGAATCGAAATTCCAGTAATGTCATGCAGCTCATGGTTATTTTATCAAATCATGATAGAACATGCAGTCTCACACTCGCATATACATTTGTAGCTGAAAATAATGTCAGAAGATAGATTCAACTTTCCATTGAGTTTTGTGTGGGTTGATGGGCTGTCATTATCTGCTGTGAAATTGATATCAGAGTCGGGCATATCCCAGCTGTTATGCGAGGAGGACAAGGACCGCGAAATGTTTTCCGTGTGCTTTTTCATCTGCTGTTTTGCAGGAGCACAATTGAAAATGTATGAAAATAGGCCACACGCACGCGCGGGTGTTACCGTGGCTGGTCTCAAAGGGGGCGTCGCTTCCAATCCCACCACTGCCATTTCTGTCAAAGCTGTTCAAAGAAAAACAAAAGACCTGGTAGGTTTGCTTGTTGGAAAATTAACGACGGTGTGGGAGAGTGCAGTATCTCTCAAAGGGGTCAGTTTCTGTGCTGTCATGGTCGTGTTTGCCTCCCGCATGTAAAATCCCAAGCAGCTGTACTGCCGCTGTTCTTTTTCCAGGCAAGTTGAGTTTTCACTAAAACCGAGGAGAGATTGTTATTTCATTGCGTTTGTGAAACATAGTCCTACCGTGACTCTATCCGCCGTTATTTGGTGTTCTGGCGAAAGGGAAAATGATTCCAATGAATTACGATGTTTTATGTTCAAACATTTCTCCCATTTCCTTCATTTCTGTCCTGCACACGGCGGAATGGAAAGGAAATCTAATCAAGAATGTAATTGGTGAAATTCACTTTTTATGGCCCACTTTTATTGTGTTCTTTCTTTCTCCCTATTCAGCACTTTCTGGGATGTGGCCGTGCACTAATATTCCAGGATGTTTGAAACAGTAGTCTGGAATAGCCCTGTTGCTATTTATGAGATTAGTGTATTGCTCATGCCCCTGGTTGTGCCCGCCAGAACCTCCCCTCGCCCTTCCTGACCCTCTCCGCTCCCGGATATCAACTACACCTCTATCCTCCCATTCTCAGGTGGGTGGCCGTTTTTTCTGTCAATTTCACTGTCCAGCTTCAGCCACCCAGGAACCAGCATCAACATAGCCTCCACTCATGGACTCGCATCACGAGATCACCTCCCCACTTTCCATCACTGTCAGATACTTTGCTAGACCACAGAGTGTTGTAGCAAACGTGCAACTCAGCGCAGAGCAGGCTGGCCTGCAAAGACCCAACGGCAGTCCCGCACAATTCCTTTATAATTAAGAACAGGTGGCTCCCCAAAGATCTCACAACCATGATGGGGCGTGTCGCACAACCAACAATACATTTCACACCCTTTAGGCAAGACACAGATCCTTTAGTAGAGCTGACACTGATTGGACAGGGCGAGTTTTGTGTGCGCTGTGCTCCCGCATTACTACATCTACTTTTCCAAAACAAGGCCCAGGCACTGCCTCTTCCAACGAAAGCCCACTCTTATTAGCTGACATCCCATAATCACTGTGGGCACAGCAATAGACCTATGCAGGCCAGCTATTTTCCGCCCTATCACGTACAGTTACACTGAGACAGGGAGCAATCCTGCCATCAATATAACAATACCCGTATCACCCGTGACAGTATTGGGAATCAAACCAGTTATTGAATCACCTCTGCAACAGGGAATCTTCGGGCCCACAACCAGCCCATGCAACATTCCCTTCTTAACTATCCCGAAGACTATGAAAATGGCGCTTTGTGCAAAACCTTCGGGCTGTCAATGCCATTGTTTTCCCCTGCTTCCCAGTAGTCTCGGACACAAATGCCCTCCTGATCAGTACCCGCCTCCTCCTCCTGATATTCTTGTAATCGACCTTTGCTCAGCATCATTCTGCATTAAGTTGTTCCCTGAAACTTTATGTTTTTACATATGGTGGCTGCAACAATCATGGGCCGGATTTCCCTATGGGTATTCGAGAGCCCCAAATTTGTGCTGCTGCAGTATACCTCACCCTGTCCACCCTTTTCCTACCATGCCACAGCACGTTCCTCCAGTACGCGAATGGCCTGCTATTGGCTTCCACCTCCACTACTGAATGAAAGCAGTTTACAGTGGCCTTGCTCTGTAGTCTGGAACAGGGTGCCTATCAAGAAAATGGAGCTCTGTCAGCAAAATGTCTAATATCTTTCCTTTGACCTCAGAGCACTCTCCATGGAGAAATTGGCTGTTATCACCCAGCTTCCTCTACCTGCCACAAACAGGCAGCTGCAAGTGTTTCTGGGGCTGGTAAAGAAATGCAGGCCTTGGACTCCTACCCATTGTGCTATTAATGCACCTTTATGGGAGGCAGCTTCCTGTAAACAGAACGGAGTGAAGATCCAAAATGCAATGGCCATTCACTGAACTGAAGCAACAAATAATTTCCACTCCTGCTCTGGGAGTCCAGATTAATCCCGGCCCTTCTGTTTTTATGTAACCAAGCCAGAAGGGTTCGCATCTGGCATTTTAACGCAGCTTCATGGGGATCTCCGTCACCCTGTTGCGTTTTCTATTGTTTAGTTACCACCGTTATGAGTGGAATGCTTGTGCGCGTTGGCAGCAGCCACAATAAGAGTGGATAAGGCCACCCCCATTGTGCTATATCACCCGTGTATTGTTTTGTCCTACTGTCAATCTTCCTGCTGCTGAATTCAGCAGCAATCCAACATTTTACTGCAACTCAGAGAACTGGTCATCAGGTCGCTTGGTGATCTAGGTTAACCTTTCCCTACACCGTGCGCTAACTTTGATACCCACCACTCTAATTCTGCTCACCTAACATGATTCTGCAGACAACCACAACTTCTTGGACCTGGTTCAGCATTCCTGACAAACGGCTCCTGCCAGAAACGTTGATTTTCTTGCTTCTGTGGTCTTACCTGCTGTGGTTTTCAGCACCATTCTCATCTTTACTGTAATCTCCAGCATCTGCAGTCCTCACTTTCGCGTGGTTCAGCAGGTGGCCTGAAAGGTCTGACAAAACCCTGATCAGATTCTTTTCACCAGCGGCTCTTCCTTCCTGCCATCAGACCAATACATGCCCTCTGCAACCCCTTCACCACTCTCGAATTAGCTGCATTACCACATGGGGTGTCCACACAGGTGGCAGATGTCTTTGCTCTCACCAGAGCCTGCAAACTGGCACAGGATAGCACAGTCACTATCTACAAAAACCCCAGATGTGCCTTTGGAGTCGTTCAGGACTTTGGCACAATATGGAAACAGGGGGGTTTATCGGCTCAGCAGGGAGACGAATCAAACATGCTGCACACATTGCCAACATCCGAGAAGCAGACCTGCTACCCGCCGCTGTCGCTATTATAATATATGATGCCAACAAATCTGCCACAGACCCCGTCCAATTAGTAAATGCCTCTGCTGATGCAGCCACCCGGGAATCTACACTACCCCTGGTCAGTTATACCCTGTAGACCCCCAGGGTGGTGAAACTTCCAGAGTCCCCTGACCCTCTCAATGCAGTCCGAGCAGTTCAGCAAGCCGGCACACCAGAAGAGAGGGCCGCATGAGCCCACATTGATGCCGTGCACTCACCATCCTTACAGGTTCTTACCCACCTCGATGGCTGCATCATCTACCTGAAAGCCTACCTGCACTCACTGGCCTTGGCGGCACTCGGAATCGGACACACAGGCAAGATGCTGTCAGCCATTCTGGGAATGCAGCGGGATTCGCTGCAGCTGCCCAAGCCCTGCTGTCACAGTGCCTCATCTGTCTACTGCAAAATGCAGGGAAGCCGATGGTCAAACATGATTACGTACCAATTCCTGAGGGTCCATTCACCCACCTTCTAACTGACCTTGCCCATATGCCTCAGAGAGAGGAATACAAACATGTCCTAGTTATTGTCGATATGTTTTCAAAATGGGTAGAGTCATTACCCATCAACAAAAAAAAAAATGCCACCAGAGCAGTGGTAAAATGTATCCTGCATTACGTTATTACAAGAGGTTTTATATCCCAGGGCGCTAAGAGACATATGGGGGGTGGGGCCTATTTCACCACAAAGTTCATTACTGCTGACAGTTACACCTTCGGGATACGCTGGAGATACCACATTCTGTACCACCCCCCAGTTATCAGGAATGGTGGAGAGAATGAACGGCACCCTCAAAACCACCCTCCCCAAAATCACTCAGGACACAGGACTGGCTTGGCCAGATGGCCGGCCACTGGTGTTTTATACAGTAAGAGGACAGTGAAACCGAATAACGGTAATCACACCCTTTGAAGTGCTAACGGAACGACCAATTCCCACAGCTTCTGGACCGCCAAAACTAGCCAATGACACGGTGCTGCTCTTAACACAGGAAACGCTCTTGGATTACGTTCAAGCCCTTAGGAGAAGGATTACTTTAAACCATGATTTGTTAAAAGCTGCGGTATACTGGGCACTTGGGTGTTTCTTTTCTTCCTGCTGATGGGAACTGAATACAGATTTGCGTATCTTGTGTCCTTCACTGTGTCTCAAACTGGTACACACAACTGGGGAAAAAATAATAAGCACTACCGTAGTTAGGCGATAGTGTGCGGGTAAAATAAAAACAAACAAACAAATAAAAAGCTGCGGTGTCCACACCACTGCAGGAACCACTTCACCCATTTAAACTGGGCAGTAGGTAACGTGACAGTCCCTGCCGAAAGATTCTCTCTCTCGTAGATGGAAAGGACCACTCATGATCTGTCTCACGACCACGACAGCTGTCACGCTCCAAGGGAGACCAGAATGCGACCCGGTGAAAGAGGGCTCAGCCTCCACAGAACGACAACCAAGGAGAACAGGATACTGTTCCAGACACCACAGAGGGATCCAGCTGCTCCCTGCAGCCATCGGGATCATCACTTTTGGGCTGACGTGCACTTCTCCACTGATCAGTAACAGGCACACAGAACAGGGCACTTAATCCACCTTGACCCGTTGGTGAACATTTTCCTTGACATGACCCACATGTATGCCCAGAGGGTAAACCAGACCAGCTGCTGAGTATATGCCCATGTACCTGAACATTCCCACCGGCGCATTTCACACGGCGCAGTCCCTTTTAACACCGCAGGGATGGCAGAGTTGTGGCTGAAACTGAACAGGTCCTCGGGAACAAAATGCTCAGTCTGCTAACCTGACCGGCCATTCATGTGGCTAATAGCTCAGACTGCTGGAAATCCGCAGGATACCACCTCGACAAATTCACAGGATGGTCATACGCAGCCCAGAACCTCTCAAATGAAAACCCAACCTTAACCATCACTGACACCACCGCACAGGTGTCATGCAGAGGACCATCTGCCGAACGAGAAGCCAGCCATCTGCATGGGTGGTTGGGTGGAGGTGGTGAACTAACTCACTGCTCTTGAACCCTGCAGCATTCTGGTCTGTAGCAGAGTGCAGCATCATAGATTTACTTGGCCACAACATGTCTGCCCACAATTCCATTTTCAATAATAATTAGACAGGAACCAAAACCCACCACCTAAGAATATACAATAACACTTATTTTGTCTGCGGCCACAAGGCATACCCCGGCTGGCGTTGTCATGGTCTGACACATGGTATGTGGTACCACTCATTTACCACTCCCAGTCGTCTCCCTTCCAGAAGTTTATTCCACACAGAAAACGCGCCCTCACTGCCAGAGACGATATACCCCCCACCCCCGTTTCCTGTCCACTTACGAAACCCTGCACCTTGACATAGAGGCATATCAACTGGCCACCACGCTAGAGGAGATAACATGCTACGGCTGAAGTACTTGCCCAGCTGAATGCCGAGGCTGTCGCCATTCGCACTGTCGCCCTACAAAATAGAATGGCCCTGGACAACTGGCTGGCCAAAACTGGGGCACTTGCACCTTCATTGGCACAGACTGCTGTACCTACTTCCCTGACCCCAGCGAAAATATAACGGACCTGACACACCACTTGCCACAGGCTGCTACTGTCCAAAATGAACCGGAGTCCCACTGGGACCTGTGGACCTGGGCCACCTCCTGGCTTGGCTCACGGGGCACTGAACTACTAGAGGAACTAATATCCCGTATTGTGGTTGTGAGTATCATTATCCTGGTCATGGGCCTCCGTATGTGCTGCTGCAGGTTTTGTACAGCACTTTTACCCCTGCTCTCCTCACAAACCAGCTTGAACAAGTGGAGTGAAATCCCCTCTCCTGACACAAACTACGCTTGGTCAGGTTCAGACAATGAC
This sequence comes from Chiloscyllium plagiosum, assembly GCF_037043375.1. Classification (NCBI taxonomy): domain Eukaryota; kingdom Metazoa; phylum Chordata; class Chondrichthyes; order Orectolobiformes; family Hemiscylliidae; genus Chiloscyllium; species Chiloscyllium plagiosum. Next base: position 77,549,412 of record NW_028270177.1, read on the forward strand.
TACTACCTGTCTGACACTGAAACCCCACCATCTGATAGCCTACCTGGTCCGGGCTATATTGTACTTTTTCAACATGCTCTTAACAAGAAAAGTGTGAACTGTGGGAGAACATCTGCTACACTGTCCACCCACAGCATAAACACATAAAAAACACAGAAGCATGTCTAGGAAACACAGAAATCATGCCTGCTAACACACATAGAACACACCCACAATGCCTCAGTTTAGGCCAAAGAGGCGAATAGAGAATCCAGATATTCTAAGCTATTCCCAAACCAAATAAAACACTTCTCAAATAGCCTTCACAGTAAGCTCCTAGCCTCGATCATCTCTTCAGTCCTAATACCCTAAGCACAAGTTCGTTTCCCATATAAACCGATGGCGCATAAACAAAGAGGCAGACTGAGAGACCGCGGAAGACTTTGCTCCCAGGGGGAACACAATGGACAGAACTGAATGCCAGGAGAAGGAACACTTACGCATACTCGTGCAGACAGGAAATAATGTTAAGAATCCCCGAGAAGAAATTCTCACTTATTAAGGGAGATGGCTGGAATTTCCAGTGTCAATTACAATTCAATTGTTACTGTCAGACTCTTGTCTAAATTCCATTCAGTTTATTCTTGTTTTAATCGCTTTACAATTTTCACCACCGTACTGTTACTGCTTTACAATTATCCCCTTTGTTTTGTACCCCTATGAAACCTGCCTGTACCCTCTGCTTGGGGGAGAACATTCTGGCCATCTGTGCGGAGAATCAGTTCTATATCATGCTGGTTAATGTCTTTTCCGCGATGTCAATTTGTTTAATCGTATCTGGTCTCTGATCCATTGAGCTGAATTTCTCTGACACCACGTGATCGTGAATTGCTTATGTCTTTACCGTGTTATCAGTCTCCCGTGTTGGATCTCAGTGAAACCCACATACACTTCATCACTTTCACTCCCCTCTGATCACTTCCTCAGAACATTTACTTGGCCACAACATGTCTGCCTACAATTCCATTTTCAATAATATTTAGACAGGAACCCAAACCCACCACATAAGAACATACAATGACACTTATTTTGTCTGTGGCCACAGATCTGTTAGGCATCACCTCCTCTGACAAAACCTTGATGACTACTTGATCAAACCTTGCCTAGACAAGTTGCAATTAAATCTCTTCTTCAGAGGTTTCCCCAAACTTTTCCTGACCACTCCTGTGAGACTCACTAGGCTGTATTTCCCTAGTTTGTTTCTATCTGCCTTGTTAAAAAGTGGAACCCCATTAGTCGTCCTGCAGACCTCGACCAACTCCCCTGTGGTCAAAGAGGAAAGTGAAACATTGGTCTGAACTCCTTAAATTGCTCCTTTGTCTCACAGAGCAACGTGAGATAAAACTGCACACTGAGCTGGGGATTTGTCCACGTTTAAGACTCTAAAAACCTCCAGTATTGTCTCAGCTCCTATAGGAAACTGATCAAGAACCTCTCAGTGCACCTTCCTGCATTCTATACCGATTTCTTCCCACAAAAGAATTGTTCGCCAGCTGAATGTGTAAAGTGATTCATCCAGTTATCCTATTCGCAACAATACACAACTGTACTGTCACACTGGAGGGAACACATCCACGTATTTTAACTGGAAAACGCTGTGTTTAGCATTTGCGGCAACAAACCATGTAGCTTTGATAACCAATGGAACATTGCTGCAGTGAGAAAGCGTTTGAGCGTTCTCTATCTGAGGAGACTTGATTACACCTCCTGCGTGGACTCCAATCCGTTCACATCTGACATGAGGGATGTTTTTCCCTCTGCTGTTCATCACATCCAGGATAGAAATGCGGCAGAAATTATTACTGTCTTCCTTGACCTAAGTAGTTGATGCCGATGGCTCGCTTTGTAATGGGAACTATCCACAAGAAAACTTTTCAACAGGAACACAGTTCTGTCTTCTGTGCAGGGGATCATTGCACAAGTGCAGTATCAGGCTTCTACCAGGCTATGTGCAGTCATTATTTCTCGAACATTCACAGTATTCGACTCTAACTAGAACAAAACCAGATGGTGCTGGAAAAACTCAGCAGGTCCAGTAGCATCTGATAAAAGAAATCAGAGTTAACATTTCGAGTCCAGTGACCATTCCTCCGAACTGACGATAGCTTGGAAAATGTTGGTCTATCTGCAGAAGGTATAGTGGCGGTTGGGGGAGGGTAAGGAGTAAACGATAGGTAGGGATACAGTTTAAATAGAGAGAAGAACAGTTGGACAAAGGAGTGTATGATGATCTGGCTAGCAGGATGAATAGTTGTTAATGGAGACTGCTCGTAGCGAACCATATGTGGTGTGTCATGGAAGGTTATGTGAGAACAAGGCCTGGCGTGTGGATTTGGGGAATAGGACATGGGAGAGTTCAGGCCCTAAAAAAATTGAAATTGATATTTAGTCTGGAGGGCTGGAGACTCCCCAAATAGAAACTGCGGTGGTGTTCTTACAGCATGCCTTGAGATTCGCTGGAACTCTTCTTGAAGACAGAACTTGAATGTTCTGCAGTGTGGTCACCCAGTCCAAACTTCGTTTCCCAAGATAGTGGAAGCCACATTGCGAGCAATGATTGTAGTAGCGTGGATTGCGTGAAGTGCAGTTCATGTGTTGCTTCAACTAGCAGGTCTGTTTTAGCCATTGGAATCAAAGCAGGGAAGATGTCAATGGACAGGAGAGGAGAGAAAAGAAGCAAAAGGTGATATTATTAGAGAATTCATGAGGACAAGAAACCTAACAAAAAAGCACTTCACCTGAATGCTTGTCGCATTCATAACATGGTTGAAGAGTTAATGGCACAATTCTACATAAATGAAAATGATTTAGTAGCCATTAGAAAGACACGGTTACAGGAAGGCCACGACTGTGAGTTAAATATCCAGGATACGAGACTATTTGGAAGGTCAGACAGCAGTGTAAAGAAGGTGGTGTCTCTATGTTATTCAAGGCTGATATCAGGGCTGTGTGGAGAGACAATACATGTTCCATGGAGAATGAGTTTGAATTAATTTGTGTGGAAAGTAAAAGTTCTAAGAAGAACAAGTCACTGACAGGTGCAGTCTATAGGCCAGCAAAGAATAACATCACACTGGTAAATGCAATAAACAAACAAATAAGCAATACCTGTAAAAGTGGGTCAGCTTTTATCATTAGGGATTTTAATCTACATGTAGCTTGGTCAAACCAGCTCAGTCACAGTACCTTTGAGGAGCAGTTCGTTGAGAGTACCTCTTGAACAATATACAATGGAACCGACGAGAGAGAAAGCAATCCTCGATCTGGTACTGTGTAAAGGAACAGGAATAATTAATGATCTCATAGTTAGGGATCCTCTTGGAACGAGTGATCACAGTATGGCAGAACTTAGAATTCAGATGGGGTGTGTGAAGAGAAGATCCAATACCAGGGTCCTGTGCATGTACAGGGGCACAACAATAGAACGAGAGTGCACCTGGCGAAAGTAGACTGGAAGCAAAGGTTAGACGGTGGGACAGATATCGAGCAGTGGAGGAGTTCCTAAAACGATAATTTTGTAGAAGTGCTCATCTAAAGTATATTCACGTGAAAAGGAAATACTGGAAGAAAAGGGGTAATCTGCCCTGCGTGTCTTCGGAAATAAGGGAGGCTATCAAAGTGAAAGAGAAGGCATGCCAAGTGACCAAGAACAGCATGAAACTGGAAGATTGGGATTACTTTAAAGATAAACATGAGGGGAAAAACAAACTATTACAGAATACAAAGATGGATAGCAAAGGTTTTTATAAAAATATAATACAAAGAAAGAGTTGCTAAAGTAAAGGTTGGTCCTTTCGAGGATGAGAAGGGATATTTAGTTATGCAATGTGGTGAAATGACCGAGGCATTGAACAGGTATTTTGTGTCCGTCTTCACAGTGGAGGATACTAATAACATGCCAGTAAGTGGCAAAGAGACAAATGTAGGTGAGGACCTGGAAATAAACATTATTACGGAAGAGATAGTGTCAGGCAAGCTAATGGAGCTGAGGATGGACAAGTCTCCTGGCCGTGAGAGAATGCATCTCAGGGTATTAAAGGAGATGCCGGGAGAAACAGCAAGTTCAATTTTCAAATTCACTCGACTGCATGGCAGTCCCAACTGACTGGAAAACAGCTAGTGTGACATCACTGTTTAAAAAGGGAGGTGGATAAAAGATTGGGAGTTATTGAACAGTTAGCTTAATTTCTGCAGTGGGGAAGAAGCTTGAGTCTATTATCAAGGAAGAAATAGCGGGGCTTCTCGATACAAATTGGACAGATGCAACTTAGGTTCATGAAGGTTCAAGCAGTGATGTTATGTTGCAGCGGTAAAAGGTGCTGGTGAGGCTATCCTTGGTATATTGCGTGCACTTTTGGTCCCCTTACTTGAGAAGGGATATACAGGCACTGGGCGGAGTGAGGGGTGGTGGTGGAGAGGAGGTTCATTAGGTTGATTCCGGAGTTGAGAGGGGTGGCCGATAAAGAGAGACTGCGTAGATTAGGATTACTTTCTTTTGAATTTAGAAGAATTAGCGGGGAATCTTACTTTGAACGGAATAGATTAGGTAGAATTGGGAAGGATCCTTCCACTTGCAGGTGAAATTCTGACAGAAGGGCATAGCCTCAGGATTACAGGGAGCAGATTTAGGACTGAGTTCAGAAGGACCTTCTCACCCAGACGGATGTTAATATATGGAATACCTTGCCCAGCGAAGAAGTTGACGCTAGTTCAACAAAAGTTATTATAGCTATGCGTGATACTTCTTTTGAACAATAAATGCAATAAGGGAGACAGTGAGAGGGCGAGTAAGCGGATTTGAGTCGTTAGAAAGATCAGCCATGATGTCATTGAATGGCGTAGCAGGCTTGAAGGGCCGGACAGCCTACTCCTGCTTGTGTTTTTAGGTTCTATGCATTTATGTGTCACAAAAGTAGCTATGCAGTGGGAAGATTCCATGGGGAGAGTTGTGGGAGGTGTTGGGAGTGAAGGCAAAGTGCAACAGGGTTTCCTCCAGGGAATTGTCCCTGGGAATGGTGGACAAGGACGGGAGAGGGATATATGTGTGATGATCATATCTTGCGAGAGGTGGTGGAAATGTTTTTTTTTAAATGATGATCACTTGAAGCACCACTGTGAATATATTTGCCAACATTTTTAGGTGCGCCATTGAGAGCATTCTGTCTGGATGTATCACTATCTGGAATGGCATCTGTACCATTCAAGATCGGAGTCACAGCGAGGGGTGAACTCGGCCCGGACAAACACAAAGGCCATCATATTATATGTTTGCATGATATTTATACATCAATGCCACTTAACACTGCCATCTGCTTGTATTGATCGCAAGACAAAGCTTAGCACTGTGCCTCAGAACACGTGACAATAAATTCAATTCAATTCAATTGTGAAATGTCAACGAGATGGATTTTTGGAGCAGCTTGTGTTGGAGCCAAATAGGGAACAGGCAATACTGGATTTAGAGTTGTGCAATGAGGCAGACGTGACAAGGGAGCTGAAGATGAAGGAACACTTAGGAGGCGATGATGATAACATGATTAAATTTACCCTGCAATTTGAGAGGGAGAATATACAATCAGAGGTAACGGTATTAAAGTTGAATAAAGACAATTGCAGGGGCATGAGGGAGGAGCTGGATGAAATTCGTGAGGAGAGGAGCCGAGCAAGAAAGTAGGAAAGTGGAAATGCAGTGGCAGAAGTGTCTGAGCATAATTCAGCAGACACATCAGAGACACAACCTGTGGAAAATGAGGCATAGTGCAGGGAGGATGAGGCAACCATAGCTGACTGAGGAAGTCATCGATAGCATAAAGGCAAAAGAGAAAATATATAATGTGGCGAAGGACAGTAGGTAATCAGAAGATTGGGAAGCTCACAAAGACCCATAAAGGTCAACAACAAAACCAATGAGGAAGGAGAAGATTAAATCTAAGATAACTACTCATTTCAATGAAGACTGCAGCTGTTTCTTTATTGATATAAACGCAAAAAAGAGGTAGACGTCGACAATGGGCCACTGGAAAATGACACTTGACAGATAGTAGTATGGAACAAGGAAATAATGGGGCAACTGAAAAAATATTTTGTGCCAGTCTTCACGGTGGAAGACATGAGTTATACCCAAACATACAAAGAATAGGGGAACAAATGTGAGTCGAGTGGCCATCACTGAGAAGTTGCAAGAAACACTGAATGGCCTGAAAGTGGATAAATCATCTGGATCGGATGGAGTACCCTCCAGAGTTCTACGGTAGAGAACTTTCAGGAATCGCTAGAATCAGGAAGGGTACTACAGGACTGAAAAATCACAATCGTGACACGCAATTTAAAAAAAGAAACAACACAAAAGCTGCAAATTACAGACCAATCAGCCGAATCTTGGTTGTGGATAAGGTCCTGGAATCCATTGCGTTGGAATAAATTTCTGAATACTTGGAAGTGCATGTTAAAATAAGGCAAAGTCAGCATGGTTTCATCAAGGGGAGACAATGCTTGACAAATCTGCAAGAATTCCACCTTGAGGAAGTAACGAGGAAGGTAGACCAAGGAGAGCAAATGGATGTTATGTGCCTGGACTTCATGAAGGCCTTTTCTATTTCTCGCACAGGTGGCTACTGAATAAGATAAGGGCCCATGGCGTCAGAGGCAAGGTGCACTCGCAGGACAGAAAGAAGTGATTGTGAACAAAATGATCCTTCTCAGGATGGCAGCTGGTGACAAGTGGCGTTCCTCAATGCTGTGTTGAGACCACAACTTTTCATTTTATCCATTAGCGATTGAGATAACGTACCTGAGGGGAATGTGTGTCAATTTGCAGACAATGCAAAGGGAGAAGGACAGGTCGCATTGAGGAGGTGGCGATGCTGCAGAAGGATATGGACATGTAGGGAGTGTCAGAAAATAAATGGCAGATGGATCATAGTGTGGAAAAGTGTGAGGCGATGCACTTTTGTAGGAAGAAAAAAGATGCAGACTATCGTCTAAATGGGGCGAAATTTCACATGTCTGTAGTGCAAAGATATTTGAAAGTTTTGCCCAAGATTCTCTCAAGATGAACTTGCAGGTCGGATTTGTAGTTAGGGAGAAAATTCCAATGATGACATTTATTTTTGGAATACTTGAATATAAAAGCAGGGATGCACTTCCTTTACTCTATAAGGGTCTGGTCAGACCGCATCTGGATTACTGTGCGTACGTTTGGTGCTCAAATTTCAGGAAGCATGCACTGGTCCTGGGGTATGTTCAGAGGTGATTCACGATTATGGTCCCAGGAATGAAAAACTTGACACATGAGGAACGTTTGACGACTCTGGGTCTATATTCGACGAAGTTTAGAAGGATAAGAGGAAATGTAAATGGTACTTATAGAATCGTGCATGGTCTGGACAGAGTGCATGCGGGGAAGGTGTTTACATTTTTAGTAGAAACTACAACCCAAAGGCAAAGCCTTGGAGAAAAGGGAAGACATTTGAGAACAGTAATAAGATACACTTATTCAGCCAGAGAGTGCTGAATGTATGGAATTCATTGTCAGATATGGCTGTGGAAACCAGGGCTGATATTATATGTAAGACTGAGGTAAGTAGCAGCCTGGTTTCCAAGGAGATCAAGGTTTATGGGGCGAAAGCAGGAGAATTGGGTTTAGAAAGATATCTGCCATGATTTAATGGCAGAGCAGACTCACTGCGCTGAATGGTTTAATTCCTGCTCCTGTTGTCTCATGGACTTAAGCATCGAATGACTTCCATCTGAAACTTCTGCTCCAAGGAACGTGCCAGTCTGACGTGCAGAATTGTCAGCGAAGATCTGATTGAGTGCTGATCCAGAGTTGGTGGGCCAAATAGTCTATTCCCGCCCTCCATCTTCTATTTTATCATTCTTCCGAAAAAAAGATTAACGCAATGACCAGACTTGTGGCCGGTCCTCTGACTCTTCTCTGAACAGGCAGTTGCTAAAGTTCCACATTATTTCCCTGCTCTATCTTCCCACCTGCGGTGAAGAACAGAAAGTATCTCCAGCGCCTCGAGACACTTGATCCCTTGTCCAATCACATTCAAACATTCGTGAATGCCTACTCCAATTTCTCTTTTATTACTGTAAACCACTGAGTATTCAGACTTTTATCATTGTTCCTCCCCAAATTTATTATCACCCACTTCACTGGATTCAATTCCTTTCAGCACTTTTTCTTGCTAATTGTTTTCAATCTCCCTTCAGTCTATGGCTTTCTTCCTCATGGTCAACTACATGACTAATTGTTACATGATTTGCAAACTGCTAAATGATGACCACGACAAATAAGTATAAATTACGGACCTATATGAGAAAACAATGGAACTCAAACAAGCCATGATTCATAAGCTTTCAGGGGACAACAGAATTGGAGACAGTAAAGAAGGTGATCCAAGATTTCAGAAGGATCTTAATCCAATGCGCCTTTGGGCTGAAAAATGTGACATCGAGTACAATGTGGATAAATGGAAGGTATTGCATTTTGCTACATCAAATAAGAGTAGGGCTTTTACAATTAGTGATAGGGCGTTGCGTAGTGTTGTGGAACACGGAGGCCAGGGATGCAGGTACATAATCCTTTTTAGTTTTCTCCAAATATAGACAGAATGGTTAAAAAAAAGTTGTCATCTTGCCTTCGTTGCTCAGTCCTTTGAGCGTTATGTTGAAATTGAATAGGACATTGGGTGAGGCCTCTTCTGGAATACTGCGTCCAGTTCTTGTCGGCCAGTAATATCAAATAAATTATTCAGCTGGAGTAGGTTCAGAAGAGATATACCAGTGTACTGCTAGTGGGGAATGTTTGAGTTATAACGAAAGGCTGGATAGGCTAAGAATATTTTCACTCGAGCACAGGAGGTTGATAGGCTACCTGATAGAAATTTTTAAATTATTGAGAGTTCGGAGAGAGTTAACTGTAACTGTCTTTACTCCAAGGAGGGGGAACTACAAGAAGAGAAGGCAAATGTTTTAGGTGAAAAGAGCGATTTTATATAAGACATGAGAGGCTTTTTTTAACAGAGGATGGTTTATGTGTGCAATTCACTTCCTGAAGCAGTGATGAAAGAAAGTACATTTACAATATTTGCAGGATATTTAGAGCGATAAATGAATTGAAAAGTTTCAGTGAGATTTTAAAAAGCTATTCATTTATGCCTAGTCCATTATTTATTGCCCAGTGGAAAGTTCAGAATCAACCACGATATTAAGGATCTGAAGTCAAATGCCAGCCAGACCAGATAAGTATGGCAGTTTCCTTCCCTATCAGGCATTAGTGAATCCGATCTACAACAACTGATTCAACATCATCATTAGACTCTTCAAGTCTAGGTATTTATTGAAATAAAATTCCAGCATGTGCCATGGCAGGATTTGAACCCGAGTCCACGAAGTTATATCTGGACATTCGTATTAACAATGCAGTAATAATATTACAATGGCATTATTAACCCTTAACAGTTACAAGAGCCGTGAGATGCGGCTTGCTTAGTTTGGCATTATGTTGAGCATGAGCTGGTTGGAGTTAAATGCCTGTTTTCATGCTGTTTCAGTCTATGACTTTGACTCTATGGAACTGACAGCTGGTTGGGATTAACAGCAGTGTTGACAGTTTAATTGATCTCCTTCTGGGATATGTAATCTTGCTGGTAACTCTGGAGGTTCCTCTGCTCATTGAGCCCTTCTCACACAAGGGACTGTTTAACAGTCTGTCCCCAGTTTGACTGAGTAAAAAAGTTCCACTTCAGCAGGTAATTGAATTCCGCATTGCCCTGATTTCTCTGTCATATCGGTGTCCTTGTATCTACCCAGGGTGAACGATGGGGTCAAATCATGTCCACGCAGATGCTAATCCCGTTGTCCATGTTGTGAATGTGTTTTTATTCTTCCTGATATACCCACAGGGTGTGGATGTCGCTGGTCAGGACAGCATTTGTTGTTCATCCTGATTCGCCGATGTCTCGCTGCACGAGAGACATGGATTCGATCCCAGTCTTGCGTGACTGTGTGCAGTTTGCACATTTTCTCTTTGTTTGTGTGAGTTTAGTCCCACAGACTGAACGCGTGCGGGTTACTGGGAGCAGCCATGGGAAAGGAAGGGGAACGGAATAGGTATGGAGTGTGGGTCTGATAGGATGTGCTTTGGAGGGATGGTGTCGACTAGAATGGCCGAATGGCCTGCTTTCCGACACGGTCGCCATTCTTGGATTAAGTGTCAGCTATGTTGTTCCTGTCCTGGAGTCAGAAGTAGGCAGGATCGGGTAAAGATGGTAGCATCCACTGCATAAGGGACATCCATGAATGGGATTGCAGGAAATTAAAGTCATGTTCTCTGTTCCTGAGGTCAGGCTTTCATTCCAGGTTTTATTCGTCAAATTTTAACATTACCAGTTCCGTGTCTGAGTCCCCAAGGATGACTCGTTTATTATATAACCACAACACCACCTTCTCTAGGTTCCAGCATTTACTGGGAAGAAGAAGCTGATTCTGAGCTGATGCGAGCAAAAGCAGCTGCTACTGCCAATGTCAAAAACACTGATCCAAATAGGAAAATAAAATTTCGAACATTGACACCCCAAAGGTAAAGGCTCAACACCCTTTGGATAGACCAGTTGGCTGTATCAGCAACATGTACTGCTTATGGCTATAATATAATAAATGTTGTCAAGTATTCCCTTCCGCCCTGCTTTTGACCAGGAGCAGTCTCAACCTCGGAAATACACGCGTCACTCTCCTGTTATTCCATCCCAATTTCCAATTGGATCTTCGTGGCTGCTTCACACAGTTTCCCTGATTCTGGAACTGGAATTAAGTGTGATTGCGTGCAGCAGTTGTTATTGCCTTGTGTGGGCAAAGTGATGAAGGAGCCGATGTTAAACTATTGTGCTATTGAAGCATACGTTTCAACAATATCCTGCACTGTCCCATGAGTTTGTAGAGTTTCATTAATCCCATTCTACAATCCTCTCATTCATGGAATCTCCACAATCTCTGAGGACGTTAAAGTTAAAGATTCAGCCCATTCTGAGTTCCCACATGCCTGTCGTTAAGTCCTGATATTGTGTATTCTTCCTGACATTTCCTCTGCTACCATACTGGCTGCAGTTGGCAAGCGTGGTCTGTGGAGTGCTGCAACCGTTTAGAATTTCGTTTTCTGTGTTGTGATTGCCGCAACTTCGCATTGAATCCACATCATAGCGGTCAGTTCTCTCAGAGTTTTACTTTTGATGAAACACGGTAAGAAATAACTCGTTTTTACATGATAATATTCTCCCAGGCATTTGTTTTCAATCGAATTTCGTTCTCTGATATTTCAGCATTTCATGTATCAGGATTTAAACCCAAACGTTCTCGAAGACGTCCCTCCCTCCCACGCACCCTAACTCCCTTTTCCGTCTCTCGTCCCATTTGACTGAGGCATTGCACAATCTAACATACACTTTCACGTTGATACCGTCCAGTCTATGTCAATGCACTCACTGTTGCTGGGCGACTTCCCCCAATCTCTTCATTGGCACCATCAAATCATTCGATCCATTTGGGTATCGTGGCTGTGAGATCAATTCTCTTTTCGCAGCTTTTTCTGACATGGACCAGAGATTACTGGAGTGTGAGGCTCAATAAATGAACACAGAGAATAATTGGGGAAAAGAGACTCTATTGGAAAAGATCAGCCATGACAGCTTTCTGCGATAGCCTACTGGCATTATGGCTGGTTTGTTCACACGAAAGGCCAAGTCACATTCTGGTGAGATGGTTTCGATTCTCACCACACCACGACGATGGTAGAACATAAACGCAAGAAATACCTCCAATTAAGAAGACGCTAAATCAGTTGTCTGAAAAACCCATCTGTTTCACTGTCGGCCTTGAGGGAAGGAATCTGCCGTCCTTAATTGGTCTGGCCTCCATGTGACTCCAGACCGCATGGCAATATATGCTGCCGAGCCACACCGCATGCTGGCACAGAATGTAAAAAAAGGTTCATTCGGCTCTACCTAGACAATTGTCTGCAATTCACATGAGTCCAGGGATGTGATCACACTGGGAAAGGTGCAGGAGAGATTCAGTCGGATAGTGTCTAGGCTGAAGAGATTCAGTCATGAAGAGAGACAGGAGAGACTGGGGTTGTTTGTCACGGTGCAGAGGCATTTGTGAGAAGGCATGTTTCAGATATACAAAATAATGAGGTGTGTGTCTAAGGTAGACTGAAAGTAACGTTTTCCATCGACAGAGAGATCGATCACAAGGGGCCAGAAATTTAATGAGAAAGACAGAAAGGTTTAAGTAGATGTGTGGAAAAGCGTTATCGGCAAGCGGGAGTTGGAATTTGCAACACTGTGTCCGTCAGTGTCAGAGAGGCAGGATCCCTTATAACCTGAAGCAATATTCAGATGTGAATATGTTCTGCCAATACCTGTAAGGCTATGGGCTAAACCATTCGAGTCGTTAAGCAGTTGTTTTTGACAAATGGAGACACAACGGGCTGAGGGGTCTCCTTTGAAACTGTTCTGCTTGGTAGTATAGTGGTTCGTGTCGCCGCATGTTATGCGGGAGATAGGAGCTCAATTCCTCGCTGGGGCAGTGCAAATGTTTTTAAACAGTCGCTAACTTCTGAAGTGCAGGTTATTAATGCCTGTCCTTCCATTCTCCGTGGGACATGTCACAGGAAGGACAGTGCTGTCTGAATCAGCATGAAGGACTGCAGCTGCCGGCGAGACAGAGTGTCAGTGAAAGTACAAACAC